>NC_141906.1:70591850-70903480 GCF_057802395.1 Ceratotherium simum simum
TGGCTTTCTCTTTGCCCCCAAGTCAGAGGGCTGTCGAGGCAGCTCTAGTAACCTGCAGATTCTGCTTCTCCCAGAATCACAACTATGGCTGAAAGTAACCTTTTTCCGCCTCAAACTTCCTTCCCCGAGTCTAGCCCAGTCTAGAGTGGCTTTGGAGGCCACCCTTAGGGCTCAGGCGCTGTTTCTATGTTCAGTTCCCTACCTGATACCAGGTCACATCCCATTTCATGTCCCTCTCTGCTTAATTTACAGAGGACTTCATTGAGCCAATAGGTTTTCCTCTCACCATAACTATGTAAAGTGAGTGTTGTTATTCTCATTTGACAAATAAGGGATCTGAGGCTTAGAATGGTAAAGTGACTTGCAATTAAGTGGCAGAGCTGGGACTTATTCAGTTTACCCTTATTCAGTGCCTACTTGATAACAGGCAGTGTGTTCGGTGCTGGTCTATTGTCTCCAAATCCAGATTATTCTACTAATTGCAGCTGCCCTCCTCACCCCCATCGCCCCCTGGACCTCTGCTGCTTGTGTTCAGATCAAGTGTCAAGACGCCCCTCCCTCCCCACTGTGTGGCCACTGAAATCCCTGTGGCTCCCAACCCCCGAGGATCCTTGGTTCACATCCTGTTTTGCTTTTCTTTCTTGGCAGTCCCTCCCCTGCGCTGGCATCTTCTAATACTTTCTTTGTTGTCATGCACTGCTGCAGTTGTAGGCTGCATTGCAAATGACAGAGGTCCAGCTCTGGCGTCACACAGACATGGATTTGAATCCCGGCTCTACCAACAGGAGCAGTGTAACCTGGTCACTCACCCTCTCCAAGCCTCAGTTTCTGCCTCTGTAAAATGGGAGGAAACAATAGCATCGAGGATTAAATGAGACCTTGAATGTAAAGTGCCCGGGATATAGTATGCGCTCAATAAACACGAGTTATTGTTGCTCTGGCAGCACTATTGTTCTAGCAGCCCCGTTGCACATCAGCCCAGCTCCAGTTTGCCTCTTCTTCTTAGCTCTGCCCTCGTGAGGCCCTGGAGGCCTGAAGTTCTCCTTTTTCCAGATGGCAGTTCAGCTCAGATTTCTCCAACTGCTAGCCTTCCTCTGAGTGTTCTTACCTGTGCTCTAGTACATGACTCAGCCCGTTACTAGAGCAATAATAAGAAAAATTAGCCAGACTCAGTCTGTGCCAGGTAAACACAGGCATGCCTCACTATACCTAGAAGGGTGGTTCCCAAAAGGTCGCACATAAGTCGAAGTTCTGTACACTAACTTATTTTTCTCCACCAAGAGAGCTTGCTATTTAAAGGGTATTAGCCTGAATCTTTTTCAGAGAACAAAGAATGCCCTTTTATGGTCAGTTAGAGCCAAACATCATCTATAGGGTTTGTTTAAAGTGAAGTAGATATTAATCTTGCTTTTCCCCCTGATGACATCTTCTCAAAGAAAGTGTGTGATCCTAACAAGGAAATTTTTAAACTTTAGAGCCCATCACAGTGGATGGGCTCCTCTGAGGGCTGGGAAGTGGGTTTTATAGGCTACTTGTGTAGCTGGTAAACTGAGGCCTGGAAAGATTTGGACACCCAGTTACTGTGGGTAGATGTTGATTCCTGCAGGGGCCAGTAGTGGAGTGCTTCTGTGTCCCCAGCTCTGGGCTGAGACCCTCAGAAATGGGGCTGAGAGGAGCAATCAAGCTGCTAGAGCAAGAGCCCCCAGGCAGGAAAGCGTTACCACCACACTGTCTGGAGGGGAAGCAGTGCAGCTGCCTGAAGGCAAGCAGTCTCCTCCTCTCTGACTGAGCCAGAACCAACTTCCTTTCTGAGGACGTGGTGCTTCCCCTTTAGCCTGGTGGCACAGAGGGCAGCTTCCTGGCTGGTGGGGTCCTCCCCAGAGCCTGGCCTTGCCCAGGGGCCTGGGAGGGCCAGACACTTTTCTGGCATAAAGCAAGGTGGAGAGCAGATAGACCTCGGGTTCGGGACTTTGTCCAGGATCTGGCAACTCAGCATGGGCCCAGCCTTCTGACTGTGGGTGGGCTGCCCCGTCCTGCTCAGGCAGCCTCTGAGGGAACAGGATCTGGGGAGTTCAACTTCACAAGAGGCCTCCAGTCCCCTCTTTCCCGGGTCCTAAGGACTTCCAAGTACCACCTGGATGCTCATAAGAAACAGTGAGAATCCTCTTTGAGGTGATGGAAGTGTCCTGAAGGTAGGGAGGAACAGAGGAATAGACAGGCATCTTGACTGTTTTGATTGAGCCTTGGCCCTCACTCCCCATCTCCCTGTCAGGCTCTCATTCATCTTTCCAAACCCAGCTCAAACGTCTTGTTCTCCAAGTAGCCCTCCAGGACCATGCCCTCCACCTTCTGTACCTTGACAGGTTTCTATTGCGTGTGGGTCTGCCTCCCCCACCAGACTGTGAAATATTTGAGGGAAGGGTTCATATTTCATTTATTACAGTAGAACAGTGCCTGGCACAGAGTAGACATTCAATAAGTGTTTCCTAAATCAATGGATTGATGGATGGTTGGAATGAACCTATCCACCTACCCACCCATCCTTCCATCCTGGGTGCCATGAACTCTCATCTCTCTGCTTTTCAGGGCCTTCTGTTCTTCATGCTGCTCTGCTCCCTGTCGTCTTGCTCTCAGCGAGGGATCTACAGAAACTCACCCCTTTTCCTGGGAAACGGGGGCTTGGTGGGTTCATGCAAATAGAGTGTGCAGTGGGCTCCATCTAGTCAGCTCTGGTAAATATTTCCCAACTCCATCACTGGCTGGCTGCGACCTGGAAGCTGTTGGCCGAGGCATCTCAGCTGTTACTCAGTGGTTGCTGGGTGCTAGGGCCTACCCTCTGGGGATCCTGAGTCTGCATAGGACTCTGATCAACTCAGTTTTCTAAACTCTTTGAGGTTGGGAGTTCAGCACCAAGCTGTCTCCCCCAAGCCAGAACAGGCACCTTACAAATGCCCCTTAGGGAGTGATGTGGATCTCCTGGGACCGCCCTCTCCTGGCCCTCTAATGAAAGCAGTGTGGTTGTGGGTCGCCAGTGACTTGTGATATCACTGTGACTGTGTTTTTCATCAACTGTGGAAACAAATTTGGGTTGAGCCTCTAACTCTGTAGTGAGTCAGAGACACATAGACTCTTAGAGCCAAACGGTTCCTTGGGTCATCTGTCCTCTGTTCCCAGGAGTGCTGCACAGACCTCCGCTGTGTGACACAAAGGCTTTCTTCTTCCTCCCTTCTACCCTGTAGCTCGATACACTTATACTCATTATAACATCTTACGACTAAGTTTTCGCTGTCTGCAGTGACATTTTAAAAGAAGACGATGTAGCGAATTTTTATAAAGCTAAATATATTCAATTTTTACAATCTGAGATTTTCATTTTTTGGTGTTACAGTGTTAATTGTATGTAATGAAATGATGGTCTGAGTAGATATTAGTTACTTTAATATTCTTATTTGGCAAAATAAACAACTATCTGAACTCTCACAAAAAAAAGAGATTTACGTGTCACGAACCTCAAGAGCTTAGGAACCGGTGATTCCAGCCTAACCCATCCCCTGGTACACAAATTCCACTGCTGACATCCTGTCAGATGGCTCCTGGCCCCACGTCTCTGCCGAAGCTCGCCCAGGGATTTCAGACTCACTACCCAGAATGCAGCATCCTCCAGAGTTGAGTAGGTTGCCAAGTTAGGCCATTCTTTCTCCTGTTAGACCCCGATCGACCTCCCTGTGATTGTCACCCCTCTGGTCGTCACTCTGCCTGCCTCAGCTCCAGGGCCTGAGTTCATCCCCTTCACGTGACAGCCTTTCAGTACGGAGAAGAACTCTCACCTTGAAATCTTCCCCTTTCCATGTAAATATCCAGAATTCTCTGGACGATTCCACATATCATGTTTCTGATTACCTTGCTTCAAGCAATTATACACATACTACATGAATACTTTCTTATTGTAAAAATATGTAATAGAGATTTTAAAAAAAAGTTTTTGATCCCTATTCAGCCTCAGTCCTCTTCCCAGAAGTAACTCCTGTCATCAGAAAGGTGTGTGTATGTCTAGAAGACTCTTCTCTTTGCACTTTCATGGATATGAATACAAATGGAAATGTATAAATGTGTAGTTTTTAAAATGCATATATATATACATATATATGTGTGTATAAATTATACTGTATGTCTTCTTCTGCAACTTTCCTTTTAAATTTAAAAATAAGATTTATAGATTGTTTCATAGCAGTACACAGAGTTATACAATTTTTGTTAATGGATGATCACATAATATTCTATGGTTTCAATGTAATTTTACTTCTCCATTGTCCTATCGATGGACATTACGTTGCTTCAAATATTTTTTTTACAATGCTGTGATGAACTGCTTGAACTTGTCTGTGTCTTGATGCCTTTATATGCCATCACCTGCCAATCACCCTCTTTAGGTATAATGTCCACAAGTGTACAACACTCAGATGACATCTGGTGGGCCGGAGCACAGGGGGACCATGTGTTCATTCATTCATCCATTTACTCATTCAACAAATTTTTATTGAGCAGGTACTATGTCTTTATCGTGTTCTGATTCCAGTCCTCCCAAGCACAGATAAGACATAGTGGGCCTATCCTCATGGACCTTACATAGCCAAGTCAGGGAACCTCCCTTGATATTCTACTGCTGTTGGAACAGCCTGTCCTACAGATTTTTTAAAAGATAATTATATCACACTGTCAACTTACATGCTCCTAGAATCAGTTAACACCTCTCAAGTCTTTTTAAATATAAACTGTTGCCTCAACTTGTGCAGTTAATTTTCATATTCTAAGTAAAGGATTTTTACATTTTCTCCTAAATTTTCTCTCTCTTTTTTTTAATTCTGATGTCTTTGTGTAAGGTACTAGCTAGCGCTACTCATCATACAGTGATTTGTTACGTGTGCATGCTACAGCTTTATCCAAGTTACTGATAACATTGTCAGCAAGACTGGACCACAAGCAGAGTCCCGTGGCATGCCATTGGAGACGTTCCCTCTGGATAACAGTCACTTGTTAATCAACCCTATCTCAGCCCACATGACCCCATCCTGACCTCCAGGGACAATATATGCACACGTATATACAAGTATACATACAATAATTGTAGCATTCACCTGGTCCTCGTTTCTAGGAACCCTATATAAAAGGAAATGAGCCCAGTTTGGCGTGACTTTTTAAGTCTGTGTGATACAGTGGAAAGAGGGTTGATTCTGGATCCAGCCAGAACTCAGCTCCAATTCCAGCCCTGCCACTTCCTAGCTGATGGCCTTTGGGAAATCACTGGACTTCTCTGAAACCCAGTTTCCCATATTCTAGGATTGTTGAAAGTATTTATGCACTAATTCCCCATATGTTTAATAAGCACTTACTAAGTAACAGGCATTATGCTGTGTGCTGGGCAGGCCATAGCAAGCCAGAGAGGTCTCCCAGGTAATAAGTGTGCAGAATCGTTGTCTTCAAATTGTTTTGGTGACAAAAACAAGGAAAGCACTCCCTGGAATAAGTTTTACGGACATTTAGCCCTAGCCCTTGAGACCTGGGTAAGAATCAGAGATTATTTCCCATTTATAAGTAGGGAAACAGATATACTGTTAGAGAGTTCCTCGGCTCAAGTTCACTCAGCCTGTTGGTAAAAAATTTGGTAACTGCTCCCCGGCCTTTGAGAATTTAGTTTACACTGTCAATTGTGTGAGTTCAACCAGCCGTTGTACTGGAGCCCTGTCCTGGGCTAATCCGGGTAACAGGATAGATATGTACTCAATAAGAATTGAACCAAAAGGTGAGCCCAATGTTAAAGAGAGCTACATAGAGCTACTGCAGTGCCTCACTTCTCCGGAGAGCCAGCAGCCTCCCTATTTAGAACCAGAATGAGACCTCAAGCCAGGCCCTTTCTCAGAACCTTAAACTTTTATTTTAGAAACAGTTGTGACAAGGTTAATTATATTTTTTTTCCAGCCCTTAGCAGATAAAAGCTGCAAATTTGAGCTGGAATAGGGGGCTGCTGGAAGCAAGTACACCAACAGTAGCAGATAAAAACCTGGTTGTGAGAAAGGAGGCAAAAAACCTAAAAAAAAGTAGAGCTGCAAAAAAAAGCAATTTGGGGCCATTTAGTGCCATGGCCAACAGAGGCCAAACACTGTAGTGTCCCCAAGGACTTGATTGCTTTTAAAGGGAGTTCACAATTATGACTTGAGTCATTGACTAAATTGACTTTCAGGTACTCCTTAAGGGAAAGTAGATGTATATAATACCTTTTAGCAAGACCTCTATTCCGAATGACACCAATGAATATCTATCCAAAATTGAAATAAAAGGCTTTGGAGCTGCAAGGGATGGATTTTAGTGACTTTGAAAATCCACTCATTAGGCTTCCTCAGAAAATCCTAGGAATTTGAAAGATGTGTAGAATTTTAAATCAGATAACGGGTTCAAACCATAACTCTCCTGCTAGCCAGCCGTGTACCTCGGATAAATCTCTTACCTTTCATGAGCCTTGTTTTCCTCAACTGTAAAATGAAAATAGTATCACATGCCTTTTCGATCCCATGAGAATATTCTGAAAATCAACCAAAATGATGTGTTTGACAGTGCTTTGTAAATTGTAGAATATCATCGAAATGTATAAGTGAGGTCTACAGGCCACATCTCAGATGTTGCCTGCTGGAAGACAGTGACTCAAGATGCAGTGAGAAAAGGAGATGGATTCCCAGTTACTGCTTTAAGAAAAAAAAAATTATATATATATATACACACACACACACATACACGTATATATACACATACAAATAGATATACATATATACAGACACACAGATCTGCATAGGTGTCTATGTGTTTGTTTAGATTATGTGCCCCTAAACCCCTCAAGACTTCCCTTTCACCAGGCAAAAGAAGAAACTCTACAACCAACTTTAACTCCTTGTAAGTTAAAAAGTTCTATATAGATATATGCAATTTTGAGTGCTTACTGTTTTTAATCTTTTGTTTTTGTTTTTGTGAGGAAGATCAGCCCTGAGCTAACATCCATGCCAATCCTCCTCTTTTTGCTGAGGAAGACTGGCCCTGAGCTAACATCCGTGCCGATCTTCCTCCACTTTATGTGGGACGCCACCTCAGCATGGCCTGACAAGCGGTGCGTCGGTGCGCACCCGGGATCCGAACCCAGGCCGCCAGCAGCAGAGCGCGTGCACTTAACCGCTATGCCACGGGGCCAGCCCCAATGTTTTTCTAGTTTAAAATTAATAATTAGCCTTTAAAAATTGAACATTGAAGAAGTATGTCATTTAGAAAGTGAATACCTTCTAGAACCCCAAATGCCCTCTACTCCATCTATTATTAGCAGTTTAGCTGGCTGTGGTCTTTCAGATTTTTTTCTGTTAGTGCTTTTAGTGCTGTAGGCATTCAGAAGAGAATTCCTGAAATAAACAGTCCTTTGTTATAAAGGATAAACCTCTGGGGGTGGAAATACATTTTCTATCCTTAAAACTCCACTCTGTCTCCTCCTCTCTGGTCTGGCTGCTTTGGCCTTAGGCACGTCCTCATCAGTTGTTACCTAGACTAGTGCAATAAACACCTTTTTAACTAGTTTCCCTGCGTACAGTTGTACTCTCTTCAAATTCGTGTTCCACACAGCTGTTGGCGTAACTGAACTAAAGGAAAATCTCACCACATCCCTCCACTTTACTCTAGTTACACTTTGCCCCCAGAGTCCAGTCTAATCTCCTCTGCGTGACACACAAGGCATCTGTGGTCGTGGTCGGCCCTGGCTCTTACCCAGGCCTCTCCCACCCCACTTGCTTGTCACTCCTGTAGGTGAAGCACCGTTTTGCCCTCTGTGACTTTGGACACGTTGTTCCCACTTCCTGGCGTGCCCTTCTTTGCCTTCTCCTGGTAAGCCCCTCTTCATCCTTCGGGGCTGCTCAGAGGACTTTTCTTCTGTGGAGCCTTCCTTAACTCCCTCCCCTTCCTCTGACTATCCTCTGCCCTGACACAGCAAATCACAGCCTTTCCATGCCACCGCTGTACGTACTTCTGATTGCCCTAAGGACTGCACTGCAGGTGGTTACTTTTTTACTTGCTATCTTCTAGTTAGTCTGGGAGGTCCCTGTTCATCTTTGTGTCCCAGTTCCTCTTGGTATACAATAGGTACATGCCAAATGTTGGTTGAACTAAACTGAAGTGGAAAGGGGACCTTTATAGGGCAGGAAACCTCTGTGTTTAAAGCGTGCCACTTGGAAGACCATCTACTCCAGTGCTGTTGGAGCAGACCTGGTGTCAGAGGGCCACGAGACGTGCCCCACTTTATAAGAGACAAGGACCTCAGCCTTGCTGGAAGACTATTCTCAAAGATGAACATTACCAGAGAAAACCGTTTACTTGCATTTATAGCCAGTGCTTAGACTTTCAAAGGCAGACTTCCAGGTCACAGGCAGTTACCCAGGAAATGTGAAAGAGAATCCCATTTAGACTTGTTGCAAACTTTACTTTCAATAACTATGTAGGCCTACATACGTGTAAAAGTCCCAGTCTACACTTGGGGAAACATTTATACCAGTTGTGCACCACACATGAAAACAACGTGGCACACAGAGGTGGCGCAGTCAACAGGCACGTTTCTGGGTGGGAGCTGAAATGAGGCTGCCTCACCAAGTGGTATAGGCAAAAGAGGGGTGTCTGGAGAACAAAGACCTAAGTAGAAAGTCAGGCTCTGCTCTTCCTGGCTGTGTGACGGTGGGCATGTTACTTAAATTCTTCTAGTCTTGATTCCTATATCTGTAGAAAAGGTTTGGTATGTTATTTCCCTCATTGAATTATCATGAAGAATAAATGAAGATACTTTTTTTTTTTTTAAGATTTTATTTATTTATTTTTCCCCAAAGCCCCAGTACATAGTTGTCTGTCATAGCTGCACATCCTTCTAGTTGCTGTATGTGGGACGCGGCCTCAGCATGGCTGGAGGAGTGGTGCCTCGGTGCGCACCCGGGATCCGAACCCGGGCTGCCGGCAGCGGAGCGCACGCACTTAACCACCAAGCCACGGGGCCAGCCCTGAAGATACATTTGAAAGTGCTTTTTAATCTCTAAAGTGCCCCCCCCCCCCAAATATTACTTTCTCTCTTTCTTGAGCTGATGCTCCTGGAACTAATGTGCATAGTGCTTCACGACCACAGGTTGGTGCTGCGTGTGTGTGTGTGTCCAGGATGAGCAGGGCATCTGCCCTTCCTTTCATTAGTTTCCTTTGGAACCCCGTGGTAAACACACGCTGGCATGGGGATTTCGTGGCATGGCTGAGCCTGCTCTTTCCCCTCCCCGCCTATCTTCCTCATACCCAGGGAGGGAAAGAGCAAATATCAGAGCCCTGCAGTTAATTCGTACATGTGAGAGTCAAGGAAATACAGATGCTGGTTCCCAAGCCAAGTACATTATGTTATCATTTCAAGTAGATGGGTATTTTATCTGTATCTAAACCTTACCCCATGTAGTAATTGAGAATTCTGAGTGGGGACTTTCCTTTTGACTGAGGTTAAATCTCAGAGCAATGGGATTAGGGTTACTACTGAGTTATTACAGGATCCAGAGTAGGCAACAGCATGGGAGTGATAGAAATAGAGGACAGAGCCATGCCACAGTGCAGTGGAATGCAACTGAATCCTGGGTGGGGAGTTAGGACACCCATCCTAATCAGCCCTGGCTTAGTCTCCAGGACTGGCTTGGCTGCAACTCTAGCTGTGTTACCCTGAGGAACTTATTTCCCCTCTCTGGGCTTCAGGAGTCATAGCTGTAAAATGAACCATTTGGACCAGGTGATATCTACGTTTCCTTCCAGTTCTAATGGGGAAAGAAGGAAATCAATACTTGTTGAATGTCTGCCATGCACCTGGCATGATCTGCCCTAAGCTACCTTGAAGAAGCTATGCTTCTATGATTCCATCACACATAATAAGTGAGAGTTAGGATTATGTAGAAGATCTATGGCGTCAGACTTGGATTGAAATCTCAGCTCTATTACCAGTATTATTTACCAGTAGTGTGACTTTAAGCAAGTTTCTTAACATCTCCAAGCCTCAGTCTTTTCATCTGTAAAATGGGTCTAGTGACACAATAAACATACGTATATGCTCACGAGTCTCATCTCACTCTGTCTTTCATACATTATAAATTTCTCAAGGAGATTCCACCTAGTCTATTTCCCTCTTTTTCTGGAGGAATAATCTAGGCCTAGAGAAATGAGTGAAGTAACAACATTAGACCATGCAACTAGTTAGAAGCAGAGATGGAACCCGAAGTCAGGTCTCCTGGTTGATTCTGAGCCTTGTGCTTCTTTCCTGGATGTCTTTTTTTAATCATCCCCTGCTCTGAAAAGGACAGCAAAGTCTTCCCATGATGGGCAGCCCAGATGTTTGCAGAAGAACCCAGTGTGGTGACAAACTGCATTCATACACCAGACATTTCCCAAGAATAGCCACTGGGCTCAGAAAGCTTTCAGAGTTTGATTCAAAGACCATGCTCAGCATTTCTTCCCACCCCCCTGCACCCCTACCCACCCCCCACACCTCCTGCCTCCTACCATTTCACTTATTTGGGGGCAGAACAGCCCTCTATGCAGGCATATCCACAGTTCAATGTGGTACTCCTCCCTAGAGAGTAGGATTTCTGTGGTCTTGTCTACCAGGTAGGCTACCAGGAGAACCAGAAGACTGATTCAAAGGGGATCAGGGTCAAAAAAGAGAAGGCTCATCAATCCAGCTCCCCCCTGCAGGGGGACACTGCTGGTGTCTCAGGAGGGTTGTGAAGCAATCAATGGTTAAAGTTGTTCAAGTCCTGGGCACCATGAAATGTTTGTGAGAATGTGTCCTCAATGAGGGCACAGCCCCTTCCCAGAGTTTTTAAACCTGAATTCACAGACTTAAATGCCAGAGGGAGAAGAAAACTCTTATAGGCTTAAAATGATGGAGTTTTTTTCATGCATGTGTCAGCACTAGCAATGCTATGTCTTAAGAACTGAAGCCAAAGCATTAAATAACAGGATTGATAAGCTTGTTGCATTTCCAGAGTAAACGCAAGCGGGAAAGACAAGGATGCCTCTGTGGAAAGTTTCTTTTCAGGAGGTAGCAGCTCCAAGTGGCCCCAGCCTCCTAAGGAGCCATTCGTTTATTAAAGTGCCCATATCTCCTCTCCTTCATCACCCGTTTGTCTGGAAGTTGAATGCTGTCAGGGAGAAGATCCCAGTGTGCATGGACAAAGGTGCTCCTAGGCTGGTCTGTCATAGGTGTGACCAGAGACCAGGGACTGGGTGAGGCCATCTCCCCAGGCACTTCCCAGAGGCATCCAAACAGGCAGGAGCCTTGGACACATGGGGAGCAGCCAAGAGCCACAGAGAGAGGAGAGTCCCCAAGCAAAAATATAGCTAACATCTCTTGGGGGACTTGCAGCCTTGCTCACCTTAGATGAGTTACCTGTCTGCTCCATTCCGTTGCTTGGGATATATTTTTAGGATATTTTCGTCAGCGGCATGTTTGCCAACACTTTATAGATCAGTTACAAAACAGAAACTCTTCCTCAGTGCTCAGGAGAAGCGCAGAAGTGGGGAGAAAGAAAAAAAAATCTTGTTTGTAATTGAAGGCAGGTTGGGAGACGTTCACGCTTTGAAATTCTCCTTCTTGTGAAATGTTTATGAAACACTTTCCACAAACGAGTTATGCAACTGGGACAACAGCTTTGATCATTTTCATCGCCAGTGATATATTCATTAGTGTTGGGCTCTTTTCCCCCTGGAGAGGGCCATGTGAAAATGTCATGGGGAGGAGGCTAAGGATGAGTACCCCAGTGCCTCCATGCCCCATCACAAGACCCCAAAACAGATGGTTACTAAGGAGGTCCAAGCGTATGTCTGGGCCAGCACTCCACCTTTTCCATCACCTATGGTCCTATCCCTGGGACATTTGTAGTACTGTTTTGTGGAAAGAGCACGAGGGGAGGGTCAGAGGACCATTCCCTTGTTGGAGTTTTGCCAGTGTCTTGTTATATCACTTTATACCCATCTCTGAAGCTCTCTGGGCCTCCATGAGATGGGAAGGTAAACTTTTGTCCCCATGGTGAAGCCACGTAAGGAAAGTATGAAGGCCTTCCAGCTTCTCAGAAGGGGCTCTCTCCTCCCAGAACGAGGCTACTGCTTTCTAAAGCAGATGATGTCAGCGAGTTCACTCAGATTAGAAAAGATAATCACTCAGGATACCTTTTTACCTCCCTGGTCACTGCCCAAGACTC
Organism: Ceratotherium simum simum; assembly: GCF_057802395.1. Classification (NCBI taxonomy): domain Eukaryota; kingdom Metazoa; phylum Chordata; class Mammalia; order Perissodactyla; family Rhinocerotidae; genus Ceratotherium; species Ceratotherium simum. Next base: position 70,604,138 of record NC_141906.1, read on the forward strand.
AGTGTAATACCTTTGCACAGTGCAGTGGGTGGAGAAGATCCTAAACTAACAAACCTTGTCTACTAGCTGGACGGGATGATCAATGGCTGTCACAGGACACAGCCCTCTGTGGTGGCCCATGTCCCCAGGGATTAGTCCATCTCAAGCAGAGCCTGGAGAAATATTCCACTTGCGTGAGAACTACCAAAGGGACCCTGGTGATGATCTTCGTGATTCCGGGCAGGCTGTGGGTTTGGTTAGGTTTTCACAAATACAGGGGAATTAGGTTTTCATCCAATTTGCCTCCGGTTCTCACATTAGAAGTCAATGGGATCCAACAGAAGTCTCTCTATCTCATCTTCCAGTTCTGCAGACAACACCCAGTTATCTGGAAAGGCTCCAATCTTTTCCATTCGACAGCTGTGAAAGGGATTTTTTGATTTGTGCAGGACTTAATTTCTTAGTTTCTTAGCCCCTGAACTGTCAGAGAATTGTTGGCAGAGTGTGCTGGCGGCAGTAAGGGTAGCTGATGTATCTGCTTCCCCTCCTGTTCCGCTCTGCTCGTTCTGAGACCCACCAACCTGAGCAGAGATTTTAGAACTTGTCATAGAAAAAGAAGCCTTCTTTATTGTCTCTCAATGGGGTTTGTTAAGGATTGTCTTCTTTGGGGGTTACTGTCAGCAGCTCACACCCAAGGGGTAACAAATTATGAAAAATGAAAGAGTAAAAGGTCGACAAAGCAAAAACTCAGAAGAATAGCACGCTGGGTTGTCAGAACACCCCAGACTAACACCTAAAGGAACTTTATGCTATGAGACCTTTCATTTTCAGACCTGGGAGGTCAACAGTGCCCCTAAAAGAATTTGGAGGGCAGTTGATCCAGGAAGCAGATGAAAGGGTGAGTTTTCTTTTATGATGGTGCTGGTTTCTGAAATTAAGTGTTGCAGGAAGACCTGGCACTGATTCTAACAGATAGCACCTGGGTTGGAGGCAAAGCACATGTTTTCAAGGTCTGTCATAGCTGCACCGCCTTATCTCCCCATTGCTCATAATGAGTCTATAAAGGAACCCTGACACTTGCCTCGGAGCTGAAGCCGTGCCAAGCTGCCTGGGGTGGTTCCACCAGTGTGGTTTCAGCTCCAATTTTCCCTGTTCTCCCCTGTCCCCCTTCCTCCATTCTGCCTCACCTGTCCCCACTCTAGGATGAAGGATGCCCTGGGGCAGGAGGGGGATAGAGAGGGTAGATGTGGGGAGGGGAGGCCAGCCAAAAAGGCTCTGCTTAAGTAAAATCTCTCAGAGCAAATCTTAAGGTTGGTGGTGGTGGTAATTTTAAATAAGTAGTTTATCATCTATTCCTAGCTTTCTAGAACCTGCTAACAAATGTTTTCCTGGAATCTAGGATGTGAAAACTCTAATTTCTGAGGGAAGAACTAGGACACTACAGCTCCTTAGACAGAGATGCCAAGTGGGGTGGGAAGAGCTGAGGGGCACTGGGGGTAGGGATTGGGGCTGTCCGGGAGAGCACGCCCAGGTAGCCGTACATTTTTAGTTTTCAGAAAGTCTAACTCTGCCCTCACCGTGCTCCTTCCTATCTCTCTCCCTTCCTCCTCTTTGCTCCCAAGGCTCCAGGAGAGTCTCTTTAGGTGAGAGGAGAAGAGAGGAATTATTTGTAAAGACTGTCCCTAAAAGATGCATCCTCTTATCAGTTTTGGTGCAACAAGGGCTTCTTGATGCTGTTTAGATCTGCTTTATCTAAGAACACTGCAGCAACCTGGATTGGCCAAGTCTGCCAAATGCACTAGGAAATTAGAATTTATAATTCCATTTTAGGACTGAAAGAGAGAAAAATCATATAGAATCGTATAACAGATGGAGAAACCAAGTCCCATAGACGCTAAACTATTGCTTAAGGTTACACAGTAAGTTCGAGTCGGAGTTAGGATGGGAAACAAGGTCTAGCTCCCCGTTAAATGTTTTCCCCACTGGAGACTATGGAGAAATGGGTTGTGTTTATGTATTTTGTTCAATTAACATGCATTGGGTTCCCGCTCTGTGCAAGGTACCACATTTAAGACATTAGCTCCCTCCTCAGTCTCTAATGTCACTCAATAGGATCTAACTCTCCAACCAAAGGGAATTCTTTCTTCTTTTACTGAGGAAGATTCACCCTGGGCTAACATCCGTGCCCATCTTCCTCCACTTTACGTGTGGGACGCCAGCCACAGCATGGCTCGATAAGCGGTGCATATGTCTGCACCCAGGTTTCCCAACCCACAAACCCCAGGCCGCCGAAGCGGAGTGCGCAAACTTAACCACTACGCCACCAGGCCAGCCCCAGGAATTCTTTCTTTAAGTGATCCAAAGCACCATTTTCCCACAGAGATTAAGCACAAGTATAGCTGTTAGTCTGAACCTTTAACTTGGGTTAAACTAGTATAGACAGGAGAGATTCCAGGATGTCGGTGACATTCCCAGTGCAGACCAACAAAATGGTTTTAGCCGGATCTCTATGGCCAAGAGTTTCCATCACAGGGTCACCCCAATGTCTTTTATAAGGTGTGGTCTAGATCCGGTGCTCCTTGCCATATTATATGAATTCGAAGTCACTTGGCTCGCCCACCACCAAATGAACTTCCTGAAAAGCTGCAAGAGTGAAGTTGTTCTCGGGGTGGGAGGATGGGTGGACACGAGTTGTGCTTCCTGCCCTGCCCTTGGACACCTGGGAAACCCATGAGTGGGTGGGTGTGCTGTCATTGAAGGGCGCTGGAGGCTGGGCAGAGTCTGGAAACCACCACAGGCCCCTTAGGCTGCAACTGCAGCAGTGACTGTGAGGGAGACATGTCCTTGCCTGTAGGGAGACAGGCAAGGACTGTCACCAAAGCCACACCGGCAAAGAGGGCTGGCTACAGAGGCAGCTTAGCACGCAGAGGATGGAGAAGTGTGGAAAACAAGGGGGGATGGAGGGAAAGCTGGTTCCCAGACTTCGGGATTTTGTGTACCAGGAAAATAAAAAACAGAATATGGGGGAGGTTGATAAAGGATTGCCAATATTTTTTACTTTGTGAGGTGGGAAGTTTTTAAAATACCATTTAGGATCACCATCATCTCATAAAAGAAATTCTAACATATCCCCCCGAGAAAAAAAGGAACATCATCTCAGAGTTTACAGGAAATTTTTTAAGTCACTACGATATCCTTACTTGTTCTCATTTCAACGAAGAAGAGCATAAACTGCCGCATGTACAGGCACAGCCCCTGGAATGGTGTTTGGGAACCATCAAGCTAAGTGGATTCCCCATCTTGCAGATTATTACTCCGGGGGGCCCCTCATCTCTGTCTCTCACTAGCTGCCCTGGCCTGAAGGACACACACGCAGGAAAATTGAGCTGCAGCCCCGTAGGCCCTGAGCTAGCTCTTCACTCTCCAGGCTTGTCACTCAGCTCCTGCCTTGGTCTTCTCTAAGTTTCCATTTCTGTCTGCCTGGGGAGGCCTAGAACTGACACCCTCTTCGTGCCCCCACTTACAGATTAAAACTGAGGACCTCAGTGACTCCCTGCAGCAGACCCTCTCACATCGGCCATGCCACCTGACTCAAGGACCTGCCATGATGTCCGGAAACCAGATGTCTGGGGTAAACGCCAGCCCCTGTCAGGGAGCCTGATCTTCTCAGCAGGCTGATGAGCTTATTTCAAGCCTTCTGCAAACTGCTTGACCTCTGGACCTGGCTCTCAGTGAATCCATATTGGTCTAAAGAACCCCTTGCGGGGAAGGGGAGAAAAAAAGAAAGAAGGGGAGGCCTGGGGTGGGGGTGGGCTTACAAAACAGTCGTCTTAAAGATGAAGCCTGGCTGGATATGCAAAGAGGGAGGTCTCTACCTCTCTGGGAGTAAAAGGAGCCAATCCTGCCAAAACGGTGGACCTAGCAACTACAGGGCTGGTGTCTTCCAGCCATAGTCAGAGAAGCCCTATGGGGACAGCTACTGCTACAGATACAGAGCGACTCTGTCCCCAGTGGGCCCACTCTCCTCCCCCAAGATTTTACATCAAAGCCAAACTAGAAGAGAGTGCTGTGCGGGGCGGAAAGTGGCATCCTCAAACAGTGAGGGCAAATGTCTGAGAGGACAGGCGTCCATGTGGTGTCCCCTTTCTTGGTCTAGGTGACGGGGAAAGAAGAGCCATCCCTCCTCTGGAAATATTTAAGACTAGAATGTGCATCCATTCCTTCACCTCTTCCTTCAGCAAGCGGTTACCAAGTCTTTTCTTCTGCACAGACCTAAGCTCAGCCCTGGGGGCACAGAACCCTGGGGGACTAGATCTCAGGGGATTCCCAGATCCCCCAGTACTGGGACTGGTATTTCCCTTTTTGGGGGCTGATGGGAAGAAACCAGGAGAAATGGACTTTCTGTTTAGTCAAATTGGTTTTATTAAGAACTAATAACTTGCCCCTTCCTTCAGGAAAGGTTCAGGCCCAGGAAATGGTCAAGACGTGGCTTTTAGCATAATCAAGTGGCATGAGACTTAAAAAAAAAGAAAAAAAAATTAGACAGTTGGGATTGCATGTCATTTCTAGGGCAAACCTCTGAGATGTGTAATACCTAGTCTGTGCTCTCAGGGCATTTACCGTCTAGTTGGGAGACAGGCCTGACACACACAAAAGTTAAATAACAAGGCCAGGTTTAAGTAACAATAGGTTGCAAGGCACTGCTTGGCCCAGTGCAGGAGCTGTAACGACACCAGCGTTAATGGAGTAGCTACTATGTGCCGGACACTGGAGATACATAGAGGCATAAGGCAAGGTCACTGCCACAAATTCTGAGGGTCTGGAGACCCTTGTGACAGATGGGTAGCAGGCAGATGGAGCCAGCACCACCAACTTGTAAATTCTGTGATGTATGTATCTCCCACGTGCAGGACATGACCTCCCTCCATCCGCTCCAGCAGCTCGTGCTGGTTCCCGGCCACCTACAGTCTGTCTCCCAGTTCCTGCTATCTCAGACCCAGTCTGGACAGCAAGGTAAGAACACTGGGGGTCCCCACATAGACTGAATCCTGTGCTGCTGCTGCTTGCTGGGTGAGGGAGCCCAGGTGTGGGGCGTGGGGGAGTGGCGCACCCCTCTGGTATTCAGACCAGCTTGTCCACCTCAGGACTTGAGGAGAGGACCCTGGTATTGCCCCTCCAGGCTGAGTCTCCTTCTCTGCTTCCCCTTCCCAGCTTCCTGCTTGGTCTGGCCCACCACTTCAATTTCACAGAGTCGAGACTGAAGGTGCAAGGGTGGCAGGAAGCTGGGGCAGTACAAGGAAGGAGGAGCTCCTTGGGAGATGCAGTACAGACAAGTGCCAATTCCTTGGAAATCTCTCCGGGACACGGATTCAGACTTTCAACTCCCGGGAAGCTTGACTGTGATTCTATTTGGATAGAGCGGCAGTGCCACCCACAGGCTGTTTTCAGGTTTTCTCTGGCGGGGAAGTTACTACCAAAGAACTTCTCCTTGGTCGAGAGCAAACAGATTAGAATATTCATAATATTAGCTAACATTTCTCGACCATGATGTGCCAGGAGCTCTGCTGAGTGATTTTCCTGACATTTTTCAAAATAACCTTGGGCAGTAGGTAGTCATATTATTATGTCTCTGGTGACCTACTAGAAGGTTGCAGAACAATCTGTCTGTGTTCTTGGCCATTGTACTGTCCTGCCTCTCCCTCTCCCAGCTCCATCAACTAGGGCCAAAAGTGGCGGAGGAGGGGGCCAGCCCGGTGGCTTAGCAGTTAAGTGCGCCCGCTCCGCTGCTGGCGGCCTGGGTTCGGATCCCAGGCGCGCACAGCCTCACCGCCTCTCCGGCCATGCTGAGGCCGCATCCCACATACAGCAACTAGAAGGACGTGCAGCTATGACATACACCTATCTACGGGGGCTTTGGGGGAAAAATAAATAAATAAATAAATAAATAAATAAATAAATAAATAAATAAATACAAATTAAAAAAAAAAAAGTGGTGGAGGAAGTATAAGCTCCCCTCACTTGCATGAATCCCCAGTAGAAGCTTTGGAAACCCAGAATCCAAACCAGATGCAACTCTGCCCAAACTACAGTCCCCATCCTTAGTTTCCAAGTCATCTCAGACTGTTATTATGATGATGAATGAGAACGTATTTGAACCTTTAAGTATTTATTTTAGCTAAACAATATGTATCATACTCTTGGAATAGGAAAAGGAAGATAACAGTTAGTTCAATTTCTTTTTGGAAGATAGCGATGTGAAAATGGCCCAGGTGTATAACCAATGAGGTCAGTGTATGAAGCAGGGAAAAAAAGAAAAAAAAAAAAACCCCAGTTTAAAATTTGGAGTCAGAAAAACTCATTGGTAAAAAAAAAAAAAAAAAAAAAAAAATCACTTACTAGCTGTGTGTCCTTGGGAAACTTACCTAACCTCTCTGAGGTTCCATTTCCTCCTCCATAAAAATGGAATAATAGTAAAACTCCACCTCACAAGGTTATTGAGGGTTATTTGAAATAATGCATGTGAAAAGGCTTTGTATATTTCAAAATGCAATCTAAATGTTAGGCTACTATTAGTAGTCAAGCCTCTGGACTCCCAGTCCAGGGTTCCTTATAAGAGCTTTTTTGCCTATTTATTTTAATAAGGAAAAATTAAGCTCTGACTTTTTAATGCTGAGGAGCATAAAGGTCAGCACATGCTGTACCTCGGTGACCCCAGAACAGCTTAGGGACGACAGAGACCCCAGGTTCTGCTCTGTGCTGAGTGATTGGGGTGACCTGCCCCATTGTCTGCTTTGGTAGTTTGATGGCCCCATTCCCGCAGTGACAGTGAGAGTTCCTGGCTATGGCCCTTCCTAGAGGGAGGCCATTGTCATGACCACCAACCAGGCAGAGCCCTTCATGGACAGTTTCCCTGCAGAGGGAGAGAGAAAAGTGGTCCTCAGGCAGTGCAGCGAGCAGGTAGAGTTCACACCACCAGATTGAATTTCCAGAAGCTTGACCTCTGGTCTTCTCTTCTCTCTTAGCCCTTCCTCCCAAGTATAAAATGTCCTGGTTCTGCCAAGAGCCTCTGGCCAATGGTCTACTGCCCTTTGGAGCTGTATGGCCCCATCCACTTGGTCTGACATCCTTGCGGCTTTGACTGGGGCTTTGTAGCCATCCCAGCTACTTCTGCAGGCAAAAAGGAAATCCTCGGCTCCAGCTTGAATTCATAGTAGTCACCCCCTGCATTTCCTTTCCTCTTGGATTTCTTCAGCCCTGGTTATCAGATCCCAGAGCAGATTGTCTTGATCCTCTTCAGCCTTTGCACCACTCCAGGCAGGCGGGCAAGCAGAAGGACTGGTTTGGGGACTGCAGTTTACATCTGTTTATCCCTGTGTCTGATTTGCCTCCACCTGTGTGTGGCAATGCCTGGCAGTGCCCGTGGGGGCCTCTCCACGGGGCTTGAGGTGGGTTGAGGGACCTCATTAGGTAGCAGGGGGTGGGGACAGTTATCGTGGTTCCAAAGTTGTAGAGCATGTCTTTCAGATGGCCTGGATTTTATTCCATTGTTCCTTTGTCCCTCCCCTTTCACCCAGGTCTGCAGCCAAATCTTCTCCCCTTTCCACAGCAACAAGGCTCTCTCCTCCTCCCGCAGACTGGGCCTGGCCTGGCGTCCCAGGTAAACAACTGCATTCCTCCTGTTTCCTCTAGGAATGTCTCAGCTCTTGACAGAGTAAGCTCATTGGTTTTCTCCCACTCCATTGACAGTACACTTACCCCTCTGGGAAGAGGGAAAATCCAGGGATTATCCCTGCTGGCACATGAGGAAATTTAAGCCTCAGCCAGGAGAAATGATTGACCCAATGTTACTGGTGGAGCCAGAATGAGAACCCAGAGATTTCAGCTCCTTGGCCAGCATGCTCTGTAATGCAGCCACGCTGCTCCAGCCCCAATCAGGCCCTAGCATCACTCCTCTTAGAACCAGGGGTCAGCTAACTCTCCAGGGAAGCCAAGGTGACTGCCAGCCCTGCCTGGGTGCTCCCAAGCCCTAAGGGGGAGACCAGAGTCCCATAGGCCTGAAGTCCCAAGACCACAAAGCCAGTGGCTCTCACTTCTAGGCCTCTCTTAAGATCTGCTATTCTAGACTGCCTCCTGCAGTGGGCACGTGGCAGGTCAGGAGGACTGAGGTCCGCGAGAGAGGCCGATTGCAGAGCTGCATGGTTCCACGGAGCACCTGTCTGCTGATTAGAAAAAAGACACCTCTTCCTCTGGCACAGCCAGACACAGCCTCACCCCAGTGTATATGACTTGGTGAGAGTAGCAGCAACTATGTCGTAGCTGCCACTGTTCCCCTCATCTGGGTGCCCTGTGCAGTTAACAATCTTCACAGCTGCATGAGATGGCTCTGCAGAGATGGGTTTGCAGAAGAGTTGGGAATGACTGCAGAGATCCTAAAGTCCCTTCTCTGTGCTAAGATTCCCATGGGTCATGAAGAGCCAGGGCTTTAGAGGGCTAGTCCACTGAAGACATCTGGAAGGGAGGAGGGTGCCATCTAGTGGCTAACAGAAATGGGGACACTGGAATCAAAAGCTCTCCTACTTCCTCCTGACTGCTCTCCTCATAATCACCATAAACTTAGGTCTGGAAGAGATCTTAGGGAGTCCTTAAAATCAACTCTCGCATCTTATAGTATGAGAGCCGGGAGAGACCAGAAGCAGAGAGACAGTTGAGAAGATGACTAAGAACATCCTGGGCAGTGGTAAGAAATGACTGGCTTAGGATTGTGGCAATAAGAATAGAGAGGAGGGGATGAGTGAGGAGACGTTTAGGGAAGTTGAATCAGTGCAGTCTGGCATCAGATTGGATATGAAGGGGGAGAAGGTCTAGCAAAGAACTCAGTCAGTGTTTGTCAGATGAAAGAACAAATGAATTAACGAAAAAGAAGCCTCAAAGAGAACTGAGGCTTTGTCCTGACGGTTTGGTCTATGCCACCCCCTCTCTGCAAACGGGATCAAATCCATAATCATTTCAAATCATTCTGTTCTAAAAGACCCTTCACTGGGGAAAAGAGACTTTAACTTCTCTCTAGTCCTTTTACCTTCCTCTTCATAAGGAGGCCTATCTGAATGGTAAACCTGAATATTTTGGAAGAAAGAAGGAGTAAAGTTGACCTCAGTCTAGGAAAAGAGTAAACTGGAAAGGAGGGAGAAGAGAGTGGACTTAGGTCAAGTTATCCACATGTGCAGTGGCCCCTGCACTGGACACAGTGGGGTCCCCTCCTTCTTTGTGGAGTGATAGATGTCTTCACTCCTGATCCCAAATGGGCACGATATGGGTTCTAGGTTTAAGGGTCCATTTTCCTATGAAAATAAGTTAAAGAAAGAATATCTGCTGACAACCAGGAATGAGATCAAGGTGCATTCAGATAGCACTGGAATACCTTTGACTTAAAAAAAAAAAAAAGCAAAAAACACTCTCATGAAAGAAAATGATGATTTGGAAAGTAAAGTGGCAGTCACACGAGTTTGAAATTTTATGGAAATTCTATCAATGCAGAGAGTCTCAGATGCCCTCTGTTATCTTCAGTTAATGCCTGCCAAATACCTCAGTTACTTTGCTTTGTGGAAAAGAACAGGCAAGGCAAACAACCTTTTCCTCATCCCATTCTGAGATTTGTTTTCGGAATCTCTGTGAACAACCCGTCTAGCTCCTTTTATGGTGGAAAACTGTAAGAAGGAAGTCACCTGCTCAGAGTCAAACAGTGAGTCATAGGCTCAAACCCAGAAAGGCCACCTCCCTGTTCCACACTCCTACTGTTTCTACCCCAGCTATTCTAGCTATTTACTGCCCCTTCATTGAAACTCCAATTCCCGCTTTCACACCATTGAAAAAATGGGAATCAAATGTCCCCAGGGATCTGTCATCCTCTGAGTGGGCCTATTAGTATGAAATATCAGAAAATGCCATTTGACCTGTTGACTATTCATGGATCTGCTTGGCATGTGTTCCCTCTTAGGCAGTTGGGCGCCCCGGGCTGCCAGGATCCTCTTTAGAACCCCACCTGGAAGCGTCCCAGCATCTCCCAGTGCCCAAGCATCTACCCAGCTCGGGAGGGGCCGACGAGCCCAGTGACCTGGAAGAGCTGGAGAAGTTTGCCAAGACCTTCAAGCAGAGACGCATTAAGCTGGGCTTCACACAGGTTTGGTTTAGGGGGAGGAGATGGAAGAAATTGGGTTAAGTGAGTGGAGACTGGCCTTCCCGAGTGCAGGTTTCAAGAGCAATGTGTTTGGGGCTCAATGTGTTTGGGGCAAGCCCATTATGTCCCTGTGTTCCCTGAGAATAGGGCACAGTTGCCATTGGTAGGGAAAGTGGGGACACTGCTGGCGGAGGGGAGAGGAACGAGGGCCAGGCTAGGGGCTAGGCACATGGAGTCTAGGGAGAAAAGTAAACCAATTCTCCATCTTAGAGGGAAAAAACCTGGAAAGGAGTGAGGTGATGAGTGGGTGCTTGAAAGTTCTCTGGGTGCATGTAGGTGCTAGGATGGTGGGGGTTGTAGACAAATAAGAGAAGGAGCCTCTCTCTCAAATTCTTCCCTCTCAATTCCCATGTGCAGGGAGACGTGGGGCTAGCGATGGGAAAGCTTTACGGCAATGACTTCAGCCAGACCACCATCTCACGATTTGAGGCCCTCAATCTGAGCTTCAAGAACATGTGCAAACTGAAACCGCTGCTGGAGAAGTGGCTGAATGATGCAGGTAGACCTCAGGGACAGAGCATGGCTGATACCCTAGAGGATTCTGCAGGGAAGGGGCTGGTGACTGTCTGTGTTGGGCCTTTAGGCAGTCGATACATAACATCCCTTTCTTCTCCTCCTGAGTCTGGAACCAACTGAGAAATAAGACCCAGGAGACGGGTAAGTGGAAATGAAAATATCAGCTTTGTCACTGATAAAGCCCTTTGGAGGTCTGTGGCCATGAAGACTTGTCTCCATCCCATTCCCTGCCCCAGACCCACCCAGCCTAGGCCTTAGGACAGCTCACCAGAGACAAAGTTTGGTCTGCAGAGATAACACACTTACCCAGACTGCTGTGTGGACTAGGTCTAGGTCAGGGGGACAGGGAAGTGGGTTCTCATGGCTGGGATGGGGAGATGATAGGCACCATACAAGATCTTTACCTGGCTAATTCTTGAGTAGGTTCTCAGAGGGAAGGGAGTTACTGTGAGCTAGACTGGTCAGGAAAGCCGTACAGCAGGAGTGGGGTTTGCAGGAGGATTCAGTCAGGCGTGGTGGCCAGGGAGGCATTTCAGGAGGTCAAAGGTGTAAACCAAGGGCAAAGTGTTTGGAATAACAAATAGAAGAATTGGTGTCAGGGAATAGCATGCGACAGAGTTTCTCAACCACGGCACTATCAATATCTTGGGCCAGATAATTCTCTGTTGTGGGAGGCTGTCCTGTGAATTGTAGGGTGTTTAGATTTAGCAGCATCCTTGGTCTCCTCCCACTAGATGCCAGTAGCACCCACCCCCCCACTGAGACATGCAAAAATGTCTCCAGATATTGCCAAATGTCCCCTGGGGGAGTGATGGTGGTGCAAAATCGCCCCTGGTTGAGAACAACTGGTCTAGGTGGAAAGGGAAGGAGCAGAGCCAGGGCTAGGCTCTATTCAATAGATACGTATGGATTAGTGGTTACTGTGGAGAAGGAGGAAAGGGTGGGGTGTGCAGCCAGGGGTGTTACCCTCTTGGAAGTCCCCTTATAGGCTGTCCCTTGGGCTGCTTTTATTGGAACACTGAAGTGAGAGATATGATCAGAGAGTCTTAGGGTCTTTGGGAAAGGACCTTATAGATTGTTTCTAGTGTGATTCCACAGCTGACACCTGAATCCTTCCTAAGGGATATCCCTGCCTATCGATCATACAGCCTCAGCTCTAACACTTACACTGAAAGGAAAATGGCTTCAACACCAAAATCCCTCCACCAAGTGGCATTGCTTGTAGCTCAAAACGCCAGCTCACATTTTACTCGGTATTCACATCCAGGCATACTTGTAAAAGACAGACTCACGAGTGTGACTTGTAGGAGCTCTGCCTGCACCCACTCACACCCACACACGCCGCTGGTGTCTGGGTGTCCCTGAACCATGACCGCAAACACTGGAGACACTGCTGTGGGAGTCATGGAGGACCTTTGCCCAGAGCAATGAAGAGAAGCAAGATTGTTGTCTGTTCCAGTTCCCCTGCTGGCGGGAGGGGGCTGGTCCTGAAAATGCCACTGCAGAACCCACCAGGAAGGGTTGTTGGACCTCAAGTCCATTACAACAGGGCCTGAACCTGCCGTGCAGTCCCTTCTCTGAGCCTCCTTTGCGATTTCACCTCCCAACAGAATCCTCTCCATCAGACCCCTCTGTGAGCACCCCCAGCTCTTACCCCACCCTCAGCGAAGTGTTTGGTAGGAAGAGGAAGAAACGGACCAGCATCGAGACCAACATCCGTCTGACTCTGGAGAAGAGATTTCAAGATGTGAGCGGCCCTTCTGGGTGGGAGCGGGTGGGCCCACTTCCACACACAGACCCCTGGACACCAACCCCTCGCCACCATTCACCTGCCCTGGGAAAGGGTTAGATAGCAAAGACACACTCCCTCTCCAGGTGTTTGAGGCTGCCCTTCGTCTCGGGTTCCAGCAACTTCTTCCCCCACTGACCCTTCTTGCCCTGCCTTCTTTTTGGGGCCCATTGTCTCTCTCACTGGGAGATTTAAAGAATGGGATACAGAAGAGGGTGTATCTAGGTATCCAGTTGAGGTAAAGGGAGCAAAACCAGGGCATTGCATATAAATTCTTTATTTTCTATAAATTGTTTTGTATTTTTCAAACTATAAATGTAATAAATGCTCATTGTAAACAATTAGGAAAATACATGATGTAGAAAGAAAAAAATCCACCACCAAATGCCATCTACATGTATTTCCTTCTATTTCTTTATTCCACGCACATTTAAATACTGTGATCATACTACACACATACATTTTTTTGGAACCTGTAGCAAAAGCATATTCTTGAGCCAGTATGTGGAAGCTAATAATACCAGCTCTGTGCCCCGTGGGAGCTGGGAGAGAGAAGAGGGTAAAACAGATGTAGTCTAAACAGCTTCTAATCAGGATCCCTTAGGTACCAGGCTGCAGAGCCTCCATCCATACCACACAGGTCCCTAAGGACGTGCGTGTGGCCTGGTCTGAGCTGGCAGCCCCAGGCCTCCAGGACTGCTGCCCCTCCAGCAGATTCTCCAGTGCATCTGGCTGAAGGATTCGTGGCTGCATCCTGCTGGCAGGATGACAAGAGCTGGCTTTTCCTTGTGATTAGGTTTCTCAGAGCACGAGAGTAAGGAGGGAGGGAAAGGGGCTGCCATCACAGATCAGGTAGGGGAGGGGTCAGAACAAGACAGTGATTGATATAAATATATATAATCTCCACAGTCTTGATGGATCCACATGTTTTAGCTTTATCCTTTCCTATTTTGAGGTAGGACAGGAAGCAATGACAAAAGAGAAGGACATCATCAGGTTATAAGGAAAGAACACAGAGGGGAGCATGGGTTCTGGGGATTCTTCCTGCCCCATATACCTCATCAATGGATCCCTCTTTCCAGAACTTCTCCTGAAGGACAGAAAAGAAGCTACATTTATAGAGCCTGTACTCTGTGTCAGGCCCTGTGCTTGGCAGTTTACACACATTTTCTCATTTAATCCTCACAATAATCCTATATGGTAGGTACTATTATTCTCATTTCATAGATGATAAGACTGAGGCTCAGAGAGGTTAAGAAAGTTTCCTAAGACACACAGTAAGTGATAAAGCCAGTATTCCATGCTAGGTCTGATTCTAAAGCTTTTGATCCATCTATTGTTTTATCCTGTTCTATCTTGCTTCGTTGGAAGATCTGTCCCGCACCCCCAATTCTTGACCCTATTCTTTTCGCCTCCTGACCACCCTCTGTCCCTTCTGTCTCTGTAGAACCCCAAACCCAGCTCAGAGGAGATCTCCATGATTGCAGAGCAGTTGTCCATGGAGAAGGAGGTGGTGAGGGTCTGGTTCTGCAACCGACGCCAAAAGGAGAAGCGAATCAACTGCCCTATGGCCACACCCATCAAATCACCCATTTACAACTCCCGACTGGTGAGTGGCCAGGACCCAAGCTGCCTGCCAAGCACTGGGGGAGATGATGCCTGGAGGGCAAGATGTCTTCTCCATTCTGGGGAGGATGGAGGCTGGGGATTGGGGGGGGCATGCAGTAAATAAATAAGCAAATAGATGCTTATATTAAATGTATAATATAAAGAAGAATAAAGAAGCGTAAGGGGCTAGAAAGTGGTAGTGGGGAGATGCTTTTTTAATAAAGAGGTCAGAGAGGACCTCTCTGATAAGGTGACATTTGAGCAGATACCTAAGTGTTGAAAGGGAATGAAATATCTGGGAGAAAGAGTGTTCCAAGCAGAGGGACCAGCAAGTGGAAAGACCTGGCACATTTGTGGAACAGCAAGGAAGCCAGTGTAGCCAGGGCAGAGCGAGGAAGGAGGCAAGAGGTAGGAGATGAAGTTAGAGAAGTAGCAGGGAGCAGACCACCCAAGGTCTTGGGGGCCATTGGAAGGACCCTGGATTTTAGTTTGAGTGAAATAAGAAGCTGCTGGAGAGCTCTGAGCAGAGAAGCCTGAGCTGGCTGACATGGCTGCTGTGTGGAGAATGATCTGTGTGGAAGCAGGAGACCAGCCAGGAGCATCGCAATAATCAGGCTGAGAGTAGTGGAGGCCTGGGCTAGGGTGGTAGCCATGGTGGTGAGAAGTGGTTGGATTCTGAATACTTCAACCATGGAGCCAACAAGATGTGCTGATAGTTCAGATACAGAGAGTGAGGGCCGGCCCTGTGGCTTAGTGGTTAAGGGTGCGCGCTCCGCTGCTGGCGGCCCGGGTTCAGATCCCGGGAGCGCACTGACGCACTGCTTCTCCGGCCATGCTGAGGCCACGTCCCACATGCAGCGGCTAGAAGGATGTGCAGCTATGACATACAACTATCTATTGGGGCTTTGGGGGAAAAAATCAATAAATAAAATTTTTTTTTAAATTAAAAAAAAAAAAAGATACAGAGAGTGAGAAGTGAGGTGAAGACGACTTCAAGGGTTTTGGCCTGATCAACTGGTTAGAAGGTGCTGCAGTTTTTTGAGTTGATGAAGACTGCAGGAGGAACAGGTTTGAGGGGGAAAACTAAAAGTTTGGAGCTTCTCATATTATGTTGGACATGCCTCCTTGGCATCTGAGAGGAAGTATCAAGTAGACAGTTATATCTATGATTCTGGTGTTCAGGGGAGAAGCCAGGGCTGGGAATAATTTTCAGTTTAGGCAGACTTGGAAGTTTGGAGAGTAGGAAATATCTTCTACATCCAGGAGAGAAATGGTGCCTGGTAGGTGGGGGTGGGAGGGTTCTCTGTCCCTGGGGACAACGATGGTTGGAAGGTGAAGGTAGTTGGGGATAATGGTGTTGTCCTCAAGTCTTTCAGCACTCAAGGGTGGATGAAATTCAGCCTTGTCCAGGGTGGGACATAGCTGTTTCATGAAAACTACACCATCGTTCATTCTTTCACCAAACATTTATTGACCATCTACTCTATATTGGTCTTTGTGTGGAGTGCTGGGAATATGCAAATAAGTATTTGTCCCCTGTCTGAGAGGACCTCTGCCTAGCAGAGGAGATAAACAAATAAACAAGTGATAAACAATGTGACAATTTCTCTAGGAGAACTTAGAAGCAGCAGCTAACAATGCCTTGGGAGGTGGTGGTTAGGGAATGCTTCTCCAAGGAGATAATTAATACCTGAGTCTAAGAGGACAAGAAGGAGTGACGAGGTGAGTAAGTGGGAGGTGGTGTTCTCACCAGGGGAAAGGATGAAAACAGTGGTATGGAGCAGGGAGAATATGTGGCACATTCATGAAACCACAGGTGGTTCCACATGGAGGAATATTGGAAGATGAGGTTGGATAGATCAGCAAAGACAAGACTAGGAGACTGTGTGCAATGCTAAGGAGCTTGAAGGCTTGGAGGAGTCATTGAAGGACGTTAAGCAGGGCATTGGCATGATCGGATTTGCTTGTCAGAATGATCGCTCTGACTGCAGTATAAAGTGCGTCTTGAGATGCAAAAGATTTGTTGCAGGAAGACCAGTTAGACGTGGCTGTGGTTATCCAGTAGAGAAATAATGAGGGCTGAGGCAAAGCTGTGTGGTAAGAATGAGGGTGATGGGAGAGATTCAGGAGATAATTAGAAGGTAGAATTATTAGGTCTTGGTTAATACACTGAAAATCAGGTGTGGGCAGGGAGAGCGATGAAGGAGAGAGAATACTCTGGGATGACTCTCAGTATTCAGGCTCAGCTGATTGGGTAGATGTGGTGCCGTTGATAGAAAAGCAAACACAGGTGGAGGAGCTGGTTTGGGAGTAGGAAAAAGTGGTTTCAGTTCTTTACATCATTATGATAAACAGTGAGGCCTCTGGGACACCCAAGTGGGAATGTCACTGGGCACTTGGAATGATGGGCCTGGAGGTCAGGAGGTAAGGCTGGGATGTAGACTTCGGACTGGGGAGTCATAAGTATACAGGTGGGAGTTGCAATCCTGGGTGAGGAGGAGCTCACCTATGGAGTTTGTGCAGAGGAAGCAAAGAGGAAAGTGCAAGTCTCAACCCTGGGGAACTCCAGCATTTGAAGGATAGGCAAAGGAAGAGGATCAAGGGAAGAAACTGAGAAGGAGGAGCCAGAAAAGGCAAGAAATTGCAATGAAGTAGATGTGAGGGGTGAAGTAGAGGTGAGGAGTCTTGTAGGAATGCTATGGATACACAGATGAAAGTCACCCAAATCAGAATGGGGTCTGGGAGGGCTGACCCCCTAATTTGTCTGAAGAACAGATTAAGAGTTAGCGAGAAGAACAGCACAGCAGACAGAAGGAACAGTCTGTGAGAAGGCATGGAATTATAACACAACGTGTGATGCATTTGGGGAATCACAAGCATTTCAGGCTGGTTGGAGCCAAGGGTTTGGGACTAAGAAAGAGAGGTTGATGAGGGCCAGATCATGATGGGCCATGGATGCTAAATTATCCTAAAAGCTATGAGGAACGATTGACAATTTTAAGTTGGAGGCAACATGATATTCCTTCATCATTCCTTTCTTAAATATTTATTGAGCACCCACCATATGTTTGGCAGCGGGATACAGTGGTGTACAGGACATATGTGATCCTTGCCTACAGTCCAGGAGGGAAAACAGACATAAACAAATGCTATTTGTGATGAAGGCTCCAGAGAAGATGTATGGGTATTTGAGGGACTTAACCTAGTCCAGGGTGTCAGGGGCTTCTCTGAGGAAAGATGCTTGAAATGACAGCAGAAGACATTAATGGGGAATAGTCTGAGTTGGGTAATGCAGGGAGGAGAGAATGTAGGGAAGAACATTCTAGGCAGAGGAAACAGTGTGCACAAAGGCCCTCAGGCTGGGGTGGGTGGGGAGAGGAAGCATAGAAGGCTGTAATGGGTTGGAACCCAGGGAGTGAGAGAGAGTGTGAATGAGGAGGCTGGAGTGGTAGGTGGAGGCTAGATTATGTAGGGCGTTGTAGGCCATGTTAAGGAAATTGAACCATGTCATAAGAGCTTTGGAATCTTTAAAGATGCTGCTTTGTTTAGAGCACATGGGAAGTAGGTTCTCGCTTTGGTTCAATCCGAACCCGGGACATCAACATGGAGAAAAGTGGTGGGAGGCATGGAGGAGCCTGGAAGGAGCCTCATTCATTCTCATCATTCATTCAACACATATTTGCTAAGCACCTGCAAAGTTCCAGGCACTGTAGCAGACACTGAGGATAGAGCAGTGAACCACACAGGCATCATCCTACCCTCATGAAGTTTACAGCTTAGTGGGGGAGGAAGACATTAAATAAATAATTACGTGAATACTTGTAGTGTCATGAAGGAAGAGGCTAGAGAAAAACGTTCTGATCCTACCTTCTCCTCAGGTCTCATTGGCACAGTCTCTTTGGGACCAGGACATAGTTTCTTCTTCTGATATGAAATGACCTCCAAGATATGCAGTTAAGGGAAGAAAAAAAAACAGGCAAGATGGTGCAGACCAGTGTGGGCAGAATGCTACTATTTATAGAAAAAATTAAAAAGGGGGAATGTATATGTCTGCTTGCATATGCATAGCCTGTCTCCAGAAGGAAACAGTAGAAGCTGGTCACAGTGACTAAATACATTATTTATTTAAAACAACAAATTTCTTGGGTGTGGCAGCAGGGAGGGAGGAGGAGCAGAGAGAGGGAGATTAGTGATAACATCTCTTACCACGCTGCCCCACACCTGGCTGCACCCTTCGTGGGCTCCCAGCCTACTGAGGAGGCTCATTGTAAAAGGACAGGTGCATGAACCCAGCAGAAGCACTGCTGATTAATTAGGAGATGAGGACATG
Organism: Ceratotherium simum simum; assembly: GCF_057802395.1. Taxonomy (NCBI): domain Eukaryota; kingdom Metazoa; phylum Chordata; class Mammalia; order Perissodactyla; family Rhinocerotidae; genus Ceratotherium; species Ceratotherium simum. The sequence goes on from NC_141906.1 coordinate 70,622,594, forward strand.
CCGCATCCTGTTCGGATGGGATGTTCCAAACTCGGGAGGGGAGGAATAGCATATCATGGCTCCCTGAGCAGAACTTCTTTCCATGTCCTTTGAAAACATTGATCAGAGCTGCCCCTGTCAGCATGAGAAGAATAAGAGAGAGGGAAAGTATGCAGATTTCAGCTCAGATGATGAAGTGAACAGCGTCTAGACACACAGCAATTGACAGCGTCCTTTGGGCAAGAAGGGAACTAACATTTAACAAGCCAGCATTCTTTGCCAGGCATTGAGTTGGAAGCATTATGGACATTATCTCATTAAATCTTAATTAAAAGAAAATATAAGGGAGGTATTACTGCTATTTTACGGATGAGAAAACCAAATTTCAGTGGGGTTAGGTAACTTGCCCGAAGTCCCACAGACAGTTAGTGGTGGAGCCAGGTCTCACCCCCAGATGTGTCAGGCTACAAAGTCCATTCTTTCTATTTCATCTTGTTCTGGATTGTTCTAGGATAGTGATACTGAGGGGAGATTCCTGAACTGTGTGGGAGGTTAAACCAAATTATCTCAGGTCCTTTCCAAATCTCAGAGTTCATGATGCTCTACGGTCTCCAGGGCAAAATGAAAAGCTTCAGAGACCAAAGTTCATCTTCTCTGGTTATCTCCGGAGAGTCGATGGTCCACTCGTGCATCAGGGTGGGAAGCCTGAAACAGGGTTGGTAGGGCCAGGCACTCTGCTGCCCTGAGCAAATGCAAGAGCCTTTTAGGAATGAACAAATGGGGACTGGAAAATAGGCAGCCAACTGGCAGGTCTGCCACAGCAGGGTCCAAGAGGAGCGCTCCTCTCATAGCCGGAGCACTCAAGCACGGCACCTTCAACCTGGCCGTGCTGAAGGAAGCTTGCCAGGGGACACACAACAGGGAAGGCAGGGCCTGTCAGCAGCAGCGCAGAGCTACAGCTGGATGCTGTATGTGGTCCAGGGGCCTTCCTATGAAATGGGGGACAGAGTGTAGGTTTGGAATTAGGAAATCCTCAAGGAAGCTGAGCTCTGGTCTCTGCAGAGTCTGGGGCCCAGCATCCTGGGAGAAGCGCCCGAGGCTGGAGGAGGGAGTGGAAATGGACATTGACAAGCTTCTGTTGCCTTTCAGGTCTCTCCCTCTGGGGCTCTGGGCCCCCTCTCTGTCCCTCCTGTCCACAGCACCATGCCTGGAACAGGTGAGCTTTAAAGTGAGGTCTCTGAATAACATCACAGTTCCTTTAAATAATGGAATATTAGAACTGAATATACCTACCTAAGTCAGCATTCCCTAACTGTATTTCAAAGGATATTAAAATCAGTGCCAGGAGAAAAAGGCCTCCGTGATCCAGTGTTTGGGAAATGCTGAAGAAGCAAAGTTTAAACAAGTGTTTGTTTTTTATTTTGTAGCACTTGTCAGCTCTGAAGTGCATTATACATTCCTAAATGAATTGTATGGAAAGCAGGATTTTCCAAACTAATTTTCTAGAGAACTCAATTTTTCAAAAAGTACCTATAGCATTTCAAAGAACTAGCTAGGGTGGCCATCTGTCTGGATATGCCCAGACAATCCCAGTGTCTGCTTCTTGTCTGGATATAATTATCAATAGCACTGCCTTCCACTCTTCAAAGTATCTTAGCTTCGATGGGAAAATATATGTCACCTTATCCAAGGAACACTGTTTGGGAAACCCAAACACAAGAATTCAGTTTAATCCAAATGTGCCATTTTTCAGAGGACAAAAATGAGTTTCAGGGAAGTGAAGCAAGTCACCACAGGCCACAAAGCTAAGTGGTGAATGGCTGAGGACTGAGACTCAAGTTTCCTCACTCCTGATTGTGCTCTTTCTAGAAGACCGTGTACCTTTTCTTTGTAGAGATGGGAGCGCTAGAGAGGCCAGCAATCTTTAACTGTGCTCTCCGATTCTCTTTTCCTCCCCTGAGCACTTTTCTTTCTTTCCTCCTCTCTTCCTTTCCAAAGCTTCTTGTTCTTTTTCCTGCCCCTCCTCTTGGTCTGGCTGCATATGCCCAGCCCAGGGTGTGTCCTGGAGTAGGATGATTTTGGCATCTGTCCTTTTTGCGTTTGGCAAGTGCTGGACTTGCAGAACCAGCCATGCCACTCTCCAAGGCCTGGGCTGAGGAGAGCAGTTATGATGAGAGCCCCTCTGGGGCCGGGCGTTGATGCTAACGTGGTAGGAAGTGGGCGATGGGTGCGGGGTAGGGAGAGAGTGAATCCCTTGGGGGATACAAGTCTGAAGGGCCATGTCACAAGGTCCCAGGACCCAGCCGCATTATTTCCCCCTTTTTTTTTTGCCTCTCCTCGTCCTCAGTAACGTCATCCTGTTCCCCTGGGAACAACAGCAGTCCTTCGTCTCCTGGCTCAGGACTCCACGCCAGCAGCCCCACTGCATCTCAAAATAACTCCAAAGCAGCAGTGAACTCCTCCTCCAGCTTTAACTCTTCGGGGTAAGAGGGAGGGCAGAATACAGCGACATCCCAGTAGGGCTAAGGGACTATGGGAGAAGCTGGGTCTGGGTCAATACCTTGGGAAAGAAAACTCGTCACGGGGTTGGAAAAGAGGAATGAGGTGACAGGGAGGGGAGAGATGGAGAGCCAGACTGAACTTTGTCCCTAGGGAGTGGGCTTTAAAAGAGAAGCTTCAGCCAGTGAGCAGTCCTGGCAAGGAGCTGATGTCAACAAAGCCAAAATTTCCATCCTCACTTTGAGGGTGGAAATTTCCAAACACTCCTGTCAGAAAGGGCCAGGTCCTTCACTGGGCTTAGGAGTGCTCCACTTCATGCCAGGAACTCTGTTCTTGAGTGTTCTGATGTGAGCCTGAGCTGTGAGTGTGGCTGACACAGTGAGAGAGGGTAGTGGGGCTGCTCCCTATCCCACGCTCCCACCTGGGATGCAGTGGGAAAAGCAGCCTCTTGGGCCAAAGAATCTACTCTAAAAAGTATTCTCAAAGCAGATGCCTTAAGAGATTCTTCCTTGATTCAAAGCAAAACAGAGATTTGAAAGTTGAGCGATAGATTAAAGATTTGACCTTGTCGGAAGAGATGAATCCACTTGTCCAAACCCAGGCCATTCAGCAAGGCAGCCAGCTCTTATTGGCCAATCATTGCACAGCGCAAAAAGTTGGAGCTCCTCAACCATCTCCACCAAAAAAAGAGAGAAAAACCGTACAATGTACATTTTAAAAACTTGTTTTGAGATGTAATTCACATACCATAAAATTTACCAATCCAAAGTGTACACTTCAGTGGTTTTTAGTATATTCACAAGGTTGTGCCACCATCACCATTAGCTAATTCCAGAACATTTTCACCACTCTAGAAGGAAACCTGTGAGCAGTCACTGCCCGTTCCCATCTTCCCTCATCACATCAGCAGCTTCACGATTGACCTGTTTCTTTCTTCCTTCCAGATCTTGGTACCGATGGAATCATCCCACCTACCTCCACTGAGACCAAAAAGTTTCTCCTGTTCCACCTGGCCCTGTATTCCCCACTGGAAGGGAGGGAATCACACCTTCTCTGTATGGACAGATTACTTTCAGAAGAGTGGCAGAGAATCCCCACTATCAATGAACCCAAATTCTTGCCTTCTTCAGGAGCGAGGGCCTCTGGAGATCCAAACTGTGACTGACCCATGTGCTGACTCCTAGTGCTCTTGAAATATGTACCCCTCCTAGGAGTTTGCCACTTTCCCCTTCCTTGTCTGTGCCCTTATCCTCTAGTTCTAAATATTTTAGACGGCTTCACTGTGGCAGTTATCTTTAGAGAGGACTTCTTACCATGATTCTCCAACTCATCTGTGGGCTTCTGGGGACAGCCATTGGCTCGGTGTGCCAAACAACCAGAAGGGGAGACAACGATTTTGACTCTGAACTTAGCCACAATCTCTGAACTGATTCTAAAATCTGTGGAAAGATTTGAATCTGATGTCTCCGCCAAAGCCTTGATGGTTTCTCTGTTCAGCAAAGTTGTCTGACTGAATCATGATTTCACCCCATTTTCCTTTTAGCCCTGCCCCCCTTTCTAGAACCAAATCCATCGATGATTAAGTTCTCCAAGTTCCCTTCTCTTGACAGACGGCTGAGCCACCTTCAGTCCCCAGGTGCATCTCTCTGCCCACAGCTGCTCTTCTGTCTGCTACACCTGCCTGGAGTTCAGCAGTGCTCGTTCCTCCTCTCCTTCCCTCTGTTTCTCCTCATCTCGTCCTCTCTCCCTTCTCCTGGCTGCAGAAAGAAGAACACAAAAGCCAACATGCAACAATTATGCTGGCAAAATACTTGTATATAGCCCTTTCCTGTTTTTACATTATATTCTTCTCTCCTTCTTGTGGAGTTTTCCAGCAAAATGTTTAACTCAGGTGTGAATTTTGAGGATGTCTCTGTAATATTTTATCTTCTTTCAAAAAAAAGAAAGGAAAAAATACCAAAGTGTGAAATACTGTGCTAGCTCCCACAAGAGTTCCCACATGGGCTGGGGATCCTTGTTGACTTCTTGGGAACATTTTCTCTAGTCTCCTTCTTTGTGGGCCAGTGTGTAGAGATGTAACATGAAGCCATTCCAGAAATGGTGACTTTTTTTAAAAAAAAGACTGCATATCCAAGGAAATGTTGAGATTCAAAGGAATCTCTCTGTTTCTAAATAAATTTGTATAGTGATGATATAAACTATTCCTCTATTGATAAGAAGAGGTTTAGATTGTTGTTCTGTGTCTTTTGTTGTGGGGGTGATGTGAGTGCATATAATGAAATGGGATGGGGAAAATATTTCATATTGGTGCATTAAGTCTATTACTCTCCAGACGGATGCTAAAGATGACAAACATTAATACAGGGCTCTGAAGAGTTCAGAGTTCTTACTCTTTTTGATAAAACTACTTTGAGGGCAGAATAGGCAAGAGATGGGCTCATTTTGTAAGTGGGAGAATGGTAAATGTTGAAGGTCACGTCATTCGGACACTTAAGAAGTGGAGTCTGAGGCTAACAGCTCATATCCCGGATATCCCAAAGGTCAATTATTCATTATTCACAATGGAAAGCAAGAGATATTTAATTCAATAATCAAATCTATTTGGCTTTGGAATGCACTGTGACTTTTGGTAAGGGGGTTGATGGGCAAGGAAGCTATCCTTGTGGTTTTTCTTAGGTTAATAAAAATTTAAATAGTTACCATTCCTGAGATAAACACTAACCTGTGGGAAAGGGAGACCCTTCAAAAATGTGATGGCTAAAGGGGAAAAACTAAAATTGGGATCAAACATTGTTTGCAAATAATAATATCCAAATGGCAAACCTATACATGAATAAGAGTTAACTGTCCCTGATGTTTGAATGGGCCTTATAGTAACTAATATTTCATTTATGAAGTAGGAGAAGGCCTCTTGGTAGTGGTTACTTTCTCAAGAAAAGGGCTAGTTGAAAGGGGCTAGGTATGTAGCAAAGAGATAGCAAGAGGAGCCCTCAGCAGTAATTTAAGTATATGAAGGGACTACTCCGCCCCCATGAACCCATCTGTGCATATCTCTGCACACACACACATGCACGTGTGCACTCCTCCTTGTATACTCATGGCTGCCAGAGCTGACCCTTTCCTGCAGAAATCCTGGCTACCTTGACATCTTGCTCAGGTGAGTGCTGAAAGTTGTTCTCCTGCACTGTCCAGGACTCCAGTTTTCATCCATTTTTTTTAACGATACTTTTAGAGCAGTTTTAGGTCTATAAAAAAATTGAGAGGAAGGTACAGAGATTTCCCACACGTCCATAGCCTCGCCTATTATCGACATCCCCCACTAAAGTGGTACATTTGTTACAACTGATGAATCTACACTGACACATCATAATCACTCAAAGCCCACTGTTTGCCTTAGAGTTCGTTTTTGGTGTTGTACATTCTACAGGTTTGGACAAAAGTATAATCACATATCCATCATTAGAATATCATACAGAGCATTTTCATTGCCCTAAAAATCTTCTGTGCTCTGCCTATTCATCTCTCTCCCCACTACACCCTTGGCAACCACTGATCTTTTTACTGTGTCCATAGTTTGCCTTTTCCAGAATGTCATCACTGGAATTGTATAGTATACAGTCATGCGCCACCTAACAACATTTTGGTCAACACCGGACCACATATATGATGGTGTTCCCATAAGATTATTACCACATAGCCTAGATGTGTAGTAACCTATACCATCTAGGTCTGGGTAAGTACACTCTGTGAGGTTTGCACAACAACAAAATTGCCTAATGACCCATTTCTCAGAACATATACCCATTGTTAAGTGGCGCATGACTGTATAGCCTTTCTAGATTGGCTTCTTTCACTTAGTAATAAGCATTTAAGCTTCCTCTATGTCTTTTTGTGGCTTGGTAGCTCATTTCTTTTCAGCATGGAATAATATTCTATTGTCTGGATGTACCACAGTATATTTATCCAGTCACCTACTGAAGGACATCTTGATTGCTTCCAAGTTTTGGCAATTATGAATAAAGCTACTATAAATATCTATGTACAGGTTGTTGTGTGGATATAAATTTTTAGTTCCTTTGGGTAAATAACAAGGAATGGGATCATATGGTGAGAGTATATTTCCTTTTGTAAGAAAGTGCCAGACTGTCTTCCCAAGTGACTGTGCCATTGTGCATTCCCACTAACAAGGTATGAGAGTTCCTGTTGCTCCACACCCTCGCTGGCGTTTGTTGTTGTCAGTGTTCTGGATTTTGGCCATTCTAAGAGGTATGTAGTGGTATCTCATTGTTATTTTAATTTACATTTCCCTGATGACATATGATGTGGGGCATCTTTTCACATACTTACCATCTGTATATCTTCTTTGGTGAGGTGTCCGTTAAGGTCTTTGGCCCATTTTTTAATTGGGTTGTTTGTTTTATTTACTTTTGAGTTTTACGAGTTCTTTGCATATTTTGGATAACTACCCTTTATCAGACCTGTCTTGCAAATATTTTCTCCCAGTCTGACTTGTCTTCTAGTTCTCTTGATATTGTCTTTTGCAGAGCAAAAGTTTTCCATTTTAATGAAGTCCAGCTTATCAATTATTTCTTTCATGGATCGTGTCTTTGGTGTTGTATCTAAAAAGGCATCATCAAACCCAGAATCATCTGTATTTTCTCCTGTGTTATCTTCTAGGAGTTTTATAGTGTTGTGTTTTACCTTTAGGTCTATGATTCATTTTGAGTTCCTTTTTGTGAAGGGTATAAAGTCTGTGTTTAGATTCATTTTTTTGCATGTGGATGTCCACTTGTTCCAGCACCATTTATTGAAGAGACTATCTTTTCTCCATCATGTTGTCTTAGCTCCTTTGTCAAAGATCAGTTGACTATATTTATGGGGGTCTATTTCTGAGCTCTCTATTTGACCATTGTTCTTATGAAAGAAATAAACAGAATTGTAGCCTAACTGCACAGCCTCCAGTAGCTTCCATTGTCCATTGACTTGGACAGTTGCTGAATAGAGTCAAATTTGAAAGTGAGTATTGACTTACCTTTCATGTCTGCATGATTCCATAAAACTCATAGTTCCAGTGAAGTTTAAGTGAAACTTGATTAGCTTCTTCAGCATCTAATCAGGCACAAGAGAATCTAAGAGCAACAACCAGTCATTGTCTCAGGGGACAGAAAGGAGAAAAGGCTTGTTGCTGCTGCTTTTCAAACTTTATTTCATACTTCAATCTTTAGTTGACTCAAGACCGGTGGGCCTAGCTGTGGGCTCCTAATGCTAAGGACTTTTGGTCCAACCCTAAGAATAAACTTGGTCCCATGACTCAAATTAGGAATCCTGCCCTGAGCCCCCAGGTTTCGAGCTTCAGTGCCTCTCCCCGCTGTGCACTTTGCATGCTCATATTATATCTCATGTACTGCATTTGCTGACTCTTCTGCTTCTCCTACTTGACTATGGTGAGCTCCTTGTAGTTGAGGCTGTCTCTTTTTCTCCATAACCCCATGACTAGCATTGTGACTAGTACATCATAGGCAACTAAGATTTTTAACAATTTAATTCCTTTATTTCCTCTAAACAACTTCTAATGCCCTTCACTGAGGTTAGGAGCTGTGGATACAGACAAATACAGTACACATCTGTAGCACATTCTAGTCGAGTGGAGGCAGCATGTCTCGGTGGTTAAGAGCATGGCCTCCAGAGCCATATTGCCTGTGTTCAAAACCAAATCTGCCTCCTACAAATCCTGCCACCTTGGGCGAGTTCCTTGACTGCTCTGTGCCTCAGTTTGTCACCTATAAAATGGGCATAACAATAGTATCCATCTCGTAGAGTTGTTGTAAGAATTAAACAAGTTAATATAAGTGCTTAGAACAATGCCTGGCATATTAATAAGTGTTATCTGTTATTATTGTGATTATGATTATTATTGTCATTGTTATTAAAGTAAATTGGTGGAGAGCTTCCTATCCGCTGCTCTCCCTAACAGCCCCGAACTTTTCTGGGGGATGCCACTGTTGACAAGGATCTGATATGATGGAGCAAGGATTGTGGCCAAAGATATATAAATTAATAAAACTTAATCCCAGGTGATGAAGCTTGAACCTGGAATCCTACTCACCCTAGGATAAAGGCCCAATAAGGGCTCCACTGGAAGAATTGGCACCTTCCTTTACCCCCTCAGCCCTTAGACTCCTGAAGCCTCTAATACTCTGTTCTTTCCTGGTAAATGGTGACAGCAAAAAGAAAGTTCCAGGTTCAGATACTAGAAGAAAAAAAAAATACTACAACAAAAACCAGTGGGGATAGGGTTGAAATTTGCAAACTATCCCTTTAGTGAAACGGACTTTCCAGGTTTTCTTTCTTCATGCTATCATTACCTCTTATCTGGTCCATTCCAACCCACTGTAACAGGCTGTCTTCTCCAATTCATCTTATACCAATTTTAGTTGAGTGTACAGCAAGGATTCTCAGCTCTGGTTGCACAGTGGAGTCGCCTGGGGAGCTTTAAAAAGATTAATACCCACACAGATTCTGATTTACTTTGTCTGGGGTGTGGCCTGGGCATTGGGAGTTTTAAAAGCTCCTCAAGTGATCGTATTGTGCTATCCAGGTTGAGAACCACTGCCCAAATGTGCATACAAACCACTGGGGGCCTTGTTAAAATGCAGATTCCAATGCAGTAGGACTGGGGTTAGGGTCTGAGATTCTGTGTTCCTAACAAACTCTCAGGTGATGCAGATTTTGCTGGCCAGTGGACTACACTTTGAGTAGCAAAGGCTTGGAGAACATGATAAAATTATTCCCTGGCTCAATAACATTATATATTTCCTGTCATCCACATAATAAGATGCTTCAGCCTGGCATCTTAGGCTGGTATTAGTCCTTTAAGGTCCTCTAACAGCAGTGATTCTCAAATGTGACTGATCATCTGCGAGACTCCTGGGCAGGTTTTAAAAGATACAGATTCCTGGGTCCCACACCAGACCTGCTAAATCATAATCTTCAAGGTGCAGCCTGCACAAGGGTATTTGAAAACACTTCCCAAGTGGTATAGATGATCAATGAGGTTTAGGAGCCACAAAATGCTTCCGATGTACTTTTTGGGGCTCATTTCCCATTCATTCAACCAGAAAATATTATTGTACCTGCCTCTTACCAAGTACTAGAAAAACAAAGATGAAAACAGTGTGATCCTTACTCTTGAAGGGTTGGCAAGACAAATGTCCAAAACTAGATTATTTACTATTCCCTAGACATGGCTTAAATTCTCACATCTCTGCTCAAAGTCTTCTCTTTTAAGATTGTCTTGGCCCCTCAGCACCCCATGATTGTGGGTTCCAGTCCACCAAGCCAGATGCCCTCTTTACCCCATTGGAGCCTCCATATATGTTTGATCATCTCTTCAAACGTACTTTCCTTGGTACTAAAATAGATCCAGAGCGGAGAGAGGATTTACCCAAAGTGACATAATGACAACAATAATTAACATTTATATAGTCACTTCCATGTGCCAGCCATTGTTCTCAACACTTTACACGTGTAAAATTCTCACAATAACCTTATGAGATAGCTCTTATTACTATCCCCATTCTACAGATGAGAGAACCGAGGCACAGAAAAGTTAAGTAACTTGCCCAAAGACACACAGTCAGTAACCAAGCCGGGTTTATTCTTAAGCCTTATACTGCTCTACCATCAAGTTGGTGACAGGGCTGAAATGAAGAGGAATAACTTCTAATCCCCAGGCCAGAGCACTTTCCTGGGAATTAGTTATTTGTGTGCTTGTTTCACAATTTAGGCTCAAGCATGAGGGCAGGGACTATGTCTTACATCTCCCACAGTGCCTAGTAGGAGTGCAAGCTCTTAGTAGGTGCTCAACAACTGGTTATTGGATGGGCTGCCCCCTGGGGCGGGATGGCTAATTATTCAAACAGACAACAACAAACAAACAAGGACAACAGCCTGCAGGTCTCACGTCACCCGTAGGTCTCTCTCACACACACACACACACACACGCACACACACACACACGCACATAATCAGCCCTGCGCGAAGAACGAGGACCCTCCGGCTTCCTTAGGAACGTCCTTCGTCCAGCTCCGGCTCTGCGCTCCGTCCTCCCAGCCACCAGGTGCCCCCAGACCCCTGACTCCTCCGCCGCCGCCGTCAGATCCTCGTCCTCTCTCTCTCTTTCCGCTGCTTCCTGCTCCCGGGATCCGGGCCCCGAGCTCAGGGGCCAAGGCGCCCGAAGCTTCCCGGGGCGCTCGGCCAGGTAACCACGCGGCGCGAGCCGCCCAGGCTCTCGCGGCCGGGCTGGGCTCCGGACCTGCCGGCCCGCTGGTGGGGAAGGAGGCGGGCGGATGGCCTGGCCTCCGAGGGGAGGGGGCCTCCTCTTGTGTTGGGAGCAGGAGGCCTGTCTGCGCCAGGCTCGGCGCCCGGCCCCGTGCCCGCCCGGGCGTGGCCGCAGTCCGCAGGCAGGTCCAGGGGAGATGCACTCGCGGTGCCTGCGAGGCGCCGGAGGTTGCTGCTCGCCCCAGCCACTCCTGCTCCGAGGCCAAGAGCCAGGTGGGCCCGCCCAGCGCTCCTCCTCCCGAATCTGGCCCTGGAACGGGGGGAGCGAGGACCGGAGTCTTGGAATTCTGAGCTGGAACGGCCATCTAAATACCCTGCCATTCCTTTACCCAAGAGTAAAAAGCCGAAACCCAGAGATGAAGTGACTTTCCCAAGATCACAGAGTCGTATCTGCCATTTACAAATATCTCTTCTTTTATTTAAATGTTTGTAAATAGGCTACTGTTTCCTCTGTCCTGCCAGGGAATTAGGATTCAGGGAAGAGAACTCTAAAAATACTAATCGGCATATCCAAATGAGCTGATCCGCATTACTGGCCGGTGACTCTGGCCTTTAAAAGGAAATGAGGGAGGATGGTTCTTTTCACTCGGGGTACTTTGTATTTCTGGCCCTTGCTCTGAAAATTGGCCTAGATGCTTTACAAAATTTATCTCAGAACTGCTTCTCAGAACTGGACTGGATTATAGAGTTTTTCAATCCTTTTTCTTTTCTCTCTTTCTTTCTTCTTTTCTTTTTTATTTTAAATTGAGGCGATTTGCCCACACTCTTACCGCTAGTTAGGGGCAGAGACAGAGTTGGAACTCAAGTCTATGATTGACACCTACTGTTTTCTTGACTAGAAATCTGATTTCAGGTGAAAGCTGTACAGAACTGGACCTTCATCAAGCCCTCTCTGGATAGCATTCTTGGGAGTGGCTTGTGTATTGAAGTGTGTTGGTTCACAGATACTATTTCACTTTTCAGAATAGGGTTAAGCAGTAAGTGTAGCCATGCAGAAAATTCCTGCTGAGATGAGACAGATATCTGAAATGTTTTTGACTTTTTTATTTGTACTTTCAATAGAGGGGCTAATGAATATTAATAATAGCATCTTCGTTATTTTTTAGTCCTGTATGACTAAGTTGACTCAGTTACAATAGTTCTCGTCCTGATACATTTGTCAGTAAAAATTTCAAAGTGTAGCTTTGTGACTTTGTTTCATTTTTAACTAAAAAATTGCTTTAAAGATATTTTTATATCTCAACAAAAACTCCCCTCTTCTACCTCAAAATCCTTCTGCTTCCCTCTTGGTAAGTCTTTTTGGATTTCAGAACTGAATAGGACTAGGATTTTATTTTATTCTTTTCCTTCCAAGATGTCTGGAGTCTTTGTTTAGCGCTATATTTAGGTTTACCTCAAGTTTCGATTTTGCTGATAAACCTGTGACCCAAATCCAAACTTCAGTTGAGTTTAGTGTCAGCTTAAAACCACATGAAACTGTCATGTGTCATATGACTTCTCTAGCTGAGACCACAAGTGGTGGTGGTGTTTTTTCATGACAGCTTCTTATTGGGACTTTTGAAATGTGGACGCATTATCTAATACATGTATTATGTTACTTGTGTATCATTGTCCAAGGTCAGTCATCACTGGGAGGTTATGACTGACATTTACTCACCATAACCACATGTTATATTAGATAGTCTATTAACTCAGAATGCAGGTCCTGGTTTTCAGTTTACAGCTTTTACCAGCTGCCAACATGTTATCTCTAATGAACATGGAGCCAGAAATACAGCCATACTTAAATAGAAGATTCTTGGCTATGCAGATAAGGAAGAAGTGTTTCAGTGAAGGCAATATTTTTGTACTATTCTAGAGTAGAAATGAAGATTATACACAAACTGACCCAATGCTGTTTTCTTAGGGTGCATCCTTTGTTTTTCTGGTTTCGGTCTTTTCATCATAGGATGGCATTAGCTCTGTGTCTGCAGGTGCTGTGCAGCCTGGGGGGCTGGCTCTCGCTCTACATTTCTCTCTGCCGCCTGAATAAGCACCGAAGCTATGAGTGGAGTTGCCGCCTGGTTACGTTCACCCATGGAGTCCTCTCTATAGGCCTCTCAGCTTATATTGGCTTCATTGATGGCCCTTGGCCTTTTACCCACCCAGGTAGGTGGGAGACAATAGAGAATTTTCCCTTAGGGATTCATGATTTGGGGGGTAGTCTTAGAAAGATGGGACTTTTTCACAGAATTTGTACAATATTGAAGACTACTGAAGAATGATTACCATTATAATTTGTATTGGGAGTCTTCATTCATCTTCAGTGTTAACTCTGATATTGTATATGTCACCTATTGTTTCTGCTTTTCAGAACTCTCTACTTTTAAAACAAATTTTAAGTGCTTGTTACAATTTAATTGATCGGAATGTACAAATAAAGCCAATATCAACATCTTCCACCACCACCCCCAAACAGACACAAATAGACTATATTATACATACTTTTTGGTAACTTGTAATTTTTACTTGATTATATATTCAAAGCACATCATCTTTCCATGTCTATGTCTATAGTTATCCTTTTTAATGGTTACATGATATTGTATTGTATGTGTTTACCATCATTTATTTAACCAATGCCTCATTATTTGGGGCAGTTATATTAATTTTTAAGCTGCTAGATGTACAGGTGTTACTTCCTTAGAATACAAAAATTGTATCCCCTGTATTAGTTTGTTGGGGCTGCCATAACAAAATACTACTGAGTGGATAGCTTAAACAACAGAAATTTATTTTCTTACAATTCTGGAGGCTGGAAGTTCAAGATCAAGGTGTTGGCCGATTTGGTTTCTTCTGAGGCTTTGCTCCTTTGCTTGCAGATGGCTACCTTCTTGCTGTGTCCTCACATGGTCTTCCCTTTGTGTGTGTCTATGTCCTAATCTTGTTTTATAAGGACACCAGCCATATTGGATTAGATCCCACCCTAACGACTCCGTGTTAACCTAATTACCTCTTTAAAGGCCCTATCTCCAAATATAGTTATATTCTGAGGTACCAGGGTTAGGGCTTTAATTTTGGGGAGACATAATTGAGTCCGTAAGTCCCTAGAAGATGATTTTTTTCATTCCTTAGATTCCTTTTTTTAATTTCCTTAGAGATTTGCATATTGAACTTCTGAGTTTTCCCCCAAACTGTCAAACTGATATGAAAGCAACTCTTAAGCTTTAAGTTTTATATGAAGGTTCTTAATGGATTCAAACATGTCAGGTCCTTGCATCCTATTTTCTTGGACATGAGAACACATTAACTTCTGGAGTTCTTTCCAGAGTCCACTTTCAAGATCCGTTAGGACCACCAGTGTCCAATAATCCAATCCATTAAGCTAAGAAATTAATCTGACATCCAGGACAGAAAAACTAAAAGAATCCGGAAACAGACCTTTAGCTGGTAAAAAGAAAGAAGCTGTATAGGATTTTAACTGAAAGAACAAAATAACTATTTTATGTTGCTACAAAGGGAGGACACTGAGATAATTGCTGGTGCTTGAATCATTCATTGAGATCTGATTCATCAGAACAGCATTTCCTGGGGCCTGTAACATTGTTTGGTTTGATAAAGATCAAGTTTTTAGATTTTAGTCTTTCTTTGGTTGTCATTAAAAAGCCTGTTCCTTTCATTGTTTTTGCTTTCAGTGATTCAAAAAGGTTTGAGAGACAACACTCAACATAGGATCCCTGTGCAAGGTAGCACAATTCCCAGTCACTCAATTTGCTTCTATCTTGGTTTATTTCAGGCTCACCCAATACACCTCTCCAAGTGCACGTTCTGTGTCTCACCTTGGGCTACTTCATCTTCGACTTGGGCTGGTGCATCTACTTCCAGTCTGAGGGAGCCCTGATGCTGGCTCACCACACACTGAGTATCTTGGGCATCATCATGGCCCTGGTGCTTGGAGAGTCAGGCACAGAGGTCAATGCAGTCCTCTTTGGAAGTGAGATTACCAACCCCTTGCTCCAGATGCGCTGGTTTCTCCGTGAAACAGGGCACTACCATAGTTTCACTGGAGATGTGGTGGACTTCTTCTTTGTGGCTCTGTTCACTGGAGTGAGGATTGGCGTAGGAGCTCGCCTCCTTTTCTGTGAAATGGTCTCACCCAAGCCCAAGTGGTTTGTAAAGGTTGGGGGAGTAGCTATGTATGCTGTGTCTTGGTGTTTCATGTTTAGCATCTGGCGCTTTGCATGGAGGAAAAGCATCAAGAAGTACCATGCCTGGAGAAGCAGGCGGAGTGAGGAGTGGCAGCTAAAACATAATGGACATCTCAAGACGCGCTAGCCAAGGCTTGCTCCAGAAAATGGAGTGGGTTAAGTCAGCCATGGGAACCAGGTTGGAAATATGGCTGTTATGGAATCACGCTTATAACAAACTTAGGTTTCTAAAAAGGGCTAAATTTATCGATCAGTTTGGTGGGTCTTTGAGTGGAGCACATACCAGTATTAAAACACTAATGTCTACAGTCGCATAGTTGTAGAAAGTGAGACTCCTCAGTGGTAGTTGTGCATAAGTCAGAACTGTGAGGTGAGCACTACTGCATTCCTTTTAGTCTGTGGTGACCCTGGGTGCCCTTGCCCCTGGGAGGCTTGATGGTCAGACAGCTTAAAAGGGAACTCGAAAAAGATTAATGCTGTTTCTTCCTTATTCCTTTGAGAAGTGACTCCTTCAACAAACACTTTCCACGTAGCAATTTATATAAATTCATCCCATTTACTATAAAGGGAGGAACTTTCAGGAAGATGCGTGCCTTTGGCATTCTGACTATTGGATCAGGGGATTGAATCTGCTTAAACAAAGGGGGATAGAGGATGAGAGAAGGATGGGGGTGAGACTGTGGTAGTGGTGGTGAGTACTTACTGAGCCTCCCTGTACCAACTGTGTGGGGGTCCCCACACCCACCCTCAGGTTCGCTAGGACGACTCACAGGACTCAGCACGTAGTCATACTCATTGCTTTGATATATTACAGCGAAAGGATACCAAGAAAGATCAGCAAAGGGAAAAAGCACCGGGGGCAAAGTATAGGGGAAACCAGGCCCAAGCTTCCAGAGCCCTCTCCCAGTGGGATCACACAGGATGTGCTTAATTCCACTATCAACGATTTGTGGCAATATGTGTGAAATGTCCACCAAGGAAGCTCATTAGAGACTCAGTGCCCAGGGTTTTTACTGGGATATAGCAAAATTCCTGACTCCCAGAAGGAAAGCAGGTATTCAGCATAACCCATATTGTTTGCACAAACAGTTTTAGGCACAGTGAGCCAGTCTTATCAGTTAATGGTGGGAGCTCTCCTGAAATCGAAGTTCCCAGATGCTGGCTGAGGGCCAGCCTTACAAGCAGCCCTTTCCAAGGATAGCAGTTCAGTCCTGCTATGTTCTCTTTTCTGCACAAAAACCATAGAGCCAGGGCTTTGGATGAGAGATGAATGAGGTGTGGGCAGATTTACCGAGTCCTGTTGTACGGGTTTTGCCCAACCGGGAAAACTATGCCAGTTCTCAGGGCTTTGTGCATTAATCTCGTAGGCATGAGAGGCTGTGACTAAATTCCACAGGGATTTACCCTGTGGATTCCACTATGCTTGAGATGACAGTTCAGGTTTCAGCTCTGCTGTGCACGCTGCAGGCTAGAACCAAAGACTAAAGCATGTCCTGGCCTCAGTGGGATAAGGCTAATTTTTGCATTTCAGATACATTCCCTTTCAGTCCTTTTACTACTTTTTCTCGGAAAAAGGTGCCAGTGTTGATGGACAAAATATTATAACAAGGCCAGACTTGGAAGGAAAAAATATTTTTTAGTGCGATAGTCTCTGATCTCACCTAGGAAAAGCAAGAGTGTAAGCACAGAACAAGGGGATGGGAATCAAGAATTCCTGGGCTCTTTTAACTAATTTTGCTACTCACTTGCTGGATCATTTGGGCAGGTCACTTGTTTACTCTTTGCCTCAATTTGAACCCTCTTGTGAATGAATGAAATACCCTGCTGGGTATTTCATAGAGACATTATGTGGCATTTTATTCATGGAGGTGTTTAATGTAGGGCTTTTATGAAAAAGTGAAGTATTTATTTATTTGTATATTTGTTGTTTATTTATTTATTTATGTTATTTAGACCTGTGGTGACTGATTAGCTCAGTTGGTGAGCAAGTGTATGGGGCTCTTGAAGTCAAGGCTGAAAGCAGGAAGTGTGAGCCCATCCTGTGGTGACTGGTAATCTTAACCTAATGAGTGGTCTTGAAAATGGATGTCATTGGCCAGGCATGACGGAGTGACTGGAACTGCATCAAGTCATTGTTGCTCTGGGAAAAGCAACTTTAAAGGCATGTTAACAGTGGGTCTTCTAAAATGACTGTCATTTGGTCAAAGAGTTTTGCTGGACATGGAAATAATCTGACAGTAGCATCTCCATCTCTATTTGTCTATGATCAGTATCCCTAAAATGCTAGTTAGCTTCCTCCTAACAAATCTGTGGTCAAAGTAGGATGCTGGGGAATGCTGATTTTAGCAAAAGCCTACTAAAAAAGTGGCTTGGTGCATGAGCTCAAAAAAAAAAAAAAAGAAAAAGCTGGCTCTTGAATTTTGGCAAAGTGTAACCTGTTCCATACCAGACAAATGAATAGGCTTAATCTGGTACCAATTCTTTTCTCCTTACTCTTCAGAAATGAAGGGATTGCAGATCTTGCTGTTTTGGGGTACTCTCATGGGAGTTTCTTTGAATTTTGAGAAACCTAAACAATGATAAGGGAAAGAGAATTCCTCATTTCAACTATTCTTGATGTCATAGCTAATAACTATGAAGGAAACTCTCTGAGAGAAAAATGTGAAATGAATATGCCTCAGCAGTTAAGATGCTGAGTTTTTACATCACAGGTAAATGAAGGGCTAATTCACATGTGGTGTGGTTGGACAAAATGCAGGACTCATTTGCATTTGGATTACTATGTAATAATTACTAACACTGCTCAAGAAGGATTTATATTTCAATAAGATTTGTACTAAATTTTATAAAAATAAACAACTTTTTCTCAACCCAGAGTCTGCGTTTATATCTTTGTTGTGGTTTTGCCAAGAAGTGGGGAAAAAAGTCTTTTGACCTGTAGAAATGTTGACCCATATTTATACTTATTGGTGAATTACCTCTTATCTGCTGCTTATCATCAACCATTCCTACCATTCTTTACTTTTTGGAGCAACAATCTACATACAGAAAACACTTTGCCAAAAGAGAGAGGAAGAACCTAACTTCTTTCTTATTTTGCCACCTGTGTGGGCAGTTGCCTTGAAAATGATGATGTTGAGTGGGCTCCATGAGGACAGAGCCTTTGGCTCTCTTCAGAACTGTACTTCCAACACCTAGAACAGTGTTAGATGCAGAGTAGGTGCTCAATAAGCATGTTGAAAGAATGGATGAGGGGAGGAGAATGTGGTTTAGAATAACCCTCCAATGGAAAACCTGCTCAAACAGCATGCACAATGGATTGTGTCATTTTTCTAGGCAAAAGACTAACGACCCTGGGCAGTGTGTACTACCTAGATTGGCGTGACTCTTCTGAAGGCGTTCTGTAGATAGAGCCCTTTAGAACAGTCTAGAGCTACCAACAGCTGTAAAGAGGCTTTCACAGACATTTTACCATTAGCGCTTTGTGGGTGAATATAGAGATTTTCATCATTAAGAAAAAATAGTTCTGGGCTTAATTAAATCCTTTGCTTACCATCTTCTGAAGCTTTCCCACAGCAAATGCCTTCTTTGCTCACAGCTAGAACTTTGGGTCTGTTTAAGTTTGGAAAGATCTTGAAAGCAGTCTGCCAAGAGGTTTTGTATGCAAGGAAGAGAAGGTGAATTAGGAAACTTGCCCAGTTTGTTTTATTTCTGAAGCTCAAGTAGTGAGGCATTCTTGAAGGGAAGTGGGGAACTCGTTTTTAAAATGCATAATTTGATGAGTCATTGGGTCCAATTAATTTGATACCTACACTGTAAAATTATTAGAATAGGGCAAAAAAGATATTTAGTATGTTTAAGAAAGATATACGTTTGGAGATAAGGTTTGCATTTTGGTCAGTGTATATAGATGGATGGAGCTCTTTCCAGTTATATGTAGAAAATACATAATTTCATTAAAAGAGTTTTCAGGATAGAATTATCACGTTAGGGTACACCAGCAGGTGGCAATGTGTCCTGGTCTGATCATTAGGAAAGTGGCTTGGAACCCTAATCTGCTTCTATTTTTTCCCAAAATAAACATTACAAAATTAGCTGGCTGTGCCCTGAACTTAAAAAATTCAAGCAATAAAGAGTCATCTTTGGCCTCTGTTTATCTTTTCCTTTTTTTACCCCGTTCTAACGTCAGCCTTAGCTCATGCATCTATTCAGGGATAATGATCCTTTCATGAACTGTTGTAGGTCGACTTTTAGAAACAGCATTGTTAAGAGGTAATTGTAACTGTTTCCGCCCGCTCGCCACATCCACTGACGACTAGATTTGCTTTGCCACTTGATTTCCACAAAAAGGCTGAAGACCACCAATACGGGTTTAAACTCAAAAGTCTGAAAATAGCTGGATAAAGGGACAGCCACTTTAGACCTTTAAGGGAGGAATGGAAGAACTAAATTGCGTGTTGTACTTAAATTGCTACAATACCGAATTATGCAATCATAAAACTAGATAGATATCTAAATCTAGCTACATAGTAGGGAAAAAACAACGAAAAAATATTTGGGAACTCTTCAAAGAGAACTGTAATGCTGTTTACTGGATAAATACAGTATACTTTATTTTCTGCCTTTATTGCTTTCCACAGCAAGCTTGTTAGGTCGCTGTGGAAAGCACCATGTTTTCTTAATTTGGCAAATAATACCTTTCATTTTGCCAAGGCAGAAGCAGCTTAAAAGCAATATTATCCCAAGAAATCTTGGCTCCAATTCCCAAACTCTCTTTCTCCCCAGCCCTGCACACCCCCGTCCTCCAACCCTCCCTCGGCAGGCAGGGCGCGTGCGTGGCGGCCCCTGTCCTGAGACGAGGCCAGCAGGTGCCCCAGGTGAGCGGCCAAGGCCAAAACCTCCATTTGCTGGGGTTTGCTTCATAAGAGAGGGACAGTGTCCAGGCACCTGGACCTGAGCTCGCTTCCATCAGTCAGAAGGAGTCTAAACGTGTTAGCAGAAAATCGGAAGAACAAGTACATTCCCTCAAGGAGTAAAAGTTTCTAGGACAAGGGCGCGGGTGATGGCCAAAGAGCCTCTCAGCCTGAACACCTCGGGGTTGGGGGAGCGTTCTTTGGCGGTCTCCGGTTAAAGCTGAGTTAGCGCAGGCTAGACTCCGAAGTACAGATACCCGGCATTCCCGGGGCCCCAGGGGCGACGGTGGGTTGCTGAGTTGGTGAGTGGGACTCCCGGGTACCGACCGTTCCCACCTCGTCCCGCAGAACTACTTTCTCGCTCCCCCACACAAGACTCCGGCGGAGGCGTCGGCGCGGGGGCGGCGGGAACTCGCGCGAGGCGAGCGGGGGCGGCGGGCCCCAGGCGGGAGGGCGGCGCGGCGGCCCTGCGCGCCGCGGAGGGATCCCGGGTGAGGCGGCTTCCCGAAGTCAGAGGGGAGGAGGCCGAAAAAGTCGGCGGGGGAGGGGACGAGCGAGCTCGCGCTGGACACGGCCGGGGTCTGGAAGACAGAACCGGAACCGGAACCCGGGCGCACGCCTGCGAGTGTCGCGCGGCCCCCACCGCCGCCGGCCTCCCTCGCCCGCCGCGCGCACTCCCGCGAGGGCCTCAGGACTCGGCGAGCCAGCCCTGCGCTCCGAGTCGCCCCCGCTGCCGCCGGCCTCCGGGGCCGGCACTTCCACGCCGGGCCGGACCGGAACCTCCCGCCCCTCGCGGGAACCGCCGCCCTCGGCGCGTCGGGGAGGAGCTGCCGCCGCCTCTCCCGACTGCGGAAGAGTCCGGGCCTCCGCAGGATGGGGAGCAGCCCGCGGCGCTGAGACCAGGTTCCTGTCACCTCTGGCTGCGGGACCCGCTCCGCCGGCACCCGCACCCGCCCCGCGCCTGGTGGGGGCGGCGAGGAAGACGAGAGGGCTTCCCCGGCCCGGGGACATGGAGCCGCGCGAGCCTGGCGCGGGACGGTCCGAGACGCGGCCGAGGCTGCGGCCACGAGCGGCCGGCGGTCCCAGATAGAGCGGAGACGAGAGGGCGGGACGTGCAGGCCCCGAGACTCCGGAGGAGGAGCCGACGCCAGCCCTGAGCTGGTCTCGCCCCAGCCCCGGAGGGATTCCGGGCCCCCTTCCCTGCGGTTCTCCGACTTCCCTCGGTGACGAAGTTTTCTCCCTGTGCCTTTTCGAGGATTGATCTCTAGAACTCGCCTTCTGGCAGACTTCCTCGGGTTGTTTGGGGAGATAACTTGTTTTGCTCCACCCCATATCCCCTTTCCTTGACTCCTTCCAATCGGACGTTCTAGATGACTGCATGGAGTTTTGAGTTGGACTTTTGTGTCCCTTACGGAGTCGGGCCTGATCCCAGAGCACTGGGGGTGGGGTGGAGGTGTTCCTGTAAAATGCAAGTTGGATAAAAGGAGGACCTCTCGCCAAGGGCCCCAATGAGTGGCACACAGTCTACTATCACCGACAGGTTGGTATGAAGCTCCCCCTGCGCTCAGCCTCCCTGGATTCGGCCGACCCAGCAGGAGAGTCAGTGATTGCCTTTGACCAGCGGCGTTGACAGGCACAGGAGAGAAGGTTGTTTCCGAGCTCTGCAATTAGTCTAGGGTTGCTGCCAAGTTACCCAGTTGATTGAATTTGGAAATGTAGTTTTTTCTGGAGAGAAACTTTCCTCCAGATTCTCAGAGCAGGGATAGGTAAAACCATGATTGTGGTTTTCTGCCTGTAGTGTGCGTTAGGATTCTGTCCTTATTTTGGAACCAGAGGAAGGTCATTTGGGGTGAAGGTCACTGCTTGAAGTCAGCTGGGGTGTTGGTGCATCCTCGGTTTTGATTCCTGTCCTGTTGTTTCTGGACACTGTTACTTTTTAGGAATTTCTGTTTATGAATTTCATTCTGAGACTGTTGCATAATGATTTATGAACTTGATTTCCTTTAAGTAATTGACTTGCACAGTGTTTATTATCTAATAATTTTCCAGAATATTGAAATTACTAGTAAACCGCAGGCTTTTGCTGGGGGCAATATCAAGGAGCTAAAAAAAGGCGAAGAAAAATAATGGGGCTTAATTTTAATTATTGCATTTTTAGTATTTCGTCTTCCAGAGACATTTGCATTTAAGGGATACAAACCCTAAGCGAATTATGTAGTACAAGTGTGACAGGTGGATTTGTTGAGTTCTGTGAGCCTTTTATAGTAGTACTTATTCTATGTTGCCTGGTGTTGTTTGGTTAATTGAGGTAGGCCATTTGTGGTTTAAGTGGAGTTCCCTTACTCTTAAGAGTTATTCTTTGGAATATTAGGTTAAGCAATAGAAGCATATTAAGTCCTTTACTACGTTTTATTTCTCAATTTAATTATGACATTGTATCCTGGTCCCAAATTTCAGTCACCTTTTTTTTTGTCATGTTTCAAACTGTTACATCATTAAAAAAAAGATCCAATAACTGAATAAGGGGGCCAAAGAAGGTACTTTGATGAAAAGTGCAGCAATAGTGCTCCTGCAGAAAGCAGTTGAATTTCCTAATAAGAGTTTTACCCAATTGTAAGACTCATTTGTTGATTTTAAAAGGGCCAAATTCCATTATCATACCATAACAGCGACTCCAGAAACAGAACTTCCTCTTCCTGTTGATGCTTTCTAGTGTCACGTGGATGTTCACCTAAAAGATTCCATTAAATATTTAAACTATTTATATTTATTCTTTGTTCGTGTATTTTTTTAAAAATACTTTTTAATTTTCAACTTTTCTGAGAGTACACTTAACATGATTAGCAACAATGCTCATCTTGATTTTTTCTAGTTATTCCCATTCCTTTTTCTTTCCGGGTGTTTTGCTTCTGAGAAATCACTTTCATGGGTGTGTGGGTAATTGTTTCCGTGGCTCATTCAATTCTTACCCTCTCTGTTGAGCCTTGGACAAGAAGTCTTATTAAAGTAGTGTTGGTAGTTTTTATTGTGACGCGAGGGATGTTAAATGTTGTGGAAGCAGAATGTTGGGTCATCAGCTCATTCCACATGAAAATCACCTAAAAGCCCCCAAGTAATGACTGTTCTTCCCCTTTGCTTCTCAGAGATTTTCTTCCTCTTTCCATTATCTTGGAAATAAAGTCTTGAGATGTGTCCTTTTTATGACTTAGATAAGATATAAATATACAAGAAGCATGCAATTATTGAACGCCTGTTCTTTGCTAGGCACAAAGGATTGAAAGATGAGTATTCTAAGAATAAGATGAATCTGCAGATTGGTTTGAGTATTAATATGCTTGAATTAGTTCAGGTGCTGCCTGATTTTATATATTTTTTAGAAGAAAAAAGAACTTTAAAAGCCACTTAATTTAAAATGCACTACTGAGACAGTATGGATGTCTATTTCGTAGGAATGTGCTACTAGTTTGGTTTTTTACAAGAATTATTCTTATGTAACCATTACTTTTTCATTAAACATAAATTATTCCATAAATATCAAGCATCCATTTGCTTTTTAGGAGAGTGGTTGTCTCTGATTTGAATATATGTTGGGGTGAAATCCAGAAGTACTGGTTTAGTATCATTTCTGTGCCAGGATGCCTCAACAAAGTTATGAGTAGAGAATAGTTCCTAACTTCTTCTCAGCCCTGCCTACCTCATCCTGTCTTCTCACTGTCTAACTCCAGTGCACTGTAGGTATATTTTGCTGATTCTGGAGCTGTTGGCAAATTAACAGAGCCAGTGTAGCTTTTTAAAGATCCTTTCAAGTTTGAAGTACTGAATGTGGTATGGCTTTGTTTTGTAGAGTATGCAGACCCACCAGGCCAGCTGTGTGATTTAGAGTTCTTTCATTGTGGTGCTTCTGACTACAGAGTCTGTCTGTCCTCAGTTGAAATCAGACTAGCTGGTTTTGGGCGTTGTTCTGTTTTGCAGTTTGTGGCAGGCGACACATGGCTGAACAAGATAAGAAGGGTTTTATTCTTGTGTTAGGGACGTGCTGGGGCTGGGATGGAATTCAGCTATGTTTAGGCTCTGATTGGTCACTCTGGATACTCAGAACTCTCTTATATCCTGTTATTATTTTACGATTAAATTAACACATTCATTTACTCCCTTCTCTTCATCTTTTACTCCCCAGATCCCCCACTCCTTTTTTTAAAGGCATAGTCATCAATTTAAAACCCAAACTATGTTCATGGTAGCTACTGTTTTTATGTAGTGTATCTGAACAGATTAAAAAAAAAAAAAGATCTAAGCAGCTTATGAATACCATCCAGTGTCTTGCTTTGTAACTTCTGAGAAACCTGGAGACTATAGTTTTCAACTCGAGAAGCAGCAGAAGTATCTGATTGCTCTTCAGTTTGCATTGATTGCTGCTTTCAGTTCTGAAATATATCCTAATTGTTTCCAATCTTCCTAGGGGCCTGTCTTCTGTCCCTGAGAGTTTAGGGATCCTATGGCAATTGGAATTTATTCTGAGAGAGAGACAAAAAAGAATGCTCTTTCAGCAGACTCAATAAATGATTTCAGGCTATAGATTCTAGAACAATGAATTTTCAGGGACCATACAGGTAGGATTTTGTTATAAGGGTCTACCTTGAAATAAATGGACGTTTGTCTTGTCAAGGACATAAGGATTTTGTTGTTTTTGGTTTATAGATAAAGGTTTTTGATATATTGGCATTTTCTTAGCATTGAGTTCAACTTTAAGCTTAACTTAAGCAGACTTTTAAAGTAAGTGTGGAAACCTGTGACTTTATATGCGTATACCTGGAAATTAGCATTTTCATTCATGATACTTTTTCTGCCAACATTGCCACATAATGCTTTTGATTAAAAACCAAAAAACTCCTGTATGTGTGCTATTTTCAAGGTCGCTTGAGTCGTCTGCAAGGTGAAATTGTTTGTAACATTTACTTGTAAAGTCAGTCGTTCTATAAATACAAAATTGAAATTGAGGATTAGGATCACAGGGCTAGCTTTGTATTCAATTTCATGTTCTCTTTTCTGCTAGTTGTTCAGTACGAAATTCTGATTCATCCAGGTATGCAGTAGGCCTTAATTGTACAGTTTACATGAGTCAACATGTACAGTCTGAAGGAAATTTTTCAGAAAGCACGGAGCTATAGTCTTCCTGATTAATGGCAGATTTATAAGATGTGCGTATTTATTCAGTGAGATGGCAAGAGAAGCTTTATTCAAATCATTACAAAAATATGTTAACCTGGTAATACCACTTAAGACCTTGGTGGTTTCCAATTGTTAAAATGTAGTAAATGACATTGAGTTAACGTGTAGGATTTTTTTTTTAACTAAGTTTGAATTTTCAGTTTAAATGAAATTTGAGGCAGACATTGATGAAACCCATAAATGGTGGGTTTTACATATTTTTCTGTGGAGCGTTGTGATTCCAGGGAAAACAGTTGGAAAATCGTTGAGTAAACATATGTGGTTGCCTCTTCTGAAAGCCATCTGGTAGTGGGTATGAATTGCCTACCAAACTGATAGGGTCACAGAAACAGCAGGATATTTTAATGGTTTTCCAGAGGTAATTGGATAGACTCTTTTAGACATCATGGTTGTCTGACAAAGTTACTTGAAATGTTTCTTATCGTATAATTGCTTATCTCCTAGAAATTGACCATGCCACATTTTCAAGAACAGGGAGTTTTATTTCACTTGGTCTCATTCGTTAAAACTTGGTTTTAATGATGTTTTAAAGCTTCATTTGAAGACATGCTCCTTTCCCTTTTAGTAATTAACAGTCTTCAAAATAGTGGTATTTAAACTGAAATTTTAAAATCAGCAAAATTATAAATATTTTGTTTCCTTTCAGTAAAATACCCTCGTATATGTAATGATATCCTACGGCAGTGTAATTTTTTAACAGTTACTATGTTTTTGACTTTGCATAGGGCAGGTCGTCATTTACACTTTAGGTAACTCATAAAGTTTAAGTTAGGATTCTAAAACTGGAAAGGAGAGACCCACGATTTTAACCTAGATTTTCTGACTCTCAAGTCCCTCACTTTCACTTTAAATTATTGTTTTTCTATGTATATTATTTTTTCTGTGCTACTTTCCTTTAGTAACTTTCCAACCTGACCAAGTCCGAGTTGGATTTTTCTGTTACAGGATGCTTTCTAGTACCTCATCCATTCTAATTTTAAGTATCTCTAGAGGATAAAGCTCTCGTCACTTCCTCAGGAGACTGAACAACAATCTGATAGATCTTTTAGTCAGGAAGTTTTTCCTGATCTTTAGCTCAAACTTTTCTTTTTAGTTGTCCTGTTACTTGTATATACTTGCTGTACCAGGCTAAATAATGCTCTCCTTCCATTTATGTTTATATGACGGTAAAGGGTTCAGAAAGTTACCTACCGCTCTTTCCCTCCCCCCACCCTTATTCTTTGCATAGCCAAGTTGTATGTGCTGTTGATTGTTGTCTAAAAACCGAACTGTCCCTCTTAATATTTTGTTAACTTTCCCACAGTTGCTCTCCTAGTACAAAATGATTTTTTTCCTTAGATGCTCCCCTAGTACAAAATGTGATATTCTGTGTTTTATCTTTACCGATGTTGTAGAGCAGCAAGTTCCAACTTTAGTTTTATTGTAATTCAAGGTGTCTTCAGTTTTCTCCAGGCACAGTCCAAAATTGTGGGTAAAGAGATTCTCAAGATCATTTTAAATCGCTTTTATTTCAGCTTTTAGAATGGATGTGGGAGATGTCACAATCAAATAAAAACAATAAACAAATTTATACAAACAGCATAATTACCAAATCGACTAATTAAGCAATTACTCGTGTTATAAAAGACTTCTTTACAAAGTGATTCTTTCAAATATGAGCGCTTCTAATGTAACAGGTACTATCAATTATGTGACAAAAAGGTAGCAAACAGAAATAATGAGTGTTAGGAGCCATCCTTGGTTGAAAATCAATCAGAAGTGAAGGTAAAACATCTCTGAACTTACAAGTAAATGAAGAAATGTGATTGTAGCTTTTATGTTGCAGTGTGGTGAGATACATTTGGAAGTTGTTACTCTTTTTTTGTTTTTTGTCTTTTTTGCAGTGGTTTTTTCAGTCTTACCTTATATTGTATGTCATTTTTTCCACTTTTTTGTTTCTTTTACCTTATTTTTTTTCTATTTCCACATATTAGTGAAAAGAAATAAACCTGCAGTGCTTAGCAGTATTTTTTCAGTAACACTATTTTTAAAATTGAAATAACATTTTATTGTCTTGCCACTGTATTTACAAGAACTGTTACTACAGATGAGAGATAGATAATAACAGAAGGGAAAAGTGCATATTTAAATTATTATAAAATACATAAGATTATAGAGCTCTTAAATTTTATTAGTGGACCTTTTTCATTGATACTAACTTAGTCTGAAATTATTTAAATAGATGTCTTTTGTATTTTCCTAGTGATTTTGTTTCCTCAAAGTTTAGAATTTTGGAAATATGCCAAATTTAGGGCATTTTACTTTCTCACCTTAGAATATCTAGGGTACCTAGATAGCCACATCTGAAAGAAGTTTGTAAGACAGCTTCTAACTCCAAGAGAAGCCTTTGAAGTTAGAGCCTAGAAATATTTTCAGCTTTTTAATTCTGCAGAGGTAATACGTGAAGGTGCTCAAGGTCAGAGGCTTTGTCTAAATTGCATAAGTGTACATTATTGACTTTCAGTAGAAGGAGAAATACACTAAGTTTACCTTATTGAATTAGCATGCACCAATGCTGCTGACAGTTTAGATTCATACCAAAACAGAATCTTTTACTAATTCAAATGCTGAATCCTGGTTTTTGAGATCATAGTCACATGACAGGCCTGGGTAGCTTCCCAGTGTTGAGAGACAAGCAAATCTAATAGCCAATGAAAAATTAGATTTCCTGTCTTGGGACTGTGAGTAACAGTTCTCGAAGAAGTTGGAAATACATAAGAAAACCTTGGTTTAGTTAATGCTTACAATTAGCCGTTTGTCACACTGCTTTTTCTTTTGATGTTATAAAGTCTTTTGTAGTCATTTAAAGATACTGCTCTGAGACTACAGTTTTGGTCAAATATTACATTTAAATGCTAATTTTAGGTTCATACACTCAAGAGAGACCAAAGAGGATTTTGTAGGTCTTCTGTGGATTCAGAAAATGTAGATTATTCTATTGTTGAAAAACTGGAGACTTCATCAGCATCTGAAGAAATTAATTGTGAAATCGATCATGTAATGCAGAAGGTGACTGAAGAGTCACAAGTCCCCAAAATACACTTAAATGCATATAGGAAATCTTGTGAAGATGCTTAGACATATCCTTCCATAGATTCTAGATGGGTTATCTGACTGTGTTCCAGGCACAAGCTGATATGTTGTGGTTTGCCCTGTACAGTCTCTGTGGTTTACTCAGAGGAAGTGGTTCTTGTGGGTTTAGGTCTGATCTTTTCAGAGATTGTTGGTGGCACATGCACTGTCAGCTTATTTCCTGTTTTATTGGCTGTTTGGGCAAGACCTTCTCAGGGCAAGTACTGCTGAAGGGGTACTTAAATATTTTGTAGTGGCAGGACAGATGGTTATAATGTTGTATAATATCTACCTCTCAGGAGATATGAGGGTTAAATTAATGTTGGTAAAGTGCTTTGAGATCCTAAGATGAAGAGTGCAGACATGTTCCTAATCATATTTGCAGATTACTGCTATGTTCAGAAATTGCTCAGATTTAAGTAAAAACATGTTCATGTAGTAAAGTGTTACTCTGTGGACCTTGACTTCTGTAACCTTTCAGGTGTTGTATAATCACTGCAAGAATGATGGTTAGAATTTTTTTCTTTTTTTTTCCTTCTTCTAACTCTTCTTTATAATTTTGCCCTACATGCGTTAACTTAGTGGGGTAGATACCTTGTCTACAGTACTGGTTAAGGTGTCTTCACAAAACTTAACACCTAGATCAAGCTTCTTCACCGGTTTAACTGGCATACTAAAATAATGTAATTGAGAGAATTTCCTTTGAGATCAGTAGCTGCACCATCCATATACAAAACCCTATATTTGCTTTGCTGAAACCTTAAGGTGAGCACACTAATAGAATTGCTTATGTCGTACTCCTAGTTTTGTTTTTGTTTTTGTATTTAGCCCTTGCCACTTTAAAAAGTTAACAATGAGTGTTTTTTAGGAAGAGACTTTCTTTAAAGCTAAACTGTCATCTAATTTTTGGGTTTCTCAAGGGTAGGAGGATAGTTCTTATTCATTTTTAAGTAATCACTATTTGCTTTATTATAGTTTTATTCTTTTTTAATACTAAAAAGCATAAGGAAGAAAAAAAAAAAGCCCCAGTTATCCAACTACTCAGATGATGTTCAGGTTAAAAAAAAATACACAAGAAAATTCAAATGATATGTAATGGTAATAACTCCCTCTGATCTTACCCCCATCCCTGCACACCCACTGGTTCTCAGACTCTCTCTCCTCAGAGGTAGCCATAGTTAAATTTTTTTGTCTACCTTTCACAACATTCTTATAAATATACCAGCCTATCATTTTACTGTTCTTTGTACCTAGGCCAGAGTAGGTATATCTATCAGCTTTTGCTAGGTTATGGTACTATAGCAACACCTTCAAATTTCAGTGGGTTACAACACTGTTTATTTCTTGTTTACGTTACATTTTGTCAGCTGTAGATTGGCTGCAGCGTTTTTGGAACCCTAGCTGAAGGAGCAGCCCCTACCTGGGATGTGAATTATTGTGGCAGAGAGAAAGAGCAGGAAAACTGATGCAAACATGCGATGACTCTTCAAGCTTCTACTCAGTCATGGCGTACCTCACATCACTCACATGCAAAGCAAGTCAGCTGGTCAAGCTCATTGTCGGTGGGCCAGGGATATAGACTCCTCCCACAGGTGGCATTGCAAGTCACATGATAATGAATAATGGGTAAGGCTGTATAATCCTCTTAAGGAAGAAAAGGAGAGTGTGAATAATTAGGGACAATAATATAGTGCACCACAGGAAGCGCTCAATAAACGCTTGTTAAATGGATTGTTTTGGACCTGTGAAAAAAAATTTTTTATTGAAATATTTCAAACGTATACAGAGGTACAGAGAATAGTATGATGAACCTCCATGTTCCCATCATTAGCTTCAATAATTAGCAGTGCATGGACAGTCTTGGTTCATCTGTTTCGTCGTCCTGCTTCTCCACTGGATTATTTTGAAGCAGTTTCTAAATATAATTTCACCCATAAATATTTCACTAAGTAGCTCTGAAAGATAAGGTCTGAAAGTGTGACTTCTTTTGGTAAATTCTTACTGTCTAATAGTTTTAGGTAATGGTACTGTGGACTGACAGGTGTCAAGTAGGGGAGGATGTTCATGGAGTGTATCTAGAATTTGACAGCCAGAAACTTGTTTTGATTTCATTTTGAGTATATCTGGAGGAGGCTTACAGCAGAATGGCATCTATTTTTCCAGCACCTCCTTTTCTCCACTTGAGTGTGTGTGTGTGTGTGTGTGTGTAGCAGAAGCAGGTAATTAACCTCTGGAAAAAATAACATTGCAACAGATTTGATTTGTAGGAGGTTTCATTTCTCACTGAGCCTCTGTTGGAATGACGCCAGTTGAAAGGAATCCCAGCCCTTTAATGGCTCTAAGTCTTCTGGGAGATCCCAGTCAGTGATGTTATTTACTCTGGAGAAGAACATCAGAATCATTTATAAAAATCCTCTCTTTACCTATGCTATTTGCAATGCAAAGAAAGGCTCTATCAAGTCTTTAAGGGGATCCTTAAGATGATATAAAAGTAAGGAAGTGAGTCTATCTAATTTTAGTTTAGAAATAATTAAAGCCACTTTCAACTGCTCAGGTTAGTTCATCTGAGAGCTTTAAAGCCTCCATTTTGACTCAAGACTTCACAGATTTTATTAGCATACAGTGTAATATAGTAAGTTTATTTGTCATTCTGTGGCTGTGGGGAGTAATGGGCATTACATTATGGATCTAGGATCATCAGTTTCACAGGATATTCTTTGGGGAGAGAGTGTTATGTAATCAACAGTGGGAAGCAAATTAAACAGATATAATCCCTTCTCCATTTTGTAGATTGGCAGATGACAGTGCAGTGATCAAAGAGGATTTATACAGGCTAGTGAATAAATAAATTATCGTATATAGCATGATGAAAATAGTTTATTTTAGTATAGTACTACATTTAATTTTATTTTCTTAACTGACTTCTTGCACTGTGCGTAGAGACACTTAGATTATCTAACGTGGTCTTTCTAGGTATCCAAATAGTTTCAGTTTTCTTTAATTAAGTTATACATATTGTTAATCTCATTTCAGAATCTGTGTAGTAACTGCAGTAGAAAAAGGGCTATCATTGGCTTGCAAATAAAATTTTTATTTAAATTTGAGTTTTTCTTGGCATTGAATTGATTCTGGTTTTGGTTGCTTGGGACAATATAATCTATTTAAAATATAAATAAATAAACAGTTTTTTTCCCATGGAGAATAACTCTTTGACTTGTGACTGTTCATGTTATTTTTCTGTTGTATCGTGATTGAAAAACATTTGTTTTCAGAGATAATAGTACCTTCGTCAGACTAATATACTTGTACTTTGGTTGCATTTTAGTTGCAATTGTTAGTTACACAATTTGGGGAAAGGTTTGTGGTTTCTAGTTACTGTATTTACCCAGAAGCTCTACATGATCAGAATTCTTGAGACAGTGTTTAAAGGTAAATTGGATGTGTTGCTTGGATGTGAATAGTAAAAGAAGAGAAGCTTCTCACCACGCAGTTATTGCTTAATAGGGTATGGCTGCAATTCTGTTTCTAAAAGCAAGAATTAAGTAAAATATTATATGGATGAATATTAGTAATTATATTAATTATGACTCCCCTGGCAGAATTCTTTTTGAGACTATCCTCTTTGTCAGAGATAAAAAGTAGCTTTTAAAAGAAAGGATAATTTCAGTTCTTAATTATATATATATATTTTTTATTTTTATTTTTTAGCCTTTGTAAGAGGAGCAGTAGAAGGGAACTGAATGAGGAATTGGTAGAGAAAAGAGTGTGGGTTTTGGTTTTGTTCTGCTGCTTACTAGCTGGGAGACCTTAGGCAAATTTACCTCTCTGAGCAGTGGTTTAGTTTTCTCATCTGTAAAAATGGGAATAATAGTACTTTGCAGAGTTGTCATGAAGATTAAGTGAGAATGTATTTAATTACCTAGCATATAAGAGGTAGTAAGTTATAGTATTGTTTAAACCTCAGAAATTAGGTTTTTCTAAAACTTTGATCTGTGCATATAAAATGATTTTGAATTTTATGTATTTGCTGCTGCTGTGACAGTGTTTTTTCCTGCTGTGATAATATTCTTTATCCTATATATTTCAAATTATAGGCAGTTTTTAGAATTAAGATACATTTGGAAGTGAGGAGTAGACTAAAGAGTGACAGTTATTTCAATTCAGACGGTGAAACAGTAACATCTAGTTGCAGAATTGATAAGATTTTTAGGATTGGCAATCAACTTTTAAATCTGCCTTTGATCACTCAGAATTTGTCCATTTCTATCTGTTCCACATTAGTTCATTTGTTTATTCATTTATTCAGTAAATATTGAATGCCTGCTCTGTGTAGGTGATTGTGTTATTTTGAGCTCTTGCCTACTTTTGCTCATTTATATTTAAGAATTAAGAAATTTACCGGTAAGAATGATATTCATTGATTAGTGCTGAAGATTAGGGTGAGAAGTCATGTGTATTTTGAGAAGTGGTTGTATGAAGTCATGATTAATGATTAAATTTGTCTTATTTTCCAAATTAAAAAAATTAATGTTACTTCCTGTAACATAACTGTTCTTTTATGTTTCCTTTTTATTTTTCAGTTTAATTACATTTTGGTGAGTTACCTAAACTGAAATGAAAAGGACATGGTATAAGTTGAAATTTAAGAAGCTTTAAATGGTCATTGCTTTTGAGGTTTTTTGTTTTTTGTTTTTTTGTTTTTTGTGAGGAAGATTAGACCTGAGCTAACATCCGTTGCCAATCCTCCTCTTTTTGCTGAGGAAGATTGGCCCTGGGCTAACATCCTTGCCCATCTTCCTCTACTTTGTATGTGGGACACCTGCCACGGCATGGCTTGAGAAGGAGTGCGTAGGTCCGTGCCCAGGATCCGAACCTGCAAACCCTGGGCCGCCAAAGCGGAGCACATGAACTTAACCATTACGCCACCGGGCTAGAGTGGCTAGGTGTTCGTTGCTTTTGAATGGAAGAAATCACATTTTATTGATTAGGCATTGCTTTAGTCACTACTTGAAGGAGAATCTGTATTCCTTAGCTACCTCTTTGGAGGTAGGAGCAATCCCTTAAGCCTATGCTTTGTGCATCTGGTGATGAATATAGTGATAATTTGATCAATGAAGGATTCTGGAAACTACAGTAGTTTGATTAGCAAGACAGTGCTTAACTCATGATGACTTGTTGCTCTACTGTTTTACACTTTAGCAAGGTGGCAAGATGAATGTAGGTGAAAATGAGCATTTTAAAATAGATGAAATTTAGTCTTATGAAGAAATTGGGATGTGGTAAAGGATTTTATATTTATTGAGTACATACTAAGTGCTGGGCACTGTCCTAGGTACTTTCTGTGCATCGTCCTTTTTAATCTTCTCAGCTGTGTAAGTTAAATATTATTGCCCCTATTTTAAAACAGAGAAAAAGAGGTTTTAAGACATTCACCAATTTGCTCAGGGTCACAGTTTCTAAACAGAAGAGTTGGGATTATGACTCCAGTGCCCATTTTCTTTTGGCCTATTGGTCTCAGGCCTGCTTATACTAAGATTGGCTCATTTGGATCAGTCAGTTGATCTTTTGAATTGGTTGGATGAAACCCGGAAAGTGGATTTTGTCTTCAACAACACCATTAAAGGGTTGTCTTCACATTATAATTTCATAACTATGTTTTATTCTTTCTACTCTTAATCACCTGTTTACCTATTCCCTTTTCTAGAATTTTGACATGAGGGATTTTGTCTGCATTCCTCTAAAGAATGACTACACTGTGTTTTGGTTTCTTATTCATTGCTTTATATATACACATGTTTGTAAACATTGGACTTCTTTAAAAATTTATTTTATTGAGGTCATATTGGCTTATAACTGTGTAATTTCATTTGTATGTTATTATATATCAGTTTCTATATAGTCTGCCTCGTGCTTGCCACCAACATTGGAATTTTTTGAAGCCTGATATATGTTGCTTATAAATCATTTTCCATTGTAACTATTCCAAAGTTCTTTTAAGAAGTTTAAGGCTCATCTAATACAAGTTTTGTGGGTTTTTTTTTTTTTTTGTATTATAGGCACACAAAACAGTTAAGAAATGACTCAAAAAATTGATATACTGAGTCTGTAAGAGGAGAAAAAGGAAAAGGAAAAGACAGCAAATGAATGATTTTAATAGTAGGTGATCAGGCCTTTGTGAAGCATAAATGATTTAAGCAAATTGGGTTTAAGTTTTTTCTTAGCAAGAGTCTATGTTTGGTTAAGTGGCAATGGAGATAATATTTTCTTAAAGATTTCTTGTTATAGTAGTGACCTTCCCTTCTTTATCATTGTTTTTATTTTCTACCACTTAAAGAAATAAGTAATCATTCCTTTTATTCTAGCTCTAGATTCATCTGCTGAGCAATAAAATATTGTTACTTTTTATCTTTATTTCTTCTTTGTAACGATTTTTTTTTCTGTTAATGAAATTCTGTGGCATGAATCATTTTGGTCTAGCCACTTTTTATACCATAACATTGGAAAGAAAATTTGCTTAAGAGATATTTAAGTGTGTTATTTTTTAACCTACCCCCCCCCCCCCGTTTTTTTTTTAGAGAGGAAGATTAGCTCTGAGCTAACATCTGTGCCCATCTTCTTCTATTTTGCATATGGGATGCCACCACAGCATGGTTTGATGAGCAGTATGTAGGTCGGCGCCTGGGATCTGAACTTGTGAGCCCTGGGCCGCCTAAGCGGAGCGCATGAACTTAACCACTATGCCACCAGGCTGGCCCCTAATAACCCTTTTTAACTATAAATTGTTTTCTTGCATTTTCTTAGTAACCCCAGAGAATCTAGAACAAAAGTAGGCAGATAGTTGGTTGAAAAAGGAGCCTGCAAAGTAAAGCTTTTATTGAATAAGTACTGTTTCTAGGTAGAGAAAAACTGGAGAATTATAATTTGAGAATTTTACTAGGTTTAAGATGTACAGAGAGACAGCCTGCAGAAAGGCAGTGCGCTTTGAAGCGTTCTGATGGATGCAGAGACTTTATAGCCCTTAGGGAGATGTACAGACATCCGCTATGCCGAGTTCTGGGAAGCTGCTTTTTCCCATGCTTGCAGCCTCCCTGTGGGGTAAAGGTCTGTTAATTTTGCATAAATATTTACCATATCTCATTTTAGCTACCATTGCTTCCTCACACTGTTAGGAATAAGGAAACCTTTGCTTATCCAGCTTGAAAAGTTTACTGTTATCGATATGACTAGTCTGGAGAATGTTCTGTTATCTTTGAGGGTTGATGAAGTTAAAAAGTCAGATTGGGAAAAATAATGAGGAGGTAGACAACCAATTCACAGTCCATAAATAATCTGGTTATTATAGAAATATTTGCCCCTGCTTATTTTGCCATATTCAAAAATGAGAAGGTTATTACCACACAAACAATATAATTCACTTAAGTCTTGTCATATCTAAGCCAAATTATATGTCATTCATATTTGTATGAAACTAGTAGTAATTTCCATTCGCATTTACTATACTTTTACAACTGTTTCCTTATTTAGTAATGATAACAAACGGCGTTCATTTATGAAGCATCATTCTAGGTGCTTTGTAGGCATTACATTTAATACATGTAACAAACACTACAAGGCAGATGTTATTGTCATTTTACAGGTGAGGAAAAACTTAGATTCAAAAACATTCTTTGACTAGTCCAGTATTTCCCAGCTAGTACTTTTTTTTTTTCTTTGGCTGAGGAAGGGTCTCCCTGAGATAACATCTGTTGCCAATCTTCCTCTTTTTGCTTGAGGAAGATTAGCCCTGAGCTAACATCTGTGCCAGTCTTCCTCTGTTTTGTATGTGAGTCACTGCCACAGCATGGCTGATGAGTGGTGTAGGTCTGCGCCCAGGATCTGAACCCACAAACCCAGGCTGCTGAAGCAGAGCACACTGAACTTAACTACTATGCCACAGGGCCAGCCCCTCAGCTAGTACATTTTTGGAACCAGGTTTAAAAATCCAGGTCTTTGAACTCTTGGGGTTCATTGTATTTACTACTGCACATAATTTTCGGTAGCTATCATTTCTGTGAAGTTAGAATCCAAACACAAATAGAAAGTGTAGAATTCAAATGAAAAGGTTCAGCCAAAGAAGGTTATTTATTTAGTCTCTTGTCTTTTAATGTAAGTTACAGCAGAAATTTCTAAATTGTCTTTCAGGGAACATCCAGGACACTTTAATAGGAATGTAATTTTTTGTTTTGCTTCACTGTCTTATGAGCTCACATTGTCTCAGGCACTCAAGGCAAAAAGTAGAATGTAAAAGGGAATCATTATGTAATCCCCAAACTTTTATTATTTTTAAAAGATCTAATTTATTATTTAAAAGATGGTCCAATCCATGTTATTAGTCAAAAACAGTCCAATATTTGCAGTTTCATATGATTTATCCTAGGACCTATCTATCAGTATGACTACATCTTAGATCTTGCCATTGCTTAGAAGAATTCTACTTCCAAATTTTTGTGTTTTTCTATCTCTTACCTTCTACTTTTCCTTCTTCCCTATACCATTTTGCATGTACTCTTTGCCTTTATCATCATCACCAGGCTTCTAATCTCTCTTATCTGATCCTATCTAGAACCTCTGCTCTTCTTCAACTTTTTATTTATTTCTAATTGAGTCCTTTTTTTGTTTTTTGAGGAAGAGTGCACTAACATCTGTTGCCAGTCTTCCTCTTTTTTTTTTTTATTTTTTCTCCCCAAAGCCACAGTACATAGTTGTGTATCATAGTTGTAGAGTTGTAGCTCTTCTGTATGGGACGCTGCCTCAGCATGGCTTGATGAGTGGTGAGTATGTCCACGCCAGGATCTGAACCAGTGAACCCCAGGCTGCTGAAGCGGAATGTGCAGACTTAACTGCTGCGCCGTTGGGCCAGCCTCTCTAGTTGAGTCCTTTTGACATTCCCTGCGATTTTCTGACCACATAGTAGATACCCAGTAGGGTTCCTGGATTACTTATTATTATTCTTTAGAGTAGCCTAGCAAAAGTTATTTCAAACACGATACCTTCTATTTTGACCTTTCTCACCCTTTCTTTACCTGCCTAGGAAGTAGTAACCCAACCATTAATCTCTCCATCCAAAATACATTTATTGAGTAAAAGTTCCATAGTAGGCACTGTAATATTTTATACAAACGTATTATTATGCTTATTCCTCACAATGACCCTGTGCAGAAATGGGTTTTATTATATGATCTCCATTTTACAGGTGAAGAAAGCTCAGAAAGTTTAAGTACCATGCCTAGTGAGTGGTAACACTGGGATTTTAGTCTGAGTGTGTCTGACTGCCCAACCTGTACTCTTAAACGCTATACTGTATTGCCAGATATAATCAGCATTGAGTTAGCTACTGTTTCTGCCTTTTAGGAGCTTCTAGTCTAGTAGAGGGAGAGAGACATGTAGGCAGCTAAGTGCACAAGGTACAGTGGGGACTCAAGAAGAAACAGTACTTTCTGGATAAATCAGGAACAGCTTTATAGAGGAGATGAACACTTCCATTGAATCCCGAAAGATATGATGTAGTTACCAGACAGGTAAGGAATAGAAGAGCATTTCAGGTAAAAGTAGCAATGTGAACAAGGCACATAGGTGAAATAGCTCACGTTTTCTAGGAACACATATAGTTCGGGGTGATTGGAGCTTGGAGGTTCATGGCAGGCACAGCGTTTGGTAAAGTTATAGTGATAGGAGGCACCCGGTTATTTTTATGTCGTTCTGAGGACTGTGGGTTTTGTCCTCTGGATTGTGGGAAGCCACTGAAGGCCTTTAATCAGAGGGGTAATAGATCAGTGTTATGTTATAGAAAAATCATTTGGGTGGCAGTGTGAAGAATAGATTAGTCTTGAGAAGCAGTTTTAGGGGGCAGAGAAACCAATAAGGAGACATTTTTCAATAATCCAGGTGAAAAATAATGAAGTTCTAAGCTGAAGTTGTAACAATACATTTAAAAGAGAAGAGACAAATAGAGCTATTAAGAAGATATTAAGAATACCAGTAGTATGAAAAGGGTAGGTGGTGAAAGTGAGGGTCTTTCTGGCTTGGGTGTTTGGATGGGCATTGGTACCCCCCAAGATGGGAAATATAAAAGGGAGGAGGCACAGTTTTATTTTAGTTTGTTATTTTTATTTGGTTAACTGATTAGGTGAAAGATGGAGAAGAGAACATATGTAGTAAGGGGTGGATTTGGTTTAAGATACTATATTAGTTATCTATTGCTGCATAATAGATTATCCCAAAACAATAAACTTGCACTATTCAGCATGGTAGCCATAAGACACATTTAAATTTAAATGTGGCTATTTAAATTTAAAGTAGTTTAAATAAAATTGAAAATTTAGTTCTTCAGTCACACTAACCACATTTAAGTGTGCAGTAGCCACATGTAGCCACTGGCTACTGTATTGAACTTTGGACATAGAACATTTTAATCACTGCAGAAAGTTCTGCTGGATAATGCTACTAAACATTTATTATCTCATACCGTTTACTATGATCAGGAATCTGGGAGCAGCCTTGTTAGGTGGTTCTGGTTCAAGGTCTCTAATGAGGTTGCAGTCAAGATGACTGCTTCTGAAACAAGGGCTTCCATCATCTGAGGGCTTGAGTGGAGCTGGCGGATTGACCAAGGTGACACACTCAAATGCT
The DNA here is from genome assembly GCF_057802395.1 of Ceratotherium simum simum. Classification (NCBI taxonomy): domain Eukaryota; kingdom Metazoa; phylum Chordata; class Mammalia; order Perissodactyla; family Rhinocerotidae; genus Ceratotherium; species Ceratotherium simum. The sequence continues at coordinate 70,661,520 of NC_141906.1, forward strand.
GGGCAAGTGGGTGCTGGTTGTTGGTAGGAGGCCTCAGTTCCTCACAGGTGGACCTCTCCATAGGCATGTTTGAGGCAGCTGGCTTTACCCAGACCAGGTGATTATAGAGAGCAAGGTGGAAGCCGTAATAACTTATGAGCTGACCTCAGAAGTTACACACTTTTCATTTTTGTAACATTCTATCAGTTCAACAGGTGCAGCTCTATTCAGTGTGGGAGGGAACTATACAGGACATGAATTCCAGGAGGTAAGATTCACTGGGGGTTATTTTAGAGGCTGCCACCACAGGTACCTATGGAATATACAGGTGCAAATATCTAATATTTGTATAGGAGTGAGATCTTGGCTATTGCTATTGTGTTTGTGATGGTAGTTGAAGTAATATGAATAGGTGAGTTCAACAAGAATGAGATTGCACCAGAAGGATGGCCAATATAGTATCTTGCATCACATATTTAGGGGAGGACAGAAGTGATCTCAAAGGCAGTTGAGAAACAGTTACAGAGAATCAAAGGAGTGGTATAGAGGAGTTTCCAGGAGAGTACATTGTAGAGGAAACTTCACGAAGGGATAAAAGTTGAAAGTAAAACATAATTAACATTGCTAAATGATCCAGAGTTGTCAGGTAAGAGTAAAACTTGAGACTGATTCTTCCAAAAATTATTTATTGAATAACTGTGCTGGGAACCAGAGAAAGCTATATAGATGAATAAGACAGGCTCTAGTGACATATAATACAGTCTGAGGAGACATGGTTAGGGAAGATTTCTTGGAGGAAGATAATACCATAGTGTAGAGTCTCTAAGAGGTAAGGAGTTGAGTTGGCTGTTTAGATGTGGTGTGTGTGTGGTGTAGGGTGTGGAGGTGGTGGTGGTGGTTATATGGATAATAGAATGGCATTTTAGGCAGAAAGGATGGTTGGTTATGTGTGGGATATTGTTACAACGTGAAGTTTGTGATGAGGGAAAGTGGTGAGAAAAGAGACCGGAAGGGTAATTAGACTGATGTTGAATGCACGTTTTTATCTTGTAGGCTGTTGTTTCCCATACTTAACTTATTTGGATACTGCTTTAATGATTTGCTATAGTCTTATAGTCCCTGAACTATCTGTTACTTAATGTTTTCTTTAACATTACTTTTAAATTGAAAATCCGTTCCCAAAGGAAACTTTATTTCATTATTATAAACAGAAAACCAGTATTTTTGCCACGTACAGAAGGCAACAGTAGAAAAAATCATAAACTATTATTAAATTTTAAAAAATTAAAAATGAAATACAGTAATGCATCCTTTGATTTATAAAAATGTCTGCCTTAAAATCAGTTGTAAGAAGAATGTTTTTAGTCAGCAGTAAAGGGATATTTGTTTGGACATTGTTTGGTGTATAACTGAGAGAGATTTAAGGTTATTAGGACAATTCCATTTTTAAATTTTGATGTTAACAAGCACCAAGAATCCCAACTCTGAAGTATTTGTAGTTGGAAAGATCAGAAGATGGTTAATAGTAAGCTTTGGTCTACAGTTAAATACTAATAAAAATAAGGCCTTTTGTTCCAAGAAACCATCTAAAGTAATCTTTAGAATCTCTTCTGGATGTGTCAAGTTATTTATTAGTTGATGTTCATGAAGTGGAAAAGGGGTTCCTCATCTCCTCTTTGCTATCATCTAGTTTGGGAAAATTCTTGTGAAAACTTATCATATCTTTCAAGCATTTTTTATAATATTCAAAATACTTTCAGAGGAGTCTTTAAGTAGTCTTTTCAGAGAGGAAAAAGAATACAACTCACTCAGATATCTTGTAGTTCTAGTTTTGCAGTTATCTTGTTCACTTTGTTTTGTACATGGAATACTTAAATTTGTCAGGATAAATTTAAGTTGTTCACATGAGCAGATATATTTGTCAAGATGTGCTTATTTGCAAAGCTTGTCTCAGTCATGCATATGATCTCAAAAATTGAAGATTTCTTCCAGAAATATTTAAAATTCTTCTTGCAACTCAAATGGATGTGTGAAGACTTTTCCACTATTTCTACCAGACTCTATATGTAGTTCCAGTTTTGAAGTTAAGATAGGGAATACTTTTATAAGATTTTTAATGAATGTTTTGACCTGTAATGGCTGGCAAAAAGAGTGCAAATAATAGTGTTAGAGTTGCTGCAAAAGTGCCGAGAAAGTGTATCATTTTTGATGTTAAGATAAAAGTTTTGGAGTTTCTCAAGGTGACCAGTTAACGTTAAGAACTGTTGGAGGAAACATGGTAAAAATGGACAGTCATTTAGGAGTTCACGAAGTCCTATAACATCAATGGAAGCTAAACATTATGTGTTTGAAGCTAAACAAGTCTTGAAAGATGTGACCAATATATTTAGGAAGAAGAGAGAGGAGAAGCAGTAGTTGAAATCTGTTAGCCTCAATTTAATAGGCTCACTCCATTTCCTCTGTAGAGCATGACTTTTACCCACAGTGGGTTAAATGCTTGTGTCTAGGAGGCTACTTTGTAGTATGTGTGAATATTTCCATTCCTTCCAGTATAATCCCAACCTGTTGTGCTTGTATAGAATTAGATAGTTTAGTTAAATATTATGAAAAACAATGAAATATGAGCATAAAAAGAAAATTGTTTCTATGAAAACTGAGTTGTGTGTACTTTGGAAATATGAGTAGAGACTTGTCACTAAAGAAATTGCTATCAAATTAGATATGGATGAAAAACAACTATTAGCTATTTTGCAGAAAAGTAGAGTCTAGTGAGTATGTTTAGTTTCTTGCTGCATTGTAAGGAAACTGAAACAGTAAATAAATCGTAGCTGATGTATGTTAGTATAGTTTATACAAAAAAAATAATAGGGCACGCCAATCAACACATCTTTACTTAAAGAGAAGGCCTTGATCCTGCATTTAAAAATTGGCAAATAAATGTACACATATATTTTAAGTTGAAATGAAATTTAAAGTATGTATGAGTAGGGTTTTTTTGTTTTTTTTTTTTTTTTAACCAGTTCCTTACTTGAACTGCTGTTTTCCATTAAATGACCAATCACTGGTACCAATGAATTGAATGAGGCAGTTTTTTGTATGGGTAAAGGCATGTCATGACTTTGGATGTGAAAAGAAGGAAACATGAAATGCCTCTTTTTCGTGGCTGCTGTAATGACCATGTTACAGGTGTGCTATCTGTTAGTGTTCCTATTTCCAAGAATGCTTTACTTGCATTTCATTTTTAATTTTTAAAATTTAATAATAGTTTGTATTTTTTGTCTACTGTTGCCTTTCATTTGTGACAAGTAATATTGGTTTTTTATTTATAACAGTGAAATAAAAGTTCCTTTTGAAATGAAAGTAATGTTACTGACAGAAAAACATTAAGTAACTAATAGTTCAGGAGTCATGTGACTGTGGCAAATCACTAAGGTAGTGCTTAAGTATGGGAAACAACAGCCTACAGGTTAAAGGCAATTTCCTTAACATGCATTTAAGACCATTTACTACTTGGCCTTTGTCTAACTTTTCCAGCCTCTTGTCTCACCACTTTCCATTATCATAGATGTCACCTTGATCAATGTAGGGACCGCCTCTCCTCAAGCACTGAGCCCAGACTGGATCCAGGAGGTAGTTAGTAGAGAGGAAATTTGATTGTTCTGAGGGCAGTGCTTTGGATGGAGGAATCCTGGGACTAATTTTTCCAGCGTTACTGAGCTTGTCTGTCTTATTCACGTTTGTGTTCTCAATACCTGGAAGACAATAGGCAGTAAATATTTCAATAGATGAATGAATGAACAAATAAACCCAAGTAAGAGTTGTAGTGTCATAGCATAATTTTGGGTACCAAGCAAAAAATTTCAGAAGAATCTCTGAAGCCATGCCTTGGTGTGTTGGGAACTTCATCTTTTTTTTTTTCTTTTTATAATTGCAGTTTAAATGAATACTTAATACTAGGGAGGACTGTAGTAAAGCAATGTTTCTTATACTCTGCAGTAGAGCATATAAATTGGTTTAAACTGTATAGAAAATAATTTGACGATATAGCTCAAAAGCCTAAGAAATATTTAAACCTTTTGATCCAGTAATGTCAATTTTGGTGTGTATCTCAAGACAGAGGAAATAAAGATTTAGTTGTCAATTTTTATACAAAGATGTCAACCACACCGTTATTTGTTGTAGGGGCAAAGAGGAACTAATCTAAGTCTGGTGCCTCTGAAGAGGTAGACCTAGAAATTGTAGTGGCAAGGAGCTCCCAGGAGACCAGTGTTAATAAATTACTGTACAATATTTGATAGAATATTATATAAGCACTAAAGACATTCTCAAGTAAAACTTAATGGGAAAGTGTCCGTGGTATGTGAAAGTAGGAAATAAAACTTCAAATATAATGCCAATTATGTTTAAAAAAAATACATATCTAATGCTTAAACAAAAAGACTTCTAGGTATACTAATTTTTAAAGTGTTTCTGGGTTGTAAGATTATGGATGATTTTTGTCTCCTGTATATTTATCTGTATTTTCTAAGCTTTCAACAGTGAATATATATTGCTTTTGTAATTAGACTTGTTTTTAACTCAAAACTCTATATAGTATTTATTTATTTATTTGATTTTTATTTTGATGAAAAACTATGGTAGTAATCTTCTAGATGATCAGAGGGAAGTAATTCTTGAGATTCAGAATGCAGATAGGAAACTACCAACCCAATTAAAAAATGGGCAAAAGACCTGAACAGACATTTCTCCAAAGAAGATATACAGATGGCCAACAGACACATGAAAAGATGTTCAAAATCACTAACTATCAGGGAAATGCAAATCAAAACTACAATGAGATATCACCTCACGCCCGTCAGAATGGCTATAATTAACAAGACAGGAAACAACATGTGTTGGAGAGGATGTGGAGAGAAGGGAACTCTCATACACTGCTGGTGGGAGTGCAAACTGGTGCAGCCGCTATGGAAAACAGTATGGAGATTCCTCAAAAAATCAACGATAGAACTACCATATGATCCAGCTATTCCACTGTTGGGTGTTTATCCAAAGAACTTGAAAACACCAATTTGCAAAGGTACATGCACCCCTGTGTTCATTGCAGCCTTATTCACGATAGCCAAGACTTGGAAGCAACCTAAGTGCCCATCAAGGGACGAATGGATAAAGAAGCTGTGGTATATATACACAATGGAATACTACTCAGCCATAAGAAACGATTTAAATCCAGCCATTTGTATCAACATGGATGGAAATTGAGGGTATAATGCAAAGTGAAATAAGTCAGAGGGAGAAGGTCAAATACCGTATGATTTCCTTCATTAAGTAGTAGATAATAACAACAATAAACAAACATAGGGACAGAGACTGGATTGGTGGTTACCAGAGGGGAAGGGGGGAGGGAGGAGGGTGAAAGGGATAATTCGGTACATGTGTGTGGTGATGGGTTGTAATTAGTATTTTGGTGGTGAACATGATGTAGTCCATGCAGAAATAGAAGTACAATGATGTACACCTGAAATTTTTACAATGTTATAAACCAATGTTACTGCAATAAACAAAAACAAACCAAAAAAAAAAAAAAAAAGAATGCAGATAGGAGATGATAATGGGAGATTTGAGAAATTCCTGCGTTAGGGCAGTGGTGATAGGATTGGAGAGGACTGTGGTGACCAATGAGATATAAGGATAAAGGAAAATGAGGGATCTAGGATGACTCCCAAGTTTCTGGATGTTTAAAGAATTTGAGATGCGGGGCCGGCCCGGTGGCGCAAGCGGTTAAGTGTGCGCGCTCCACTGCGGTGGCCTGGGCTTCGCCGGTTCAGATCCCGGGCACGCACCAACACACCGCTTGTCAGGCCATGCTGTGGTGGCGTCCCATATAAAGTGGAGGAAGATGGGCACGGATGTTAGCCCAGGGCCAGTCTTCCTCAGCAAAAAAAAAAAGAGGAGGATTGGCAGATGTTAGCACAGGGCTGATCTCCTCACAAAAAAAAAAAAAAAAAAAAAGTTTAAAAAAGAATTTGAGATGCAAGTTTGGCTCTTAAAAAAAGATATTCTTGGGGCTGGCCTGGTGGCATAGTGGTTAAGTTCGCATGCTCTGTTTTGGCGGCCCAGGGTTTGCAGGTTTGGATCCTGGGCACGGACCTATGCACTGCTCATCAAGCCATGCTGTGGCAGGTGTCCCACATAAAAAATAGAGGAGGACTGGCATGGATGTTAGCTGAGTGACAATTTTCCTCAAGCAAAAATAGGAAGATTGGTGACAGATGTTAGCTCAGGGCCAATCTTCCTCACCAAAAAAAAAAGAAAGATATTCTTATTTGGAGAATATTTAAATTTAATCAGATAATTAACGACTTCAGTTGCCTTTTTCCTTATATGTCAGTTCTTTAAATCCTATGTGTTGTTGAAGATCCTATTTCTAATTTGTTAAGATTGAGAAGAACAAATAGGTGGTATGACTGAAGATAATATCTTTCTGACATCTGTCACCCTGTGGATTGCCAGTCAGTGAACCTGGTTATCTTGATAAGTATTAGTTGACTTGCTCACCAATTTATGTTCACCACTTCTGAAATTATATCTTAGTGAAAAAGGGCACCTCCCAAGTAGGGAAGAATAATTTTTAGGTCAAATTGTAGAAATTACAGGTACTGCTGGTAGCACATCAGCAACAACAAAAAAAAGAGGCAGGAAAATAAAATTCTGCCAATTATTCCTCCATTGCAAGACTCTGGAGAAAGAGTCAGTTAGAAACAGAAAACAATACCAAAGGGATCTTTCTTTCTTTTTTTTTTTTTTGTGAGGAAGATGGGCCCTGAGCTAACATCTGCCACTCCTCCTCTTTTTGCTGAGGAAGACTGGCCCTGGGCTAACATCCATGCCCATCTTCTTCTGCTTTATATGGGATGCTGCCACAGCATGGCTTGCCAAGCGGTGCGTTGGTGCGCGCTGGGATCCGAATCAGCAGACCCCGGGCCGCTGCAGCGGAGTGTGGGCACTTAACCGCTTGCGCCACTGGGCTGGCCCCTTACATGCTTTTAATAATTAAAAATCTGTTGGAATACTTTTTTTAGTGATAAAATAAGACCCAAAGATTCCATTGTGAAATAGAGAAGAAAACTTAATGTGGAATTTAAGACAGTATTCTTATATTTGAGTAGCTTTTTTTTTTTTTCTGCAGAGGAAGATTCGCCCTGAGCTGACATCTGTTGCCAATCTTCCTCTATTTTGTATGTGGGTCGCCAAGGAGTGGTGTAGGTGTGTGCCTGGAACCGAACCTGGGCTGCTGAAGTGGAGTGTGCCTAACTTAACCACTAGGCCACAGGGCCGGCCCTTGAGTATCATTTTTAAAGGGAATCAGCATTTGTTTATTACCTGGTATGTCCTAAGTACTGGCCTATACATTTATCTAATTTAATCCTCACAGCATTCCTGTAAAGCAAGTACTTAGTTAAATTGTTTGTGAGGAAATTGAGGTTCAGTGAAGTTCGGTAGGCTTCTTAGGGTCACACAAAGCCTTCAGTGGCTGTGCCAGATTTTGACCTCAGTCTGACCAATACCAAAACCCATGTTTTTTCTGTGCATTTTCCTTTTAGGAAAGTTTTATAAGTAAATATCATCTGGCCCTTAAATTATTTTTCCTTTGCCAGCATTTATAATATAGGGGGTCATTCTTTAGCTGCTGAAAAAGTAGATTGGTGTTGTCTGTGGTGTCCAGCAGTCTCCCTGATAGCAGCATGATCTTATATAGTGACTAGTGACTACAGTAGTGTACACTCAGATCTTTTGTTTTTAATTTTAAGTTTATAATAAATTTCAGAGATAAGGGAGAGCTATTTCAGAACTGGTGCTTTTTTTTTTTTTTAATTTTTTTTATTTATTTTTTATTTTTTCCCCCCAAAGCCTCAGTGGATAGTTGTGTGTCGTAGCTGCACATCCTTCTAGTTGCTGCATGTGGGACTCGGCCTCAGGATGAACGGAGAAGTGGTGCCTCGATGCGCACCCGGGATCCAAACCCGGGCCGCCAGCATCGCAGCGCGCGCACTTAACCACCAAGCCACAGGGCTGGCCCTAGAACTGGTGCTTACTGATAAGTTTTAGAGCATTTTAAGTCAATAAACTGGTGGTATAAGCCATCAAAGCATTACGTTTATCATTTTATAGAGATTAATTGGAGTGATGCAGTTTTAACGGAAGAGGTATTCTGGAGGTATAAAGAATGTTTTATTCTTTAAATGAATTCTAAATTTAAAAAAGGAAAAAACCTATGCTTTCTTAGTGTTACTAAATAATAGAAATCTCAATTAGCTGCAACATCTAATTTTTAAATTTCCTTTTCCCCCTCATTTTGCTTCATTGTGAAATATTGCAAGCATAAGACAAAAGAAGAAAATAATATAATGAACATCCATGCACTTACTACCTAGCAGCATCTTTTAGGGGGGGGATTAAAAAAGATAAAAATTACAGATAAAGTTGAGGCTCTCCTGCTTACTTTTCCCTGATCTTCTTTTCCTCTCCAGAAGTAAGCACTATAGTAAATTTGGTGTTTATTGCTCTCATATGTGTTTTTATACTTTTGCTACATAGTTATACATCTTTAAACATTATAGTTTTTTGGGGGGCAGATTTTTTAAACTTTATAAAAATTAAATTCATGTTGTATATATTCTACAGCTGGAGTTTTTAAATTAGTAAAATATAATGAATGTGGCATGAGGTAGAGATTGAGTTTTATTTCTCCTTATAGAGAACATGCCCGATTTCTTGTATATTCTGTCTTTTCCTCATTGATTTGCAGTGCCTTGTTTGTCATGTATCGTGTTTCTCTATTTTGTGGATTTGTTTCTGAACTTTCTATTGTGTTCCATTGGTTTGTTTGGCTGTTTCTATACCAATACCAAACTGTCCAAATTACTTAAGCTCTTTAAGCAGAGTAAGTCTCCTTACCCCGTTTTTCTTTTTCAAAATTTTAATTGCTATTCTTGACTTTTTCTTTTTCCATATGAATTTTGAGATCAGCTTATCAGGTTACATGAAAAGCCCATTGGGTTTTTTTATTTTGATTACATTGAGTATTTAGTTTAGTTTGGGGAAAATGGATATCCTTATATTGTCTTCCTATACATCAACATAGTATTTCTTTAGAAATTTCAGGTCTTCTCTTATGTTCTTCAATGATAATTTGTAATTTTATCCATAGAGATCTTAAAACATTTTTTGTTAAGTTTATTCCTAGATACTTTATGAGTTTCACTTCTGTTATGAATGGTTGGTTGGTCTCTCCCTCCTCCGCCTTTCCTTTTTTCTTCCCTTCCTTTCTCCCTACCTCCCTCTCTTCCCTCCTTCCCCTCTGCCATTCCCATCTCCTTCCCTCTGTCCTTCCTGCCCTTCTTTATCATCTAATATTTTAATTTTATGCTCTCTTGGCTGAAAGTTCTATTTAAGGTAGTATGGTATAGAGGAAAGCATATGGGAGTCAGAATTGCTGGGAATCCCAGCTTTGTCCCTCAAGGATGATATGATAATTAAGTCCTTTTTTGTTCTGTTTTTTTGAGCCTAACTCTCCTAATCTCTATAGGGAGAATAATATTTACTTTTATACTGTGTACCTCTCAGGATCAAATGAGATTTGATTTTTTTTTCCTAATTAAAAACTCGGTGCAAAAAGGAGTTATTTCTTGGGGGGTGGGGGTGGGGGGGAGTCCATGTCCCCAAAATCAGACTATAGATATTTATTAAAATCAATACTATTAAAGAAAAATACCTTGAATATATAAACTTATTTTGACTTACAAAATTATTTGATGTGTATGCCCCATTTTCCGAAAAAGGATGTGAAGTGGTTTATAATAAAGAACACACATACATATCCCACACACAACATAACCCCTGTGAGGATTAATACAACAATTGTGATTAAGCTTCTCTGCTTTCAGAATGCTGTGGGAAAATGATAAATATGATTTGGCTCTTGGTGGATGTATTTCCCACATTGTAACAAAGAAGCCCAATTTTTATTATTTGCCATTAAATTCATAAAAAAATATTATTCACGTGAGTTTCAAAACAATACTGGGGACAGTATCTCCTACAACAGTTTCATAACAATTTATGAACATTTTTTTAATGTCTTTTCTAATGACCTTTAGTAAAAAACTGAAGGGATAACATAAAGCATAACTCACCAAAACTGACTCTTTGGGTGGATAAACTACTGTTATTTAGATATTTTATAATCTAATTTATAAGGCACTAACTTGGATTATAATCTAGAGAAGTGGCACTCTAAACATTTTTGTGTCACATTCATACTTTTGAATATTGGAATTTTTGGTGGCACCTTTAAAGCTACTAAAACTTTCAAGAGAACACTAGATGACTAGTAGTAACTACAAGGTAATCTCTACTACAGTAAAAATGCCTTATAAATTACAATAGAATCTACAGCTATCTCATTATTTAATCAGTCACCACTAGCCCCACCATCTGGGTTTCAGTAGAATTGTTTACTGCTCTGATAATGTTTTCTTTAGTATTCAGGCAGCAAAGTTCTTGTATGTTCTGATAGACACACCATCTTTAACATTGGCTTGATATTATTTGATGCCTGTCAGTTATAGTTATTTGTACTTCACCACACACTGTGTCATATGCTGTCCCAGTACAAAGTTCCATCTAACAGACCTTTCTCCCACTGTATTATTAATCAATTTGCTTTGCAGGGTTCAGTCTGCTTTCAGACATATCTTTTTATTTTTTTTATTGTGGTAACATTGGTTTATAACATTGTATAAATTTCAGATGTACATCATTAGACTTCTATTTCTGCATAGATTACATCATGTTCACCACTCAAAAACTAATTACAGTCCATCACCACACATTTGTACCTAATCATCCCTTTCACCATCCCTCCTCCCTCTTTCCTTTCTGGTAACCACCAATCCAATCTCTGTCTGTATGTGTTTGTTGTTGTTTTTATCTTCTACTTATGAGTGAGATCATGTGGTATTTGACCTTCTCCCTCTGACTTATTTCACTTAGCATAATATCCTCAGTGTCCATCCATGTTGTCACGAATGGCTGGATTTCATCATTTCTTATGGCTGAGTAGTATTCCATTGTGTATGTATACCACATCTTCTTCATCCAAACACCCTGATGGACACTTAGGTTGCTTCCTAGTCTTGGCTATTGTGAATAATGCTGCAGTGAACACAGGGGTGCATATATCTTTATGCATTGGTGTTTTTGTGTTCTTTGAATAAATACCCAGCAGTGGAATAGCTGGATCGTATGGTAGTTCTATCCTTAATTTTTGAAGAATCTCCGTACTGTTTTCCATAGTGGCTGCACCAGTTTGCACTTACATATCTTGATCTTCCCTAGGCAAGTGAGCAATAGAATATAGGAATCCTTTCTTGGTCAACTCCTTGCATTTGAAAGGTTTATTTATGGAAAACTGAAGTTTGTTTTTTAGAGGTAAGATAGGTGCTCAATTTTTAGGGCGTTTTCCCTCACAAAATTTTCCAACTTTTTGTAGAAACAGGATTTGCAATCAGATAGGTCTGGTTTCAAATCCTGTCTCACCATTTGTTAGCTAAGTGACCTTGAGAAAGTTACTTAGCCTCTCTAACTTAGCTTTTGTCTCTTTATCTGTAGTATCTAATATAATATCTACTTCAAGGGATTTTGAACAGTAGTTGTCTTGTTTTTAATTATTGTAGGTGGTTGTGAGTCCAGTGTTCTGTGGTTGTACCGTATTGTATTGTATAGCTGTATAATACTTTAATAGAATAATGATGGGTGGTAGGACTTTAGGTGATTTTTTTCCCTTCTGTGTTTCTTTTCTGTATTTTTTTCAATGAGCAACTATTTTTTTGATAATGGTAGAAATAAACAACTTATTTCGAGAACAAAATTAAAATATGAAAAATGTATTTTTATAGTTAATAGTTAAGTGTCTTCCCTTTATCGTGCTTCTTTTAAATATAATCTAGTGGCTCTCATTAACCAACTTCTGGACAGCCTCCTGTGTCCTCCTACGATCATTTCAGAGTATAACCATTGTCAGCGTAGGAAAGATCCTATGACTTTTGGATATGCTTTTTATCATAAAAATGAATTGCATAGCTAGAACTTTTTTATTGTTTGTAACAGTTCAGTTTTGACATTGCTGGAATATTTTATCCTTAGGTAGAGAAGAAACATTCACTCCTTTTGATTTAATCACCTATAAAGAGTAAGAGGTACTTCTGGAGATAAAGTTGGATTATTTTGTATAGCTAAATGTTATGATACTTGATAAAAACAGCTTCATTCAGCTACTGAACATCTCTAGCTGATTTTTCTGCTCAGCTCCAAAGGTTTACAAAGCTAAGAATCAGTATCCTCTTGAGGTTTCTTAATTCAAGAATACAACATATACAACACAGCAGAAATTACCTTCCAATATGCAAAATTAACCTTGTGAATTTTGGTGTAACAATCTCAGTCCTCATGTAGTTGCAAACTTAGAAAAAAAATATTTCTTAAAACATATTTCTCTTTGAATAGTGAAGAATTTATATGATGGTTTTAGCAAAGAATATGCTTTTATGAATGATTACATTGACTCATGCAAAATAGTGATTCAAATCACTAACATCGCTCTATTATGTTAAATACACTGTATAAAATATTCCAGACTTTGAAATTTCAAAAATTTTTGGATATCAACCCTCAGTTTTGAAGGGCACACTAACAGTGCCCTTTTACCCAACCAAATCTTTTTCACACTTGTAAAAGAAATGAAAAAGATTGGTATTTCACTTTCATTTCCCAATGAAGATTAAGAATGAGAAGATAAATGACTTAAAGAGCTAAGAGGGAAGACTCAAACTTGAATAAACATGCTCAGAATGACCCTCTCCATTCCTGTCCCTCTTCCCCCCCATAGTTAGCCACTGTATTTCTCAGATTTTAAGCAAAGTTAGTCCTCTCATCATGGAAACTGTGAACATTCATTAACAACTGGTTTTACTTTGAAATTTATGCAGCAACCACCAAAGAGTGAATTGTTGCTATAATCCATGGGAGTCTTGAGATTGACGTCAAAACGCCAGTACAGCTGTGTAAGCAGTGGGAAGAGTATTTTTAACATCCCTCTTAGATCATCTTTTGACCCTTTTTTTTATGCTTTCTCTTCTTATACTAAATAGTTAAAAAAAAAAAACGAAAAGAAGCCGCAGCTTTATAATTCTCTACCAGAGTTATAATGCTGTTCTTTAAATTAGCAGTCATGCAGTCCTTTTCTTGATTCCCTTCTTCTTGTATCTTTCCTTTTCTTTTCCTGTAGTGTTCTAAGTTCTTCTGATGAGATGGACTTTTTTATTTGGTAGTGATGGGGTAGGAGGGAGTGAGGGTTTATTTTTAAGTGTTTATTTTTAAGAAAAGGGTTAGATTTATAGAAAAATTGAAAAGCAAGTACAGAGAGGAACATGTACCCTATATTTGCACTCAGATTCCTCCATTAACATAATACATCAGTATAATACATTCGTTACAATTAATGAACGGTTTTTAATACGTTATTCTAAAGCCCAGGTTTATTCGGATTTCCTTAGTTTTTAACCTATTCTCCTTTTTCTTTTCCGGGATGTCACTCAGGATACCACATTACATTTATTTGTTATGTCTCCTTAGGCTCCTCTTGGCTGCGATAGTTTCTCAGATCCTAACAGTTTCTTAGACTTAACCTTGTTTTTGATGATCTTGACAGTTTTGAGGAGTACTGGTCAGCTACTTTATAATATGCCCCTACATAGGAATTTGTTTGGTGTTTTTCTCATGATTAGACTGGAGTTATGGGTTGTTGGAAGGAAGATCACAGAAATATAGTGTGGTTTCTGTCACTTCATATCAAGGGTACATACTGTCAACACAATTTATGACTGTGGATGATGATCTTGATCACCTGGCCAAAGTAGTGTTTGTCAGCTTTCTCCACTGTAAAGTGTTGGAATGTTCTGGTAAGAATATCCTAGTTGGGTCATTGCTTGGGCTTTAAGGTATTGAAGTAAGTCATCATATTGATATAGTGTTCATTGAAATGTTAAATATTTTTACAAATAATATGTCAGCTAAGAATTATATTTTTAAAATGTTCAACCTTTCAAGTTTTATTTTTGAAATAAGGGTTTATTTTCCTGTGAAATTCTAAAGATTTTGTGTTGATCTAAAACAACTTAGGTTTTAATATTTTAGGTAGGAAGTTAGAGAAGTTAGTCAGTTTATCAGCTATGTAAATTCTGGACTTCTTTTCATTTTATCTTTTAAAAAATAAACTATTTTGAGATAGAATTTACATATTATTGAAGTTCACTCATCAGTACTTTTTTTTTTTTGCTGAGGAAGATTCACCCTGAGCTAACATCTATTGCCAGTCCTCTTTTTTTGCTTGAGAAAGATTGGCCCTGGGCTAAGATCTGTGCCGTTCTTCCTTTATTTTGTATGTGGCTCGCCACCACAGCATGGCTGACAAGTGGTATAGGTCTGGGCCCAGCATCCAAACCTGTGAACCTGGGCTGCTGAAGTGGAGCCCGCCAAACGTAACCACTATGCCATGGGGCTGGTCCCACACTTGTGTATTTTGATGAGCTTTGACAAGTGTATACAGTTTTTAACTAACACTACTATAATTGGATATACAGTAGTCCCCCCTTATCCGTGGTTTCACTTTCTGAGGTTTCAGTTACCCATGGTCAACCACAGTCTGAAAATATTAAATGGAAAATTTCAGAAATAAACTATTTATGTTTTAAATTGCCAGCCATTCTGAGCAGCATGATGAAATCTCGCACCATCCCAATCTGTCCTGCCCCTGATGTCGTGATCCTTTGTCCAATGTATCCACCCTGTATATTAGTCACTTAGTAGCAGTCTTGGTTATCAGATCAACTGTCCCGGTATTGCAGTGCTTGTGTTTAAGTAACCCATATTTACTTAATAATGGCCCCAAAGCGCAAGAGTAGTGATACTGGCGATACAAATATGCCAAAGAGAAGCTGTAAAGTGCTTCCTTTAAGTGAAAAGGTGCAAGTTCTCAACTTAATAGGAAAGGAAAAAAATCATATGCTGAGGTTGCTAAGATCTACAGTAAGAAGGAATCTTCTATCCATGGAATTGTGAAGAAGGAAAAAGAAATTCTCCTAGTTTTGCTCTCACACTTCAAATTGCAAAAGTTACACTGTGGCTGTAACTTTTATAATTTTGTAGAAGTTACATTTAAAATGTATGTCTTTATACATATAAAAGTTTTATATGTCATATATAGGTATACATTAAAAAGTTATAACTTTATAACCTACTTATAAAAGTTTTATAACTTTCACACTGTGGCTATAACTTTTATAAGCTATGTTTTTCCTATACTAAGCATTTATCACAGGAAAAACATAGTATGTATAGGGTTCGATACTATTTGCTGTTTTAGGCATCCACTGGGGGTCTTGGAACTTATAACCTGTATATGGGGGACTACTGTAGAATGTTTCCTTCACCCCAAAAAGTTCTCTCTTGCATTTTTTTTTGTTTTTTAATTTTATTTATTGATTTTTTTCCCCCAAAGCCCCAGTAGATAGTTGTACATCATGGTTGCACATCCTTCTAGTTGCTGTATGTGGGACCCGGCCTCAGCATGGCGGGAGAAACGCTGCGTCGGTGCGCGCCCGGGATCCGAACCCGGGCCGCCAGCAGCCGAGCGTGCGCACTTAACTGCCAAGCCACGGGGCCAACCCTCTCATGCATTTTTTTCGTTTAGTTTCCTACAACCACTGATCTGCTGTCACAAGAGTTTTGCCTTTTCTAGAACTTCATGTAAATGAAATCATACAGTGTGTAATCTTTTTATGTCTGTCTTCTCTAATGCTTTTCCATCCAAGTTGTTGCATATTGTAGTAGTTTGCTCCTTTTTCTTGTCATATCGTATTCCATTGTGTGACTATACCAGTTTCTTTATGCATTTACCTATTGATGGACATTTAGATTGTTTCCAGTTTGGGCTATTTTGAATAAATCTGAACATTGCGTATGATTTTTATGTGATATACATTTTCACTTCTCTTTGGTAAAAACCTTGAAGTAGGATTGCTAAGTTGTGTGATAAGTATATGTTTAACTTTATAAGAAACTGCCAAACTGTTTTCCAGAGTGACTCTATCATTTTACATTCTCACCAGCAAGGTAGGAGAGTTTCAGTTGCTCCAGATCCTCATCAACACTTGGCATTATCAATCATTTTAATTTTAGTGGATGTCAATGGCCATCTCGTATTTTGTATTTGTATTTCTGTTATGATTAATGATGTTGAGGACTTTTCATGGGTTTTTTGCCACTTGTTTTCTTTTGTGAAGTGTCTGTTCAAATCTTTTAAAATATTGGCTTCTCTTATTATTGAGAGGTAAGATGCAAGTTCTTTATCAGGTAAGTGTTTTGAAAATTTTTCTCCCAGTTTGTGGCTTGTCCTTTTATTTCCTTAACAGTGTCTTTCAAAGAACAGAAGTTTTAAATTTTGATGAAGTTCAATTTATCAACTTTCTCTTTTATGTTTTTATTTTGTGGGTCCTATCTGAAAAATCTTGAGGTAACCCAAGGTCACAAGAATTTTCTTGTAACTTTTTCTAGAAGTTTTAGCTCTTATGTTTAGGACTATGATATATATCAAGTTAACATTTTTATATATGGTGTGAAGTAAGAATTGAGGTTTGTTTGTGTGTGTGTTTGTTTTTGCATATGTTCCAATGCTATTTGTAGAAAAGACAATTCTTTCTCTGTTGAATTATTTTGGCATCTGTGTTAAAAACTCAATCAACCATCTATGCGTGGGTCTGTTTATACTTTCTCTGTTTTGTTCCTTTGATTAATATGCCTATCCTTATGTCTTGATTACCTTAACTTTATCTTAAATTGTGAAAAAAGATAGTATAAGTCTTCCAACTTTGTTGTTTTCCTAAAAATTGTTTCAGCTCTTCTAGATCCGTTGTATTTCCATATGAATTTTAGAATCAGCATGTCAGTTACTATTTAAAAAAACATGTGATTTTGAATATGATTGTGTTGAATCTAGATCAGCTTGGGGATAATCAGTATCTTAACGGTGTGAGTCTTCTGATCCATGAACATAATCTCACTATTTATTTTATTGTATTTTTTTCTCACTAATTTTTTTGATTTTTTGAAAAATACAGTTATTTTTCATAAAAGTATTTATGTTAATTTTAATGGGTTAATTATTGTTATTTATTTTCATTTTTTTTAAATTGAGGTAACACTGGTTTATAACATTATATAAATTCCAGGTGTACATCATTATATTTTGATTTTTGTGTAGATTACATCATGTTCACCACCCAAAGACTAATTACCATCCATCCCCATACACATGTGCCTAGTTACCCCTTTTGCCTTCCTCCCTCCCCCATCCCCTCTGGTAACCACCAATCTAATCTCTGTATCTCTGTGTTTGTTGTTGTTATTGTCTTTATCTTCTATTTATGTCACTTTCCATTTATTGAAGTCTTTAATTTCTCTTAAAAGATTATGTAGTTTTCAGTGTACAGGTCTTGCACATAGTTTAACTTCATCTCTATGTATTTTATCTATTTTGAGGTTATTGTAAACGGTATTTAAAAATTAATTTTTAATTTGTTGCTGGTATATAATCGTTTTTGTTTATTGATGTTGTATACTGTTATTTTGCTAAACTTATGAGTTCCACTAGTGTTTTTTTAATAGATTTTTTTGGATTTTTTACATAGATGATTATATCATCTGTGGTTCAAGACAATTGTACTTCTTTCTTTTCAGTCTGTAAACCTTTTATATATTTATTTTTATTGTATTACTCTTCTAGCTAACATGTTAAATAGACGTTGTGAGAGTAGACATGTAGACATCCTTGCCTTGTTCTTGATCTTGGGGGTAATCAAATATTGATTGTATGATGTTATATGTTTGTTTTTTATAGATGCCGTTTATCAGTTTGGAGAAGTTACTTTCTATCTTAGTTTCTGAGAAATTTTATCATTAATGGGTATTGAATTTTATAAAATGCTGTTTCTGCATCTATTGAGATGATCATATGTTTTTTTCTTTTATAGACTGGTAATGTGGTGAATTACATTGAATTTTGAATGTTGAGCCAACCTCGCATTCCTGGAATACACCCCCTTTGGTCATTATGTATTATTCTTTGTATATATTGATAGATTTGGTTTTCTAATATTTTGATGAAGATTTTTATATCTGTGTTCATGAGGGATATTGGTTTTGCATTTTCTTGTAATGTCGTTGCCTTGTTTTGATATCAGGGTAATGTTGGCCTCAGGAAATGAGTTGGGAAGTGTCATCTGTTTTCAGAAAGAGTGTGTGTAGGATTATTTATTATCTCTTCCTTTAAATGTTTGTTTTATGTAGTTATTATTTCTTCCTTTAAATGTTTGTGCAAATTCACCCATGAAGTTATCTGAGCTTGGAGTTTTCTCTGTGGGATTTTTTTTTTTTTTTTTTTTTTTTTTTGCTGAGGAAGATTCACCCTAAGCTAACATACATTGTCTATCTTCTGCTTTTTACTGGAGGAAGATTCACCCTGAGCTAACATCTGTGCCAGTCTTCCCCTATTTTGTATGTGGTTCGCTGCCACAGCATGGCCACCAACAAGTGGTGCAGGTCCACGCCTGGGAACTGAACCTCGGCTGCTGAAGCAGAATGCACCGAACCTAACCACCAGGCCACAGGGCCGGCCCCATTTGTGGGAATGTTTTTAACCAACAATTGAAGTCACTACCTAAGAGCATGTACTGTTCTGACTTCTAGCATCATAGACTATTTATTCAGTATCCTTTTTATTTTGGAATAATTTTAGATTTACAGAAAAGTTGCAAGGATAGTATAGAGAGTTCCCATATACCTCACACCTAATTTTCCTCATTGTTAACACTTATATTATTATGGTTCATCTGTCAAAACTAAGAAACTGACATTGGTATTAACTAAACTGCAGACTTTATTTAGATCTCACCGCCTCTTCCATTAATGGTCTCTTTCTTTTCCAGGATCCAATCTAGGATACCACATTGCATTTAATTTTTGTGTTTCCCCAGTCTCTTCTGGTTTATGACAGTTCCTCAGGCTTACCTTGTTTTTCATGACTTTAACAGCCTTGAGAAGTACTGGCCAGGTATTTTTTTAGAATATCCCCCAGTCTGGGTTTGCTTCTGTTTCTCATTATTAGGGTTATGCATTTTTGGAAAGAATACTACAGAGACAAAGTGCTCCTTTCATTTCATCATATCAGGGGAATATGATGTCTACATGACATTACTGGTGGTATTAACCTTGACCACTTGACTAAGGTAGTGTTTGCCAGGTTTCTCCACTCTAAAGTTACTCTTTTTCTCTTTCCATACTCTCTTCTTTAGAAGCAGGTCACTTAAGTCCAATCCATGCTTGGGGGAGGAGGAAGTACCTACATATATGATTTGGAATTCTTCTGTAAGGAAGATTTGTGTCTTCCTCCATTTATTTATTTATTCAATTTCTTATATCAGTGTGGACTAATGTATATTTATTTTATACTTTAAGTTTGAATCCACAACTATGTTTTTATTTTGCTGCTCATATCCTTCCAACTTAGACTATTAGAAAAGGCTTTCAGGTTGGCACTTGCCCGTTTTTTTTTTGAGCACTTTCTTTTTGGTACTGCAAGATGCTCCAGGCTCATCTTGTATTTTCTTTGCCCTAGTTGTAGAATTAGCCATTTTTTCAAGGAGCTGTCATTCCTTTTATTGGAGAATGGTATTTAGAAACCAAAATGTGGGTGCTCAGTGTGCTCATTGCTGTTGGGGTGCCATTGCTTTTAGGCCCTCTCAAGGGACAGAGCTAGGTAATATATGTATGTATACTAACCCATGTGTATGCTTGTATCGATAATTGTTTCTGTATTCATTTGTATATATATTAAGTTGAACATGAGTTCACGCTGATGGCTCTGATTTTAATCCAGTACCATAGGATTCGCTCTAGTCTTCCTTTCTTGTTTATGTGTGACTTCCCTATCTGATAGTGAGAAACCTAGTTCCAGTGATCCATTATCCATTT
The DNA here is from genome assembly GCF_057802395.1 of Ceratotherium simum simum. Taxonomy (NCBI): domain Eukaryota; kingdom Metazoa; phylum Chordata; class Mammalia; order Perissodactyla; family Rhinocerotidae; genus Ceratotherium; species Ceratotherium simum. The sequence continues at coordinate 70,681,644 of NC_141906.1, forward strand.
ACTTATTTGTTCAGTTCTAGTATACATGAAAAGCTATTTCAGGACTGTTAACCCATATACCCATGAGAAACAAATTTTCCGGTTAGAGTGCAGTGTTTATTTTTGTCATTAGCCTTACAATTTCCAGTGAAAACATTGTATTCCAAAGTTAGTTAGGTCAGCTTTTTTCCTCCACTCCTTCAGTGCAGTTATTTTATAAGTTATAATGCAGTTAGATTCATTTGTCACAGTCTGCATTTCATCTTGGAATCTTCTGGTTGATGGTTTTTTTGTTTGTTGTTTGATCAGCATTCATTGAAGTTCACTCTTCATAATGTTCAATTCTGTGGGTTCTCACAAAAGAGTAGAGTCATGTATCCACCACCCTACTATCTAACAGAACAGATCCTGCACTCTAAATGTTCCCCTGTGTGTCCCCTTTGTAGTCAACCACTCTTCCCACCCCTAATCCCTAGTAACTGCTAATCTGTTTTTAACTTTGCATTTTCCAGTGACATATAAATGGAATGATATGAAAATGTTTGGATTTTGCATCTGACTTCTTTAACATAGTAAAATGCATTTAAGATTTATCCATGTTGTGTGAATTAATAGTTCATTCTTTTTAAATTGTTAAATAGTATTAGTCCATTGTATGGATGAATCATTGTTTGTCCATTTCTCCATTGAAGGACATCATGGTTACTTCTAGTTTTTAGCAGTTATGAGTAAAGCTGTTATAAACATCCATGGACAAGTTTTTTTGTGAACGTAAATTTTCACATCACTTGGGTAAATACCTAAGAGTGAGATTTCCAGGTCATATGGTTGTATGGTATGTTGTATCACTGCTTCTCTATGAAGTACTTATAAACCATAAATTCAGCAAATTTGTTCGTTAGTATTACCCAAGGAGAGCATTAAAATCATTACTCTCTGGTTTAGAAAATCTGTAAAATCTACTCATCTATCTATCTTTTGGTTCTTCTTCTTTTATTTGTTTATTTTTTACAAACTACATTTGCCAAGGTATTGGTTTCTTGGAAGCTGATTCTTCATAGATCACTAACTGTGGTTCTCAGGTTCTGTGAATTCATTTATAAATTCACAGAACCCTGGGCTATAATATATGTGAGTGAAATGATTACTGGGTTTTATCTTAAAATTAGATATAGTCAAATGTTTTAGGGAATATCTTTTATAAAACAAAGAATCTGATTTTCATTCATTGCTAATATGTTGATCCCAGAAATTGTGTGTGTACAAATTGTCAAATTGGGTTGATGCTTCAGAAAAGGAAAGTAGAGGCTAATGAGTCTTCGTAGTGTAATAATGCATTTGTTAGAGAGCAGTGTTTGAGACAAATTACTGTTTTAGCAAAATAACATAGCTTCTAGGGATTAGACTGAGTGAGTGTGTTCTTGTTCCTCCCTCCTTCTACTGTAAGTGGCAGAGATGCTAGTTAACAGAGTGCCAGACATCATAGAGCCTGGGGCACAGTTAGGGAAGGGAAGGGAAGATTCACAATAATCAAACACAAACAGACAGAGTGGCATGAAGAAATTTCAGTTCTCTCAGCCTTGCTTACAAGCTTCATTAGGCTTATTGGGACAGAAGATATTTTTCCTCCTCCCCTTTTTTATCTGTTTCTCTTCCACCCCCACCTCCTGTCCCAGATTATCTTTGAAGGGGTCATACTACCACCAAAAGGAGACTGTTTTTGTAAATCCTAATTTATTTGGCTTTAGGGAAAGGAGTAGTAGCAACAACAAAATTTTAAGATATTTGAGGAACTCCGTTTTTGGTAGAGACACTATATGTTTTTCTAAAAATTATACTTTCTTCAGGAAATTCTGAAGAAAATTAATTTTTTTGTGGCTCTGTAATTGAATCTCTTACAAGTATTTAAAATTTGAGGGAGCTGCTTGGCCTGCTCCCTTAAAAAATTGTCAGGTAAATCTTTCCTTTCTTTGTCTTTTATTTATTTTTATGGTGTAATCTTCTAGAGCAGTGTACATGGATGCTGTTCTTTGCCTTTCCCTTAGCAGTGCAGTGTTGGGCTTCAGTTGATGATGGTAGATGATTGGGGGTGGGAGAAGAGGTGGGGTTTCTTCATATCATCCCTCTTGTGGTCAGTAAAATCATCTGACAAATGCTGTTCCAAGGATGTCGAGTGTATATATAAAGAAAAAGCCTAAGATTGGTAAGGGAGTGGTGTTTTGGTGAGGATTTCATTCTCCTCTACTCCATGGAAACAGCCTTTTGAGCTTTTACTTGTCTGCTGATTTGTCCGGTGATCCAGGTAATCTGTAGCAGTCTTTGTTTTCTCGGTAGTGTATGGAATGTAGCAAAATGGTAGAAAAATAGCTTCAGTGAAAGGCATATACGTATAACAGAGGAATAAAATAAAAAAAGAAAAGGATGTTTTACATCATTCATTATTCTTACAATAGCTTTTAAGGTTTTTTTGTGTGTTTTAAAAAGCCTAATTTGACCTAAAGGAAGAAATTCCTAGTTTTGAAAACCTGTGCTTTAATTGCTTAGCTTGAGAACAAAGGTTTTAACATGCAGCATCACAGGGATATTTTTATTCAGTAGGATAGGAGGCAGCATCCTTCTTTTACATTTTTAGAACTGAATTGACATAACTTCTCTTGAATCTTAGCTAAGGACTTTGATTTATTATTCTGTAAATTATGATTTAATTATCTGAAGCTTCAAGATGGTTGTTTCCCTTTGATACCCAAGGGACCTTGAATGGGGCGTGGAGGGGGCAGGGATTAATCCTAGAGTGCAAGGAGGGAATGTTTTTTCAGAGTGATCTTTATGATTGTTTTTTCATTTGAAACTAAATTGAAATATACAACCATTTGGAAAAGGTGATATCCATGGTACCAGACACTCATCAATTTAATTATCTTATCCTTTGTTCAGTTTGTGGTATTTTTGCTCTTGTCAGCTAAAATGTTGCTTATAAATATGAAGAAGCTGCTGGATTACTATGTAATGGTATTAAATTGCATTCTGCCTTTTTTTTTTTTTTTTTTTTTTGCATTCGTATCTGTGACTACAGGAGCAGAGGCATGAATGTGAAAAGTAGAAGTGGTATAAAATGCTGCAGGCTTTTTTGTTTTCTCCTGAAGGTGTTTTTCATGGTGGAAGTTATTTTCTTGTGGACAGAAAGACTCAGGACCATAGTTTATGACACTGAAAAGTGGTTAGTGCTACAGACTTCTCTATTTATAAAAGATAGACCAAAAACATTTTTAAGCATACTCTGAAGCTTTCAGTTAATTTGATTATATCCATCATAGTGATATGAGTTATCATACTGTTTGCCATGTTTTGAAATCTGGTTGAACCCTTAGAATATTAACAAATGCTAATTGAGCATTTACATTATGGTTGGTACTTTAAATATGCACAAGGTTTATAGTCTAATAGAGGATATAAAAAAACTCATGCATATGATGTACTATTTTTGTTGTTAGGATACAAGTATTGGTTATATACTTGCATACTGACATGTAGGTGTTTTACATAAAGTACTACATTTAGTTCTTATAACAACCCAGTCACAAAATTATCACCATTCCTCTTTTAGAGATGAGGAAATTTATATTTCCAGAGGTCAAGTAATTACCCTAAGTAACAAAACCATGAAGTGATGAAGCCCGGGCCAGTCTAACTATTTCCAGTTTCCATATGAGCAGATTAAAACATTTTGTCACAATTATTTGACATCACAAAGAGTGACGTCAATAGAGTGAGCAGGAAGATAGGGATCCTGATCTCGGCCGAGAACTGAATGATTGGGTAAATCATTTAACATTATCTGTAAAGTGTGAGGGTTAAACTAGGTCACCTGAAGTTCAGTTCTAATGTTAGGATTCTGTTCATTGTAAGAGATTTTCATGTGTGGCTTATGGAAACAAGTCTCATTACTTCAAAGTTTTTATTATAAACATGTTTAGTTTCCATTCCTGATCCTTCATAACCTCCTTTCTATTTTTTTGGAGGGGGAGGGCTGTAATGCTTATCATCGTCTAACGTATTACAGTATACTTTTATTTATTAAGATCATTATTGTCTGTTGTTTCCCTCTTCCCTTTCCGCCAAATATATTGCAAGGACCTAGACTAATGCCTGACTACATAGTATGCAGTTATAAATATATTTATTGAATAAACGAATGAATGCATGAATAATAGACTTGTACAGTATATTGGTAAAATATGTAAGTAACTTCATACTTTTTAATACCAACAAATTCTCTTGGGCTAAAATTAATCATTTTACTATTACAGTGATCCTTTAAGAAACTAAAACTAATTAGTGTGACATTCTTGAAAAGAAGAAAACATACAAAGCAATCAAGTTTAGGCAAGTAAACTTGTTTGCTAGGATTTCTCCATACAAAATTATTGATAGTATAGAACTTGATAACCATAGGTTTACTCAGTATTCTATTTAAAAATACTTTACCAAAGTATTACTAGATGCTTCCACATATGCAAAGAAAAACACAGTAGCAAGTTCCTTTTTGGTTTATCTGTTGCTTTATCTATACTCTCAAATGTTATTAATTTACAACGGGTAGAAAGTATTCAGACCAACAAGTCTTTTACTTAAAAGATATTTCATGAAATTGATGTAATGTTTACTGGTAGTTTTGGTTCATTGAACATTAGGCTTTTTGAGACTTGAACAGCTTTATTGAAGTATAATTGGTGTATAATAAACTGCATATGTTTAAAGTATACAATTTGATAGGTTTGGATGTATATATACAACTGGGAAACCATCCACCACAATTAAGATAATAAATATATCCATCACCCCAAAAGTTTTCTTATGCCTTTTGTAATTCTTCCCTCCTAGTCCTCCCCACCCATCCCTAGGTACCCACTGATGTCATTATAGATGGGTTTGCATTTTCTTGAGTTTTATATTATTGGAATCTTACAGTATGTGCTTTTTTTTTGTCTGACTTCTGTCATTCTGCATAATTATTTTAAGATTTGTCCATGTTGTGTGTATCAATAGTTCATACATTTTATTGCTGAGTAATATTCCAATGTATAGATATACCACAGTTTGTTTATCCATTTATTCATTGGTGGATATTTGGGTTATTTCAGGTTTTGGACTATTAAGCATAAATTTGCTTTGGACATACAGGTCTTTGTATGGACATATGTTTTCATCTCACCTAGGAGTGCAATGGCTGGGGTCATGTGACAGTAGTGTGTTTAACTTTTTACAAAATTGCCAAACTGTTTTCTGAAGTGGCTGTATCATATTACCTTCCTACCAGCAATGTTCCAATTGCTCCACAACCTCACTAGTACTTGGTATTTTCAGTCTTTTTAATTTCAGTCATTTTAGTGGGTGTGTAATGGTGTCAATATTGTACTTTTAATTTGCATTTATCTAATGACCGATGATGTTGAGCATCTTTTCAGGTGTTTATTTGCCGTCCATATGTCTTTTGTGAATTGTCTGTTCAAATCTTGTTTTTAATTACACTGTCTCTTTATTATTGAGTTGTAAGAGTTCATTATACATTCTGATATGAGTCCATTATTAGATATCTGATTTGGAAATATTTCGTCCCAGTCTGCATCTTGTGTTTTCATTCTCGTAGTATTCTCTCTCTTTTTACACAGCTTCATTGAAATATAGTTCACATTTTGAAGATCAGAAGTTTTTAACTGTGAATTCTAATCTGTCAGTTTTTTCTTTTATGGATTATGCATTTGGTATATCTAAGAAATATTTGCATAACCAATATTTTTCCTACATTTGCTTTTAGAAATTTAAAGTTTTAAATTTACTTTCAGGTTTGTGATACATTTTGAGGTAATTTTTTTATATGGTGTGAGTGTAGATTGAAGTACATTTTTTTGCATGTGGTTAGTGGAATATTCCAGACCCACTTGTTAAATAGACTCTTTTCTCCACTGAATTGCCTTTGCACCTTTGTCGAAAGTCAGTTGTCCCTAGACATGGGAGTCTCTATTCGGTTCTATTGATCTGTTTATCTATCTTGACCCCAGTACCACCCTGTCTTGACTATTGTAGCTTTATAATAAGTCTTGAAATTAAGGAGTTAGTCCTCCAACTATGTTCTTCTTTTTCAAAGTTGTTGGCTCTTCTAGGCCCTTTGCATTTCCATATGAACTTCAGAATCAGTTTGTCAATTTCTGAAAAAAAGCCTGATGGGATTTTAATTGGAACTGCATTGAATCTGAAGATCAATTTGTGGATAAATGACATCTTAACAATATTGAGTTTTTCAATTCATGAACATGGCATATCGCTCCATTTATTTAGGTCTTAATTTCTCTCAGCCATGTTTTCTAGTTTTCAGTTTACAGGTCTTGCACATCTTTTGTCAGATTTACCCTAAGTACTTAATGTTTTAATGCTGTCGTAAATGGTGTTGTCTTTTCAATTTCAGTTCTAATTTTTCATTGCTAGTACAATATATAGAAATAACAATTGATTATTGATGATTGATTTTGAATCCTGCAACCTTGCTAAACGTATTAATTAGTTCTGGTAGCTTTTTGTTGATTTCATAGAGTTTTTTACATAGATCATCACGTGGTCTGTGAATAAAGACAGTTTTACTTCTTCCTTTCCAATCTGGATGCCTTTTATTTATTTTTCTTGTATTGCTGCATTGGCTAGAGTAGTACAATGTTGAGTAAAAGTGGTGAGAGGGGACACATCTGTCCTGTTCCTGATCCTAGAGGGAAAGCATTCCATTTTTCTCCATTAACTATGATGTTAGCTGTAGGTTTTTTGTAGGTGCCATTTTTCCGGTTAGGCTTTTTATGAGTGTTTATTGCTGTAAGAACTAGAAATGTAATTGATAATACTATTGTTCAAATTAAGTAAAAATGTTTAAAAAGTAGAAAAGATCACATTTACATTATTTAAGAAGAAAAGCTTTCAGAATGTTTTTCAGTATGCTAATAGTTTTTTTAACAGGTGAATTCTACCACTGCCAATATTCTGGCGTTGCAAAAGAAGTCATAACTAAACATTTTTGGTACTTTCTCTGCTATGTAATAGTTGTGACCTAAATTTGAATTCAAATATATTATAAAAACATGATGAGGAAGTAGAAACTATAGACAAACAATATGAACTTTAAAATAAACTTTTTTCTGTAAGTTTATAGATTTTTTGATTCCATAAAAATCAGTAATAATGAGTAAAATCATATTACTTTAGGAGTGTATTTCAGATTTAGTCTAACGCTTACATTTTATAGATGATGTTAAGTGAATCTCTGGGGAATCTCATCTAGTTTTATGATTTCTGCTATTGTGTTGATGTCATCCATATCTGAATTTGCAGATCATTCTCTTCTCTGAACTTGAGTCCTTGGTGGACATCTCTACTCTGGTGTCCTGCAGGTACCTTGACAAACCTAAAACTGCTTCTTTCCCAAACCTGCTCTTTCATTTCTTTCCATGGTGAGTGGCAAAATCAAATGTTTTGTCATCTAAGCCAAAATCCTGGGAGTTCCTTTCCCTTCTTTTCTAAGTCTGCTGGAGGTTCAGGGCTTATTTTGGTAATATTATTTTTGGTATTTATCCACTGTTCTTTATTTCCTTTGATATTGCACTTATTTAGATCTTCATCATTTTTAAAAATCTGTACTATTATTATTTTCTAATTGGTTTCCCAGCCTTCAGTTTCATACCTTTCCTGCCCATACTCCATGCTGTTTGCAAGGCAATACTTCTAAAATGCATATTGAATCATATTACCGCCTGGCTTAAAACCTTTCAGTGTTCCTGTCTTGTCTCTAGCAGTGGTTCTTTGGAGGAGGAATGTTATGGGCCTCTTTTGAGAGTCTCTCTAGAGATTCTCTCACCCCAAAATATTTGATACCTATAGAAGCTGAAACCTGAGTTAAAAACCTTTCTACAGACCAAAATTTAAATTCCTCTTTATGGTATATAGACCCTCATTGATCCGGCTACTGCTTATTTCTCCAGACATCATTACCCTCCCCCTATGCTCTAGCCATACTGAGCTACTTGCATCTACTTGCATTTTCTCCAGACACTTCAGCATATGCTTCTTCCCTTGATTAGAATTTCTCCAGTTGTCTCTTTTCCTTGGCTGAATTATTAATTAATTCAACAAATATTTATCGAACACTTTGAGGAACTGTGCCAGGTGCTGGATTTATCATTTACTTATGGAGCCGTCTAATGATATAGGCCAACATTAAACACAAAATAATTAATTATAAAATGTGGTAAATGGTATTAAAAAAAGGAGAGAACAGAGTAATTATGGGAGACAATAACAGGAGGGACCTAATTTAAATTGGGGAACAGAGGTCAGGAAAGGCCTTTCTGAGGTAGCAACCTTTAAGCAAAGACCTAAAGTATGCTCAGGAGTTGGGTTGGTGGGGAGAGTGTCTGCCCCCACCAAGAGCAGCATGCAAGATATCCTTTATGGGGGGAAGCATGCATGTGAAGCACTGAAGGAAGGCCACTGTGGCTGGAGCTTAGTGGTTGAGCAGGAGAGTGGTAGAAGTTGAGATTAGAAAGGTAGCTGTATTTCATGTTTGGGCCTTGCATGTTATGTTTGGATTTTTTTCCTAAATGCAATGGGAAGCTATTGAAAGAATTTAAGCAGGGGAGGGAAGCTATTGAAAGAATTTAAACAGGATAAAATTTGTGTTTTAAAGTTATATGGCTGCTGTATGGGAAAATGAATTGGAGGATGTGTGCAAGAGTAGAAGTGGCAAGACCTGTTAAACTATTGGAATAGTCTGGGCTTGAGACTAGCCCAGACTATTCCAATAGTGGCTAGCTATTCCAATAGGTGGCTAGCTCTAAGCTAGCAATGGCAAAGGTCAGAAATAGACAAATTGGAGATGTGTATTAAGGTAAAATCAGTAGAATGCGATAATGGATGTTAACTCCGTGAAAATAGGGGCTTTTATTTATTTTGTGTCTTCAATCTCTAGAGCAGTGCCTGGTATACAATAAATGTGCAATAAATATTGTTGGATGGATGGAGAGTTGGATGTATTGGATGTGGGGCCTCAGGGAGAAGAAGGTGTCATTAATGACTTCTAGATTTCTGACTAGATCAGCTAGGTGGATGAAGGTCTGTTTATTGAGATGGAGAAGGAGGTTTTGAGAGGCAGAGTAAGAATTTAGTTTGAGATTTATTGAATTTGAGATGCCAGTGGCATATCTAAATGGGTATGCCCAGATGGCAGTTGGTTAGAGCCCAGAAGATAGAGCAGATTCATCTGCCTGTGTCCAATATGCATTCTTTCATTAGACAAATATTTATTGAGCACTTGCTCTGTGCCTAGCACTGTCCTGGGATACAGCAGTGAACCCCAGAGATCCTGCTTTCATTGAACTTATACCCTGCGGGTTGGGGGTGGGGTGGGTCATAAATCAAGATTATCATTTTTTAAAAAGCATTATTTGTTGACTACTCTGGGCAGAAGTACCATATGGGGTATAGTGTACATATGGTACAAAGTTAAGCAAGTTCTCCATTGAGGAAACACTAGTGTTTTACTGGATGGCAGTGAGGGTGGCTTTTGTTATAGGTATTTATTAGTTTCTGTGTGTTAATTGATCCAGTGCTTACCCTCAATCCTTTTTACCTTAGCTTCTACATTCCTGAGTTCTTTATTTTGATTATATTTTTATTGAATGGATTTGTCTTTAAGTAGTTTTTTTTCCTCTCCAAGAAGACCTCGTAGGTGCTTTATTTCCTTATTTCTCTAAATTCTTATTTCTCTTATATCTTTCTTTCCAGTGTGTATAAAAACTTTTGAAGAAATTTAAGACATTGTACCATTATCTTCTCCCATTGAAGTCATATCTTCTGGCATATGGAGTCTTACTTTGGGGAAATCTTGAGGCTAACAATCTTTCCCACTTGCACATGACTTAAATATTTTTAATCTAGGTGCTTATGTAGCTCTTTATTTAAAAATCTTGAATTTTCATAATTTTAGTAGTGTATGTGTTAATGTTGATTATTTTGTCTGTTATAAAAACAATGTGCGCTATCTTCAGAATCAAATTATTCTGTATTTTTTAGAATTTTTTTCTAGTACATTTTTGAATATTCTTTTTATTCCTGTAAAGCATAATGATTAAGAACAAGACTCGAACCTGTGAGGTCTGAGTTCACATATCAGTTTCTCTGCTTACTATCTGACCTTGGGCAAGTTCTTTAATCTTTCTGTGCCTTAGTTTCTTCATCTGTAAAACAGGGATGATAATAGTATTTACTGAGGATTAAGTGAGTTAATATATGTAATGCAGTTACAGCAGTTACCGGCATAGGTTACATGCGCAGTAAGTGTTAGTTATTATTATGAACTCTTCCATTTTTCTGTTATTTACTGTTCTTTTCTGTCAGTGTTCAAAAGGCCTGTGTAACTAACAGCAAAGTTCTTGAGGTCACATGGTTCTCTGTATTGTGTTCTGGTGGCAATTGCTCTGTCTTTTCATCATTATTTCCACTTTGCCTCTAGCAGTATCCCAAACCTAGGAATATGTCAGCATATTCTTTTCCTTCAATTTTACTTCCTCCTGCTGTTCTTGGGTCTCTACAGAGTTCCCCTATTCCCTTGTTCTATCCACACGGCTATATTGCCTTCCTAATCAAAGGAAAGTTAAATTTACGTTTCAGATCTGTGAACCTTATGTTTAGGGAAATCTGTTTCCTGTTCTTCAAGTCTACTAGAATTTCTTTGGTATGAATCCAGAATTTATTACATTTGGCAAGTATGTTTTGTAGTTAGTGGTTTAAGGTTATTATAATCATGTCCTTCTTTCATGGAAGATGGACTTTTTCCCCTGTTTTGCTTTTAGTGTTGAGGAAGGCTTGTGGAGTAAAATTGCTTTTGTTCTCTTCCATTTTCACCTGGAATTTAATGCACATTTATTGAAGGAACAAGTGCTTTGTGAGAACGTTGCCATGAAGAAACACATTCAGGTGGAAACAGGTTTCTCTCTAGATGCGTAGCTGGCCAGTTGCCCCTATAGCAAGTAGATACTAACTGAATTCTCCACTGAGCTTTGGGATTTGGAGACACAGATTCTGTAGGATTGGGAGTTCTTTTGTAACCAGTTTATATTGGCTTATCTTTGCCTGAAACTATATAAAGGGTATAAATACCTTTCTAGCTAAATATTTTATAGTTATACCAGATCTAGTTTTCTGATTCTCACTCATGTGAAAACTTTTGGTAACTGTAAAAACTAGACTAAGGGAAGGTAATGTTTTGTTGTAAGGCAGTAGTCTGGAGGTTGAGAACAGAGGCTCTAATTAGACTGTGAGGGTTTGAATCGAAGGTCCTCCATCTGCTAGTTATGTAACTTGTAAAAGTTACTTAACCTCTTTGAACCTCACGTTTTTCTGCTATAAAATGAGGCTAAAAATAATATTTCTCTCAGAATTATTGTTAGAATTAAATTAACTAATATATATGAAAGACAGTGCAGAGACTGGCATATGGTAAGTACTTGAGTAAAACTACCCAAGTGAGTTTTAGCTATTATCATTATGATTTTAATTGTTAATCATTATTCTTATCATGGATAATGGAGGACATATATTTGGAGCAATCTCCCAAGCGTAATTTTTAACTTAAATGTATTGAGTGTTCCTCAACTAACCATTCTTCCCAAATGAGTATTTTTAAGGGAATTCAACCCCAGGAAATATGGAACAGCTTACTGTGTTATTCTTTACCTCTCTAATTTATGTTGATTTCCAGCCAGTTCATCTGCTCTTTAAATACAAGTTCAGCAGAATAGTTCTTGTCATAAGAATTCAGAAACCTTTGTTCTGATGATGAGTCCATTTATATTTTGAGTGTGGGCACTGATAGGAAACTGAGCTGGGTTTCCTTGATGGGGAATCTGGCCATTCACCCTCCTTCACCCTCCGAGGGTAGAATTTTTGTCAGGAACTCAATGGCTTTATCTAGCAGGGTCTTCCTCCCGTTAGCAGTGAAACAGTACAAAGGCCACATTGAGCATAGCTGCTGGGGAAACCCTTTTTCCTTCTCTGGCCTGTAAATGCTGTTCTGTCTCTTTGAAAAGCCCTGACATTAGCTCTTGGAAAAATCCAAATACTTGTGTTAAAACAGGGCTGAAACACTTGCCTGGGCAGAGACTAAATGGCTGAACTATAGTTCTAAGTTTACCAGATACCTCTCAGTCATGCTATGCTTTAAAGAAAAAAAAGTTTTAATCTACAAGTTTCAGACATTATCTAGAGAAATTAGGATAGAAAGGACAATTTAACAGCCCCCTTCCACATTCTTTGCCAGTTTACCTATTTTATTCTTTTTCCTAAGTAAAATCTAACTTCAAGATAATGTGAAATTCATGCTTGATGGAGACAGAATATATCAACATTATAAACTTTGCGTAGTGTTCTCCGCATTCTAGGTGCTTCATAAGTATTTAATGTTTTTGGTGAAATACATTGTTACTGTAAAAATAGGCTGAATTTGACTTTTTTAGTGTTCAAGTCTATGGAATATGAAGGTTTATTAATTCATCAGAGTGCTCCTTTAAAACATAAATCAGGTCATAACTTAAAACCCTCCAGTGGTTTTCCATTGTACTTTGAATAAAATCTAAACTCATCAACATGGCTCACATTCTTACATTATCTGGCCTCTGTCTACATCTGTTGATCTCATCTCAGTACTACTCTCTTGGTCCTTCTCTATGTTCAAGCCACAGTGGACTTTGTATTTCTCAAATACACTAAGCTTCTCCCTTGTGACCCTTGTACTAGCTATTCCTTAGCCTGTAACTCTCTGGCCCCAGATCTTCTCGTGGCTGGCTCCTTCACCTCACTTAGGTCTCAGCTCAAATGCCTTAGAGGTCTTCTTTGAATAAACTAAATTAACCCATTTAGTCACAGTCACATCTCTTAGTTTTCTCGTAGCACTTACCAGTATCTGAAATTATTTAGTACAATTATGTGTTTGTTTAGTCTATCTTCTTCTTGTAGAATGTAAGCTTCTTGAGAGCAGAGGCCTTATCTGTTCACTGATGTAACCTCCAGTGTCTAGAACAGTGCTTGGCACAGATTGCTATTTATGTAACTTAGTATGCCTTTGGCTGCCTGTGACAGGAAACCTCAGTCAAACTGACTTAAGCAGCAAGGACATTTGCTGGCTCACATAGAAGTCTAGAGGTAGGGTTGAGGGATTTTTGATTTGGTGGCTTAATTGTGTCAAATGCCCAGGTTCTTTCCATTTTTCCACTCATGCCCTCAGTGTCAGCTTCATCTTAAACTAGTCCTTGAGGATGTATGCTAAGTAGCAGTCAGGGCCACTTGCTTCCTCATTCACGTCCAATGGGAGAGAGGAAAAGAAGTTGCATGTGGTTCTCTCTTAAGAGTAAGAAAATACTTTCAGAGATGCTTCCAGTAAACTTTGTTTCTATTCTCATTGTCTCTTTCTGAACCAGTCAATTACCCAAGAATGGAATTACCATTAGGCCAAAAAGGCCCATCACTGTTGCTGCAAATGAGGTCAGCTTCCCCTGAGTCAGCTGAGCTCTGAGGAAAGTAATAGACAACTGAACAATATTGGTGTTTTCTTAGAAAGAAGGCTGTGGTTTCTGGTTTGGGAATCACTTAAATCCTCTATAATTCTAAATAAAATTTTTTTTAATGAATGCAATTAGTAAACATGTATTGGAATTGTCAATTATATGCTCAGCACTATACTAGTTAGTTAGAATACAAAATCAGATAGAACATGTCTTTCAGATAATTTAAGGTCTAGTAAGAGAGTCAGGCAAATTAATAGAATATTAAAATTGTTTTAAAACTCAGTTAATTGATTAAAATAATTTAATCCTAAGGAAAGCAGAAAAAAGCAAAAAGGAGAAACAAAGAATAGATAAGACAAATAAAAAGCAAATAGCAAGATGATAGACTTAAACTTATCCATATCAATAATCACATTAAAGGCAAAGAGTCTAAACATCCCAATTAAAAGGCAGAGGCTATCAGATTAGGTAAAACAGCAAAGCCCAACTATATGCTGCTTACAAGAAACACACCTTAAAAATAAAGACACACATCATTTAAAAGTAGAAGGATGGAAAAAGATATGCCATGCTAACACTGATCAAAGGAAAGCTAGAGTAACTACATTAATATCACATAAAGTAGATTTCAAAGCAAAAATATTATTAGGTATAAAGAAAGTCATTTCATAATGATAAAGAGGTCAATTAAAAAAGAAGACATAGCAGTTCTAAACTTTTGTGCACCTAATAACAGAGCTTCAGAATTCATGAAACAAAAACTGACATAACTGCAAGGACAAATAGATCCATAATTATTATCAGTGATTTTAATATCCCTCAATAATTGAAAGAAGTAGACAGAAATCAGCATGGAATATGTAATACTGTTGACCAATTTGATCTAATTGCATTTATGGAACATTCTAGCCAACAACTTAGTACGCTTTTTTTTTTTTGGAAGTGTGCATGGAACATTTACTAAAATAGACCATATTCTGGGCCATAAATTAGGTTTCAATAAATTAAAAGGATTCAAGTCTTATAAAGTATGTTCTGACCACAATGGAATTAAATTAGAAATCAATAAAAGAAAGATCTCTGGAAAATCCCTAAATATTTGGAAATTAAATAACAATTCTAAATAAACGATGAGTCAAAGAAGAAATCAAAAGGGAAATGGGAAATTATTTTGGGCTGAGTGAAAATGAAAACACAGTAGTATATCAGAATTTGTGAGATGCCGCTAAAGCATTACTTAGAAAGTTATAGTGTTAAATACCTATTAGAAAAAAGGAAAAGTCTGAAGTCCATGACATCAACTTCCATTTTAAGAAACTTGAAGAAGAAAAGTAAATTAAAACCAAAGTAAGCAGAAGAAAAGAAAGAATAAAGGTCAGAGTAGGAGTCAATAAAGTAGAAACAGAAAAACAACAGAGAAAAGCAAAAGCTGGTTCCTTTGAGAATATCAATAAAATTGTTAAATCTCTAGCTGATCAGAAATAAAAGAGAGGAGACAAACATTACCAATCTCAGTAATGAAAGAGGTGACATCAGTACAGATTCTGCAGATATTAAAAGGATAATAAAGGGGGCCAGCCTGGTGGTGTAATGGTTAAGTTTGCGTGCTCTGCTTCAGCGGCCTGGGGTTCACAAGTTCGAATCAAGCTCATCAAGCCTTGCTGTGGTGGCATCCGACATACAAAATAGAGGAAGATGGGCACAGATGTTAGCTCAGGGCCAGTGTTCCTCACCAAAAAAAGGATAATAAGGGAATATTATGAATATCTTTATGCCAATAAACTTTACAATTTAGATGAAATATAGTTTGCAATTTTATAAATCCCAACAATATATAAGTATATAATGTATTAAATTATATATAACTATATATATCATATATATAAATAGGAACTTATAAAATACGTATATATTGATACATGTGTGTGTATGTATGTGTGGGTATGTGTAAATATGTATATATATAGAGAGAGAGACATTAAAAGAACAAGACATCATGATCAAGTGGAGTTTATCCTAGGAGTACAAAGTTGATGGGATCTAGATTTCTCACTCTCAGGGGAGTTAAGTAAGGAGGGAAGATGAATGAACCCTGTGGTATGGATTAGAATCAGAGACATCAGTATGAACTCATGTTTAGCTTAATATATACAGATGGATAGATGCAGAAACAATTATAGCTGTGTGCAGATACATGAGTTAGTATAAACACATAAATGTCCTAACTGTGTACTGAGAGGGCTTAGAAGCAATGACATTTCACTAGCAGCAAGCACACCCAGTGCCCAGATCTTGGTTTCTAAGTACCGTTTTCCAATAAAATGGCTCCTTGGAGAAATGGTTGATTCTAGGGCTGGAGTAGGGAAAATACAAGATGAACCTAGAGCACCTTGTAGTGCCAGAAAAAAGGAAGTGCTCAAAAAACAAAAGGGTAGGGGCATGTCAAGGGGACACAGGTGCCAACCTGAAAGAACTCTCAATGGCTTAAGGTGGAATGATTTGAGGAAAAAATAAATAATGTAGTATTGGATTAGAACTCAAAGTATAAAATAAATACCATAAATTTTATTTTATAAATAAAAACATGAGTTCATACAGATATAAATGATTGCATACAAAAGTGGAGGAGAAGACACAAATCTTTCTTATGGAAGAATTCCAAATAGTGTATGTAAATTCTCCCTCCTCCAGGAGATTGAGCTTAGTCTTCCCAACCCCTGGTGTGAGTTGGATTTAGTGACTTGCTTCTTAAGAATAGGGTATAGAAAGGAAACAAAAAGTAACTTTACATCATCAGAAGTCTGGCAAACACTGCTTTAAACAAATGACCAAGGTTAATGTTACTAGTGATAAGTAATGTTGATATTGTATACCCCCCATATGTGATGAGAAGGGCACTTCACCTCTGTGGTATTCCAGAAACAGACCCATATACATATGGACAACTGATTTGCAACAAAAGTGCAAAGGAAATTCAGTAGAGAAAGGATGGTCTTTTCAACAGATGCTGCTGGAATAATTGTATATCCATATGTTAAAAAAAAAAAAACCCAAAAAGCAAAAAAAACTCCTATCCATACCTCACACCCTATACAAAAATTATTGCAAAATATATCATAGACCTTAAAAGTAAAATCGAAAATCATTAAACTTCTAGAAGATGTAGGAGAAAATCTTTGTGACTTTGGGTTAGGCAAAGGTTTCTGAGATATGACACCAAAAGTGTGTGCAAAGACGCTATTTCCAAATGAGGTTACGTTCACAGGTACCGGGGGTTCGGACTTCAACATACGTTTTTGAGGGACACAGTTCAACCCATAACAAATGTAGTGGTTCCGAATTTAGGGATTGCTTTCATGTTTAATGCAGAGGAACTGAGAATCTCTGTATGCACTTAGTGCAGTTCCCATACTTCGTAAGTAACGCATCTTCCACATCCGTGTTCACTTTTTTCCAAATGTAATGATGGTGTTGTAATTAATAAAATACATATTCATTTGAAAATATTATGAATTCATTGTAGCTTTTTGGCATTTATTCAATTTGTGGGTAATATTATGTGGATTTCTGCTATTATGTGGATTTCTGTTTTGTCTGTTTTTACTATGAACAGAAATAGTCTCTCTCACCTATTTTGTGCCACACTTTGTCACTTGGGCACCAAAGTAATGTTACCCTGGCCCTTTGTCTTACACGGTCTATTCGCAAAACAGCTTCCTCAGCTTCTTGCTTCTGTGTCTTTCTCTAAGGGTTAGCTGTGAGTGCATGGGATTGAGCTAGGGTGAGTGCATGGGATTGAGCTAGGGGACTGGTGTGTCCTCTTTTTTCTGTTTACCTGGTATACACACAAACTCCTCTTTACTTCTAGTCCAAACTCCATGTGGATTCCTTACTGTAGATAAATTCATCCTAAGGAAAAAATGAAGAGGGAGTGCATAACTTGAGTTACAAGGATATTTTGTTACAACGTTGTTTATTATAATGAAAAACTAGAGGTAGGCTAAATATTTACAAAAGAGAATTGGTTAAATTAATTAAGTAGCCATATCACAAAGCATTTTGCAGCTATCAAGAATTATTTAGAGCTCTGATTTTCAAATCTTTATCCTACTTGGAAGTTCAATATATAAAATAAGTAAAAGCTAATAAGTAGCTCTGATGTATGGGGAACCTAGAGCCCCCGTCTACCGACTTTTGCTCTCTGAGGGACCTCTTTTGAACCCCTAGGATTTTATGGAGCACAGTTTAAAACCAGTGCTGTAGTGAAATATTTAGTGATAACCAACTTATGTTGATGTTTTATTAAGTTAAAAAAAGTTACCAAATAATATGTGCGGTATGCTTTAATTTTTATAAAAAGAAATTTTATACAGTGTATTTATGCTATATACAAATACAAAAATCTGTATCTTGAGAAAAGATGGAAATATTCATAAAAATGCTGGGTATTGGTATATTATGGGTGATTTTTGTGTTCTATTTTGTCTTTTTGATTTTTTAAATTTTGTACACATATTTCTTTGAGAATAAAGAAAGACATTCCTTCATACTAAAAAGTAGAAAACTGGGGCCGGCTGGTGGTATAGTGATTAAGTTCGTGTGCTTGGCTTCAGCGGCCTGGGGTTCGCAGTTTTGGATCCTGGGCGTGGACCTACACACCGCTCATCAAGCCATGCAGTGGTGGCATTCCACATACAAAATAGAGGAAGATGGGCACAGATGTTAGCTCAGGGCCAATCTTCCTTACGGGGGAAAAAAAAAAACCCATTGCTTAATAGGAAACTTCACTTTTTTTTTTTTTTTTTTTGGTGAGGCAGATTAGCCCTGAGCTAACATCTGTTGCCAATCCTCCTCTTTTTGCTGAGGAAGATTGGCCCTGAGCTAACATCTGTGCCCATCTTCCTTTACTTTATATGTAGGACGCTGCCACACCATGGCTTGATGCACGGTGCGTGGGTCCGCCCCCAGCATCCGAACCTGCAAACCCCAGGCGGCCGAAGCAGAGCGCGTAAGGGTTAACCACTATGCCACCAAGCTGGCCCTGAGGACTTCTTTTTTTTCCTCTTATTTTTATTATTTTTACAAACATCTTGAAATAGAGATTTGTGAAACAAGATTAAGATTTTAATTCCTATCAGATGAAAATCACACGTTGTCCCTATTTTATAAATCATGATGTTATTCTACAGAGTCCAGTTTGTTGCTTATATTTGTTTAATGATGTTAATATCTCTTCAATAAGCATAGATTTGATGGTGTGAAAGGTGTTAAATGGGATGAGGATACTTAGTATTTGAGGGTCTCATACTGTTTTCTGGCAGTTCTCTTTACTTGATTTTTTGAAGTGAATAGTTTGAAGTCTAAAAAGACGTTATGTAAGTTAATGATATTCATCATCCTCAAAGGAAAGTTATTTAGAAAGCTTACAGGAAATATTCACAAAAATGGTGATGTTCCAGATTATCAATAAGGAAATGAAAGCCTTTAATAAACTGTTATTTTTATTGTGAACTACTTTTCCCAATTCAGAAACAACCAATATCCAATTAATAATAGTTCTGGCAGAGGGAATTAAAATAATTTAGAATTTACATTTGATTTGTCAGAGTATGTCCAGGAAATAAGAGACGTTTACTAAGGGTCTGTCATGTGTTTAAGTTCTTCAGTAAAAGTGGCAGTATACTAAGCTATATTTAAGAAGTTAATTTGAGATCATACATTACGTTCTAGTGAATCATTTTTGGATTTTATACCAGAACCGAGCTCCTTGGTTCTTGTCATTCTGTGGTTTGTACTGCAAGGTCCTGAGGTTTAAAACTAATAACACCATGAAAAATTCTCCATGAGTCATCCTGTCAGCTGTAGCTTCTGCTTTAGAGCCTTTCTGATATAACTAATGTTTTATTGCCAGCTCTGCTAACAACTTTTTATGCTTTGGATCTATATGCTAATAAAAAAGTGCAGTGGTAGATAATGTATAGACTTTCTTTTATTAGTTCCATAATTTTTAGTTCTTTTGGTGACTCTAAGCTGGACCAGTTGTCAGTTGTAGATGGTGAAAGGATTTATGACTAGTGTTTTTTTGGGGAAAGGGGAGTGTTAGTGGTCCTTTACTCCTTTTGGTTCTGTGAATCTTACTCTCCAGAGATCTAAAGATTGAATTAACACTTCGTCTGAAGTCAGCACTATGTTCTAAATCCCTATACTTAAGAGCGCTTATGTATTGCAGGCAAATGCCCTTTTAGCTGTTTTGTTTATTATTTAATGAAAAATGGTATAATACTAAAGCTAGCTGGTTCACATTCATATTAGAATAATTTCAGATTTAAGTGTTATGCTTCAGGCTATTTAAATTATTTTGTAGAAATAGATAAATGAAAAAGTTGATTTACATCTGGGACACAGAATGCCTTAATCATTCTTGATATTTTAAAGGAGATGAGGAAATAGGGACTTTTTTGCCAAGTGGCAGGGATGGTCAACACAGTTTCACTAGGTTCTGAAAAAAAATCACTGGCCCTACTTGCCAGGAAAATTAAAAGTTTTTGTTGTAACCTGATCTTTTTTCTTACCCTGTAGCATCTGGGAAGTTTGTTAACTCGAGTATTGACGTTAATTTTATATAATATTACTTGGTGAGTTAAATCCGTGGTTTTATCACTGGCTTTGAATTATGCATTTCTGTGGATTTTACTGAGCTGAAAACCTATTTGAATATTGTTAAAGTTTACTTTTGCCTATTTAATTTGAAGTTGTGCCGCTAAAGTTCAGATTTTATTCTTTTCTTTCTTACAGCTAATAATAATGAAGTGGTTACTATGTGCTAGACAATGCTTCTCATTTAATGTTTCTCATTTTCTAGTTTAATCCTCAAAGCAGATTTGTGAAGTAGGTGCTAGTATTATCACTACTTTACAGCTGATGCTTAGAGAGGTTGCACAACTTGCCCAAGTTCAAGCACTTTTTAAATTGTGAAACTAGAATATGAACCTAGTTATATTTTTTCTAAGGAGTCCCTGCCCTTAAGGCCTTGAAATCATGTGTAATTTTCATTGACTATAACAATATTGGAATAGTATATTTTTTGCACTGATGTTTATCATTTTATGAGGGTTGAGCCTTAGAATTATCTTAATTGTTATCTATTTTCAGAGTTCTTTGTCTAGTAACTCTCCTCACTGGAGTGGATTCCAGTAAAATAATGCTGTATTTTGTTGATTGCAAGGTGCATGTGTTCTTTCCCCTGCATTTTAACATTGCTAAAATGAGGATGTATCCGCCAATGGAATTTTTGAGAATTCTAAATTTAGTAGCTAACATTGTTTGACTGCTAATGAAAGCTTGACCACTATCCAATGTAGGTGAAATTTCCTTAACTTCCTCCCCTTCATTTCAGTCATCCCTTACTAAGAACCATCTAGACTCCCAAATTCCTCATTATAACTAAACCCAAGGAAAAAAATATCTAATACCTTGGAGGAGAGAGGGTCGGTATTAAGGTTTGAGTGTGATATTCCTGTTCTTCCTTCAGAAAACTTCTCACTGGAGTGATGTCAAAAGGCTAGCTCTTTTCTCACCAAAATCAATAAAAGGAAAATAGGGTTTCTAGTAGGCTATTTATTATAAGCAACTATGTGATAACACAAAACTTTGACAGTCCTTTGCAATTATTTTTAAGCCAGAAGAAATTCTTTTTAACAATCTTAAAGGGATATCTCAATTATAAAATCATGTCTGTGTATATATATTGTAGACTAGTTAAACCTGGCTAAAAATGGAAGTTTTACTCCCATGTATATTATTTATTGGGTTAGGATTCTTTAATTACCAAATCACATTTCCCTCTACATTGTAATAACCTATTGGGAGGAGTGTGAAAATAAAAAAATGAGGGATCCCTCTATATATTGCTACCCAGGGCTTTAATATTAGAGCTCAGAACTAACAAGGAAAAGGCATCCTGAGTCCAGTGAGTAAATGTATTCTGGCATGTAAGGCTCTTGGTTAGGAATTCTGGCATATAAGGCCCTTGGTTAGGAATTCTGGCATACAAGTGTGCTTAGTATAGTAATCAAAAGTAAGGCATCTAGTCACTTTATCCCAGTGGCTCAAATTCCTGATAACCTTTTCCTTTATTTATTATGGTTCTTTATATTGGTGCTTTGACTTTGTCTTATATCTAGAAAAATACATACATATATAAATATGCATAAACATGTTCGTTATGTCCAAGTGTTCAGTATAATATTTTCAAAAGCCAGACATGGTTTGATTGGGTACATCTAGCATTATGTCAGCATTCAGGCACGCTGTTCTACATAAATATCTAACCAAAGGAGATTGTCGTGATTTTGTGGTTGGACTACACCATGGACAGGGGCTTGAAAATACAGGATTTTGTACACCAGAATTGTCTCATCAGCCTAGCGTTGGGCTAATTTGTTGCTTAGAATATGGCCACTTGTTAGCCTTCAGACTGCCTTTCTGCAGCATTTGATAGTATTGATGATCTCTTCCTTGGCCCCTAGGACAGCCCTTTCTCTTTTCTGACTTATTTTCTTTATTTCCTTCATTGGCTCCCACATCCATTCTCAGTCATTCAGATTTGATCCTTGGTGTTTTCTCTCTACAGGCTGTTTTAAATTTCAGTGTCCATCAATAGGTTGATTACTCAAATTTATAACTCTAGTCCCAGGCTTTTCTTTGGGGTTCTAGCTTCCTATTTCCAACTCTCTGATTACCTCTCCATCTCAATATCCAGCAGACAGTAGGATTTTTACAAAACTGGGATTCTCTTGATGATTTTCTTAGCTGGAGCGGAGGGAACAAATGAAATAGCCAGAAAAGCCCTTGATATTCTTACTTAGATATATATGGAACTACACATACATCTGTACCTACATTATTTGTTTTACCACATACTTTAAAGTGGAATTTCATGATTAGAGAAAAAGTATTGTGATTTAAAAACTTTTGTTTGATAAAAGTTCTTTATCCGTACTTGATGAATGTAGTAAGTAGATTATGATAAGCAAGTTATAGTATAGGGTGGTCCTTGTTCCTCATCTCCTCATTCCATTTTTGTCCTCTTCTTTCCCCTCCGTTTCCATTCCTTTGTTAGAAAAAATAGCTCAGGAAACTGCTGTACAATCACTAGTCTGGGAACTTCCGGGATTCTTTACCAGAATCTCCCTGGCTGTTGCAGTCCCTGACGCAAGCAGCATTGTTTGGGGTAGGAGTTTTTATAGTGGCTATCAGGCAGAGTGGCCAAAGTTGCTAACTGCAGGTATTATCCTTTGCAGAAACTCAGCTGGGAATTATTTTCTGCCAACTTTTGTATTCATCTGTAAATTAAAAAACATATTCCTACCCCCTCACCCCAACAAGTAAGGATGGACAACTTAGGAACTCTTATTTCTGAAGATTTGTTAGTCTTTTTTAATCAGCATATTCTCTAGAGCGGTGCTGTCCTATCTCAGAACCCCCTTTCCTTGTTATCCCTAACTTTCTTGTGAGCTGACATGCTACCACTTATTAGGCAAGTTTTTAGGTTCCTTGTCTTTTTCTTTGGATCAGTTTTGATTTATATGGGAGTTAAAGGGAATTGTAATTAAACTTGTACTTGAGAGGTTTTTTTTCAACTAAACTACGTCCATGCCAAATAAAATAGTCATTCAGGTTTCATTGTTTTATGTTTATTTCTTACTATCTTTACTAATAGCCTTTTTTTAAAAACCCAATTTTACCTATATTCTTATTAAGCCCTGTTCTTATTACCTAGGCTAAATAATCTTTACATAAAATGCCATAGGTTGAGATAATTTCTAAAAAAGACAGAAATGAAAAGAGGAATGGGAGGAAATTTGAGAACACTCTTTTAGACTTAGTGTTTATGTATGGCATCAAACTCTTATCAAGAAGCCTGCAGTAATATTTCATATTAAAAAGACAACCAGGAGGAAATGCTGTAGTTCTTTTACCTTACAGAACTGAAAAAAGAAAAGAATTACTCTTTGTTTTCTACTTTTGAAGCATATTTTTAAAAACTGACAGTACTCCAGTAGTAATTTTTTCTAGATTTGTTATTAAAGCTAAACATAAATAATTGAGGATCATGATTTGATCATGATCAAAGAGTGGACAGATCAATAGAGCAATAAGCAGCACCCAGGTATTTTGGGGGTTGGGGAGAAGTGATGGGCAAGAAGGAACTTTCCTTGCTAGGAAAACTATAATATTTTAATGGCAAAATATTTGCCTCAGTTTTTTTAATCTGTAAAATGGAAATAATATCTTCATAGTTATTTTTTAGGATAAATGAGATAATACACGTGAACACTTTAGAATAGTGCTTAGCATCTAGTAAGCCCTCAATAAATTTAGCTATTGCTATTATTAGTTGGATTTTTAAAAAGAGGACCCATACTGAAGGACAGCTGATGGCAAATGCACCTGCAATTTAAGATTTAACAAAGTAGTTATTAAAAAGTGATATCCACCTTCTTACTCCACTTATTTGCTGAATCTTGCTTTGGGAAAGTCAGCGTAAGATTTAAATCCCCTGGGGCTGCCCCGTGGCTTAGCGGTTAAGGGCACACACTCCGCTACTGGCGGCCCGGGTTCGGATCCTGGGCGCGCACTGACGCACCTCTTGTCCGGCCATGCTGAGGTGGCGTCCCACATACAGCAACTAGAAGGATGTGCAGCTATGACATACAACTATCTACTGGGGCTTTGGGGAAAAAAATAAATAAATAAAATTATTAAAAAAAATATTTAAATCCCTTATTCTGGTTTAGTAGAATGAATAAATTTAATAATAATCTTACAAGTGAAATAACTACATCTATCCTTTTTTTCCCTTTGTTTCAGGTTTCCCCTCAAAAAACCTATAAGGTAAGTTGTTCAGTTGCACTTTAGGTTAAATTTTAATCAGAAGCATTCCTTTGAAATTATGGTGGATTTTTGTGGTTTTTGAAAATGTGGATTTAAATAGTTTAAATTTTCAAAATGTTTTAGAAATTTAAAATATAACAGGTGTTGCATATTTTTTCTGGAAGACAGCATCGTTTTGATAACATTTTCAGTATTTTTAACATAAGCATTTTAAAAGTTTGTTCAAATTGATGCTTAAGGTCACTCCCTATGAAGAGATTTCATTTTAAAATCTATTGTGACTGTTTTCAGTTGTGAGTAGCTTGGGGAGTGTTAAGTGGATTGCCAGTTTTTGATGTATTTTATTACTTGGGTAACTGTAACTGCCTTTGTTAATGAACTTTGGCAAACTAGATCAGTCTTAATTACTTTAAGACAGTAAAGGAGAGAATCCAAAGTGTTCAAATATGTCTGTGCCTATATCCATATCTACATATTTATTTTTTCCTGGGATTAAATCCCTCCTCCTTCGTACTTGTTCTTCAACAGCTCTTTTCTTTCTCATCTTAGTTGTCATAAATATTATTTAAAGTGTAGGTAGTATATCATTGCTAATTGTTATAGTACTTTTATCATTTTTAGTGACAGCGTAGTCCAGGATACCAATGCTGATCTTGGCATTTCAATTAATTAGTTTTATATGTGTTATAGTTATGGTTTTATTTGCTGCCCAGCCATTATCTGCTCAATGTAATTGCGTAGGTCATAGTAAAAATAATAATTCGAGTGTCATCTGGGTCTGGCTTAGACTTCTGTGGCTAGAACTGTAGGCAGCAAGATTGATTTTTTTCTGAAACTGTTCTCATTCATTATATTTACACAGTGATTTTGAACCTGACTGTGCTGTATGTAGGATTGGGGAATGTGTTTACTTACTTTTAGGCACTGTTTTCTTGTCTGTTAAATAGAAATAATAGTGATTAACCTGTGAAAACCACTAAAAGAATTTAAGCAGTTATTTCTAAGAATAAAATAGACTTTGATAGTAAATACTACTTTTATTATTTTCAAGCACTTTTTATAACCAAGTAAACAGCCTCTGTATTTATTACACATAGAACAGACTGAATTTTAAAACTTCTTGAAAAATATAAAGAGGTTTATGAGACTGTGTAAGGTAAACTGATTTCTTGGTTTCTCTTTGTAAGAAACACTTGGGATTTTTAAATTAAGTGTGCATTCTAATGATTTTCTTGTAGTAAATATTTGATTGCTTTGATTTGATTTAGGCATGGAAGTATTTTGAACCGAGAGTCACCAACAGATAAGAAGCAGAAAGTTGAGCGCAGTGCATCACATGATTTTGACCCCACAGGTAAAACATTGTTTGTTCTTCCAGAGAATATTGAGAGTAGTGAAGTTCACAATAATATAGCTTCAGCTACATAACTGCTGTAACACCCAGGAGTAGCTGTTTGATCTGTTTAGGACTCTCCTTCCTCTTCAATTTATGTAATATAAAACCTTTGCCTTCAGGAGCAGTGCAAGCAGTTATAACTTTCAACACTGTGGATTCCACTATGGAAGCATCATTGTAAAAGTGTATTATACTTAAAAATAATGATGATAATAGAAACTTATTATATCATAATTGGAAATTTTAGTCAGACCAAGGACTTAGTGTTAAGATAAGTCATAGGTATGAACAGTAATATGTCATGAAATCAAGGCTATACCAACTACAAATTTCTGTGGTCGTTTAAAAATTCATGTGTGATCGTGGTAAATTGGAATACTAGATAAAGTACTTCAAAAATTAATGATCATCTCATTTTAGAGTAAGCAAATGAATAGAGGTCCCTCTTTCTTCAGTCAAAAAGTATTCTGAACTCAGAGAGCCGTGTTTCAACCTCAGTACTGTTGATCTTTCCTAGAGTTTTCATGTTAGTAGACTTTTGACCATTTATATTTTTAATTTTGTACATATAGATTGAACTCCTCTTATAAAATATAGGCCTTTGCTTTCTCCTTGTAAACTCACTCAGTATTTAATTTATAAAAATTGCTTGATACTTTTGCTTTTGTCATTTGAAACTGATACGTGTTCTTTGTGCACATACTGTTTTATTTGGTTGTATGTTCCTGTGACAAAAGATAAAGTAAGTAATGCTAAGGTCTCACCTACATAAATATAATGTATCTGTTTTTAGATATTTTCATTTAGAAATGAAATTTTAAGTTTTTAATAGTAAGTATATTTTTTTGTATCTAAGTAAGATATTTCGTACTTTTAATAAAACTACTCTTTTTTTTTGAAAAAATATTATAAGCATTATCTAGGAAGGGAAGAATAGGAAGTGAATAGCTAATAATTTACCTATATCTTGGGTACTGGGTAAAAATGAAATCCCAATCATCAATTTAGGAGGTTTTGGTGGTGGGAGTATGTAATATGTAGCTTCTGGATCTCCATTAAGAGATTCTTACCTAATTTTGACATCCTGGGGCTCAGAGGCTTTCACTTATATGATTAGTTATTGTCTTGCTAGTAAGAGTCACAAGTTTCTGCCCTATGTTCATAAAAGTATTATAGTGTTGTTAGATTGACTTATTCTGTATTGTTCATCTGTGATGTGCCCATCTCCAAAGACAGATTTAGCAAAGTGGTATGCGATGCTTCATAGTGAGATCGTTACAGCTTTTAGTGCTTTTGTCATTTCTACAATTGTCAGATAATGTATTTTGTAGACTATTTATATGTTGTTTTGTTTGAACATATTTTTATTGCACTGTCTTTTCTTCGATAAATCTTTAAAATGTCATTACCTGTGCTGTTCGTGACTATTCTAAGTGCTATCACCTGTGATGTTCATACTTTGTGTTTGCACGATTTAACTTGATCATGATTCATTCTTTTTTCCCCCATGAATTTTTCCCCTTACATTGGTCTCCATATTTTCTATATCTCTCTCCTTTTCTCCCGCTCTTGTGCAGATAGCTCCTCCAAGAAGACAAAGTCTAGTTCAGAGGAGAGTAGATCCGAGATATATGGTAAGCTAATGTAGCCAATTCAGCCTTGCACCTTTGGAGCTTGCTTCATGCTGTTTCGTTTTTTGTTTTTTTTTTTTTATTAAGTAACTGCAGCCTTCCTTGTGTCTGCTCTGCATGGCATGATCTACTGCAGGGAAAGGGAGACTGGGGTTTTAATGTGGCTGTGATGTGGAAGCTTAAGGTTGCTAGAAACTAACATTGTAGAATAAGACTAGGCCACATCACCCATCTTCTCTTTCATCTTGCTTTTGTTAGGAAAGTGATTATCTCTAATGTTTGGGTCAGGTTCCTCCAAATAACATGAATGGGCTTTGAATTCTTGGCATCTTCTTCCCATGTCCCATTTGTGGAGTTTGCATCGTGTAGAATTTCATCAATGCTACCAGTCTTTTCCTCTAAGTATAATTCTGTGTAATTTAGATGTGCTAGCGGTTCTTTGGGATTTTTTTTTTAATTTGTTTCTTTATTTTTAATTGCCTCATCATCTGGAAATGCTGTTCTTTTGTAATTTATCCACAACAGCAAAAATTACCTTAAGTATTTTATTTTTGTAGCTTGAAGAATTTGTCTATGCCTTTCACGTTTCCCTGAAGCTTATTCTGAATGGGAAAATTTCAAAATGGCACCTTTTAAAAATAATCTTCACAAAGAGCAGGTTTAACCTGAATGATCAACTTTTGCAACAGATGATTGAAACACTAATATTTTCAGACTATGTGCTGTCTTCCAAAGATAATATAAACCAAGTTAGTGAAGTTCAAACATATTTTGCCTTTTCCTTTGCATGGTTTTACTTGTCCTCTTCCCTTGTTTTGGCATCTAATTAGTTTTTTGAGACAAGTGAATAGGAAAAGCACTGCCTGGAACCAAGACTTTTAAAATAATCTCTAGAAGACTCATAACTTATTTCCTTTTAAGAAGATTCCAAATTTGGCCTCAAAGGAAAATCAGATCTTCTCTGATAGAGCCAAAAGTCTATCGAGTTGAAGTTTCCACAGGTGCAGCTGTTTCCTAGCTTGACATACATGAAAAGAAAAAAAATATGAAAATGCCGCTTCTTCTTTTAAGACATTTTATAATTTGTATCTCCTGACACTTGAGCCCATAATGTCAGATACTTTTTAATATTATGAGACCTCAGTGTTTGGTTTTAAACCAGTTAATGCTTCTGTGTTAGATACATACACATAGTTTTTTGCTTGGGTTTTTGTGACCAGTGCTTTTTCTGTGTAGTTAAACCTTTTACAGTAATTCAACAGGAAATATATACCATGCCACATGGAATGTCAAGTTTATGCTTTTTCTTCCTTCCAAAGTATTTGGCTCCTCTTAAGTAAGAAATAGCTGCTGAATTTCGAGACTGTCTTTCTGTTCTATGTAAAGAGCTTCCTATGGTTTATTTTCTCCTTAGGAATGTGGACGCTATCTTTATAGCTCCATTCTTTTCCAGTAGCCTTTGCAATGTTGTATTTCATCTCCCCTACCATTTTCCTAGATCTGTGTTGTGTATGCAAAAGCTTGCCGTTTGCTTTGGATGAGGACTAACAACTTAGGAATCCATGGCTAGAAATATTATACTAATATTTTTCTTACCAGTGTTAGGAATATTAACACTAGTTCAGACATGCCATTGGCTTGGTAGTAACAGAAACATTTTAAGTGGTAATGGGAAGTAAGGTGTGGCTTCTCTGTGTGTTTGTTTCTTGAGAACCCTTGAAATACCTTTTTTGGAAGGAACTGAGCCATGAGTCCTCAAAAAGCACTTATCAGAGGGATGAGTTGATCAGAACAGAGTTAGCATGCTAATGTAAATCTCTTTGACATTACAAATATTTTGTCACCTGTGTGAATAGACTTCTTCAGACTGTGTGCATCAGTGAAAAAGAATCTCTAGGGGGTCAAGGAAAGCTTAGAAATACTGGGTTATGATTAAGTAGAGTCATAGCAACTGGTGACAATTGCTTTAATGTAGGGTCTCTTAACAAGCCTACTTCTAGCTTATGAGATTATATATATCTTCTCTGGAGGTATAATTCGTTAGCTGGGTACTTAACACAAATGCTAGTTATTCACTTACAAATTATTTTAAACTTTCTTAGGCATTTTTAGAGCTGTTTTGTGAGATAGATTTACTTTGCTCATTTTAAAAGGAAACCAAGTGTTTGTTTTGTACTGACTTCTTTTGTTAAGTTCTGCCTGGTGCACTAGGTCAATATTTATTCCACTTCCCCTTATTTTTCCCTCTGTACCTTTTGGAGTCTATTGATCATGTACGAATATATTTTCTGGTCTGCAATTTTAATGATACTTAATTTTCCATTTTTCTCACTAATGCAGCTATGTGTCAGCGATAGAGTGACATTCTAAGAAATGCATCATTAGGGCATTTCGTTGTTGTATGAACATCATAGAGTGTACTTACACAAACCTAGATGGTATAGCCTGCTACACACCCAGGCTGTGTGGTACTAATCTCATGGAACCACTGTCGTATATGTGGTTCATTGTTGACTGAAACGTCGTTGTACAGTGCATGCTGTATTGTAATGGAGAAATTTTGTAGGGTTTTATGGGATATGAGAGATTTAGCAAGGGAATTTTGAGTTAGACTACAGCTTCCTTCCTAACTTGTTTCATGAAGAGATTCCAGCTGATAATATTATGTACAAGAAAATAAGCCATGTCTTGTTGAAGCTGTCTTAGTCTACTGGGGCTGCTATAACAAAATACCAGAGACTCAGCTTAAACAACAGAAATTTATTTTCCCGCAGTTTTGGAGGCTAGAAGTGTGAGATCAGGGTTCCAGCATGGTTGTGTTCTGGTGAGAGCTCTTCTCCTGGCTTGCAGACTGCCACCTTCTTGCTTTGTGCTCACCTCACATGGTGTTTCCTTGGTGCAAGCACATGTAGAGAGAGAGAAAAGGTCTCTGGTTTCTCTTCTCTTATAAGGACACTAATCGCATCAGGAGGGCCCCCCCTCCTCACCTAACCCTGATTACTTCCAAAAGGCCCCGTCTCCAAATACCATCACATTGTGGGTTAGTGTTCAACATGTGAATTTGTGGGGGACACAAACATTCAGTCCATAGCAGAAGTGAACTGTTAGTACTTGAAATATCCTGGTTTGGATACTCAGACTGTATTTTTAAAAAAATTTATGTCTTTTTCTTATTCAGGCTTCTCATATTTATGAGAAGTTATTGATTTGATTCTTTTTTTCTTTTTTTTGTGAGGAAGATTGGCCCTAAGTTAACATCTGTGCCAATCTTCCTCTATTTTGTATGTGGGACACTGCCACAGCGTGGCTTGATGAGTGGTGTGTAGGTCTGTGCCCGGGATCCAAACGCTCAGACCCCAGGCTGTGGAAGCAAAGTGCGAGAACTTAACCACTACACCACCAGGCTGGCCCCGTGATTTCATTCTAACTCCCACCAAGTTATTATTCTCTCTGTTTTCTTCTTCAGCCTGGCAAAGAACATTCTACAGTATGAACCTTCTGTGTTCTCATAAATCATTCACTTCTTAACCTCTTCAAATCTGACTTCTGAACACATACTATCTGGAAGGTGAACCAAAATATCCTACTTGAAAATCTATGAACTTTTTTCAGTTCTCACTTTCCCTCTGAACCATTTGTCAATGCTGATGCCCTTTCTTTAGTTTCTATAATATTACGTCTACGTGCTTCTTTTCTTTTTGTTATTTAATGTCTTTTCTTGACTTGTTTGCTTTTTCCCTCTTATGAATGTAGGCATGACCCAAGTTTCTGTCCCTGATATTTCTTGCCATCTCCAGTCTTATATTTTTAAGTATTTGCTGAATACTATCACTCTAACTATCCTTCAAATTCAGAATGATCAATCTGGAATTCATCATTGTTCCTTATGGCTAGAAATCAGCCTTCCTCTTGATTTCCCTGATTCTTTTAATGGCACTGTCATTCTTCCATTCACCTAGTCTTATTTTCTTAAAATTATCTTTGACTTCTCTCTCTCCCTTGTCCTCTGCAGTCAACTCTTTGCCAGATTCTGTTAATTCTATCATCACGTTATTTTTT
Organism: Ceratotherium simum simum; assembly: GCF_057802395.1. Classification (NCBI taxonomy): domain Eukaryota; kingdom Metazoa; phylum Chordata; class Mammalia; order Perissodactyla; family Rhinocerotidae; genus Ceratotherium; species Ceratotherium simum. The sequence goes on from NC_141906.1 coordinate 70,713,200, forward strand.
ATCTTTCACTTTTTGGTTCCATCCCCACTGCTTTTTTCACTTTTTCATCATGTCATTAGACTATTTTAATAGACTTATGACTTTCTTTCTTGTTGATCTCACATTATTCACTTCTTTTCTCCATTCTACTGTGTTCTGTTAGATTAGTATTACTAAAGTAAGGATTTGGTCATTCACTTGCTAGGAAGGTACAGATAGTTATTAAGATATGCCATAATGTGTTTCCAATTTATCATTCTACATTAATTTACTGCTATTCACCTAAAGGTACCAGACTGTCCTCTAGATTTTCATTTCCCAAATATGACTTGGTATTCCTTCTTTGCTCGTACCATTCCCATTGTCTTGAATGGTTTACCTCCTATAAGTTCCTGTTAGGATGGATTCTCCCCATCCTTCACAGCCCAATTCAAAAACTGCCTCCTTCACAGGGCTTTCCTAATTTTGCCCAGCTACTTTTTGGTCTGAACTTTGACATCCTGCCTTGCATCAGTTATTTGTATTTATATTCATCTTTGCATCTCCCATAATGCCTGACACACGGAAGCCACTCATTGAGTTTTGAATGAGTGATTGTTGAGATTGGGATGAAGTATTTTAGCAAAGAGAATTGATGGAATATAATGTTGACTCATCTTAATTGGATTTTTCTTCTCTTCTGAAAAATTTTAAGGTGAAAGAATATGTAACTTAGAAAAGAGACATTACTGGTAATAGTCTAAAAGAATGAAATCAGCATGCTTGGAACTTAAGGCTTCTCTTGCTGGCAGCATTGTGCATTTAGAATCAAGAAGCTTCTTAATCAAAGGATTATCTGAGGTCTTACTCATAAAACATGTATGTCTGGCAGCAGTTTAAAAATGAGCTGTTTTTATGAGGTTGCACGTGGTCTTTCTCCACACCCTTCCCTGAAGCTAATTCTTAAGAGGTGAGACTTAGAGAAGTTTGGTCATGTAATAAAATCAAAGGTGAAGAAAGACTAATGAGCTTTCACTAAAGTAAATGCAGTATGGAAGGTTTAGCATGTTGCCTTACATATTGAACACTCCATTTTCTTTAATTTGCTCTTTGGCACTAGAGTTGTTGCTTTTTTCCGGGAATATATTACAGTGAAACTTGGGAGTCTTTCCTCACCTTTAAGAATACCTTTTTATGACTTGTTCCCCTCTTCACTCCAAAGCATTACAAAGATTTAGTTTTTTTCACTTTCAAAATACAATCCTTGGTAATTATCTTTGAGCAAGAAACAGTCTTTTTATGTTGGTTTCAAATACCACATTGTTGTAACATTAAAAAAAGTCCTTTGTTATAAAGGGAAAATTTAGGAAAAGATAATATTTACATAAATTTGATAGAACATCTTTACTTCACTGATGATATGAAGCGTGATATCTGCTATATCAATTCCATATATTATGAAATATCATAATCCTTAAAAGACAGGAAATAAAAATTCATTTGTAACTAGAGGAATTATTTTAGAATAGATGGGGAATTAAATTATTTTAGTTAGATTTAGCCAGGGCAGAAGGTTAGTGTTCTTATAGAAATATTTCTCTACTTTACATAGTTTTCAGGGCTATGATTTTACTTTTTCTTAAAAAGTGATTGAGTATGATTTATTTAAAATTCTCTTTATGTAAAATAAATTCAAATTTACTTAATCAGTATTCATTGAGCACCTATTATATGCCAGGTACTATGATAGGAGATAGGGATACAAAGATAATAGGAGACTGTGCATCCTTTCTAGAATTTCACACTCTAGTAGAAAAGAAAGAATTGTAATACATTTTGGTAAGTACAATAATAGAGATATGCACTTGTTTACCAATACTCCATATGCACTTGAAAAATAGATAGTTGTGGAAAAAAATCTTCGTATGGTACTAAGAACAACGAGAATGAAGATGCATTACCAAAACTAAGTTTTAAGAAAGTTTAAGCCTTATCATTATCTTACTTGTTGAACACTCTCCTTGCCTGTCTTGATACAAAGTGCTTGAGTACAGCTCCTATTAAAGTGGTTTTGTGACCTTATAAAAACTCATATTCAGAGAGAAGCACATTTGTATGGTCATTATAATTAATAATCTTTATACCAGACATTAAGAGATTTAGCAAAACAAACCTACAAACAACAAACAAACCATGGACTATATATGTTTGTAAAAACCAGAAAAAGTGAAATGATGAAAAGCGTTTTTTTTTTTTTAATTTATGAAATTTGAAAATGGCTATTTTGGAGTCAGGAGTCCACTTATATCTTTCCCTTCTTTTGTGACATATAGGGCCTGTTATCTGTACCACACTCAGATTCTTAGTTAAACATTGTCACTGTTTCCCTATTTGTTTCTCTGTTCTTCCCTGCCAAGATTTTAAGTTGAGAGCAAAGACTTCTGGTAGTTTTGTATTCCTCACCACACCTACAGACTGCAGTGTTAAATACCTAGTAGGCAGATGCTCAGTACAAATTTGCTAAAACAAAGAAGTGGATTTTTTTTTTTTTGGTCAAAAAGGACATTTCGAAGATATGATAATTTAGTCAGTATTGGTGAGTTCAGTGTTAAGGGTGGAATTTATCCTCTGTGATGGGTTAAAACAGCTTCAGGTCTACAATAAGTAGAACTCTCTCAAGAAAAAAGAAAAACATTTCATTTGATTTTGAATGGAAGGAACATAATAGATATAAGCATTTGAGAGACTGGATTTCTGAATTTTGAATGGTATGACAGCTTAGTTTGCAGTTAATTATGACCCCAAATCTAAGTTTGTGCAAATGGCATAGATTCATAGGACAGAATAGTATCATTAATTTGAATTCCATAGCTTCTGAACTGGCTGTATATGTAAGGTATGTTTTCTTTTTGTATTGATTTGGTAATGCTTATGTTAAAGTACATCAGCTTCTCAGATTAGCAGATAGATTTAGAACAATAATAAATGGACAATATAGTGGGGTTGGGGAAGGGAGAAAGATGAACAGGATGTGCACATAGCTCTTTCTCCTTTTCTGCTTTATCCTTCATTCCTCATCTCTTTTGTTGTAGAATTAGAAGGGAAAGTTATGCTGAACAATTTTGAATTGGAGAAAACAGGTTTGCAGTATTCTGAGATAATCCTAATATATTTATTCAATCCTTAGCAGTCTGTTAGAACCCTAGGCATATTTGCTAAAATTGACTGTGTGTGGTGGTTTTATTTTTTCTCTCTGATCACCTCACTTTCTGAGCTTCTATCCATCTCTAGACTCCTCTGCTTTTCCGATTTTCATTAATTCATTAGCAATTTTAAACATTTCTTTCTGTGCCAGAACATACGCCAAGTACTGAGATAAGATTGTAGACAAGATGGAGCCCCTGCACTCTTGGAGCATATAATCTACTGAGAGGATAAAAACAAATATGAACCAATTGTGAGTGATACTGATACTATGGGAGTAATTAGAGGATTCAGTGGGAGACCATAAGGGGGCACCTGACCCAGTCTGGATATTTAGGAAAAGCTTACAAGAGGAGGTGAATTTGTTTTTTGAGGCCTTCCTGCGGTCTCTCATCTTCTCAAGTTACCAAACACAAGAAGCTTTTCTCTGTAAAATTTCCCTTCTCCCTTCCTTCCCCATCCAAAACTGATTTACTTGTCTGTTAAAACAAAACAAAACAAAAAATTTGGATAGAGATATAAATGAGGATTGATCCTTTTAAGGAGTATTTGCATTAATGATGGGAATTTGTTAACACAAAAGTGTTTTTAATTGATGGCATGGGTAGATGAGTAATATATTTCTGAGTAGGAAAATTCAAGGGCAACTTACCCCCAATCATAATAGAATAATACTTAACACTTATGAACCCTTAGTATTTGTCAGGCAGTGAACGAAACACTTTATGTACATTATATTCAAATGGAATACACAAACATAGCAAACTCTTCACTCCCACTACTCCTCACTCTCATTTTTCACAAGCACCCTGTTCTCTACAGGGACCCAAAAAAAGTCTACTTAGGAAGCCCAGTGTCTTAGCACAGCAAATACCAGTATTAGAAACCTTAATTCACTGATTTTCAGCTCTTGGGAGGTGGAGTGGGAGAACTAGGAGGGATGGATATATTATGGAAAAAAAAAATATTCAATGTTCCAGTTGTCTTGATTTTTATTTTAAAGTCACAATATCTAATTTATTTTGAAATTTCAAATAATTGTAATGGAGGTTATTAGATGTTTATATTTCCAAAACTGGGCATGGATTTTAAAAGACTCCCGTAAAACACTGCTCTTAAAATATTTTAAAGTTCTCTGATTCTTATATTTATTGTATTATGTACTAGAAATTTATAAAGAATGCCTTTTTCCTTGATTTTATGTATTCGTACCCATTCTATTTATAGTTTTTCCCAGTTACTTGAAGGAAGCAGCAACATTAAGCAAAAGAACAAGGTTGAGTTCTGATGGGTTATCTTTCCTCTGCCCCCATTACAATTTACCGTTTTGTGGGAGTGGTGAATTTGTGAATTCAAATACTGCTTAGTATTTAGTAGTCTCTAGAATTGAGGGGTAACACATTTTTTTAATGTTGAAAATCGACTTTCTTAAAGTACAGTTTGCATAAAATAAGATGCACTTGTTTTAAGTGTACAGTTCTATGGGTTTTTACAAATGAATATACTCATGTAATCATTACCTTGATTAAGATATAGAACATTTCCATCACCCCAGAAAGTTCCTTCATGTTTCTTTGCAGTTCTTCTCACACCTCCTCCCCACCCTGCCCCTTGGCCACCAGTAATCTGCTTTTTGTTACTATAGTTTATTTTTATCTGTTCTACATTGGAAACATGTAGTACATACTCTATTTTGTATCTGCCTTCTTTCACTTAGCATGATGTTTTTGTGATTCGTCCATGTTTGTTGCATGTATGAGTAGTTGCCATTTTTTTCTTGCTAAGTAGTATTTTTTTGTAATGGATATACATGGATTTGTTTATCCATTCATCTGTTGATGGATATTTGAGTTGTTTCTAGTTTTTGGCTCTTATGAACAAAACTGATCTGAATGTTTGTGGACACAAATTTTCATTTCTCTTGGGATTGAAATTGCTGGGTCGTTTGTAAATGTATGCTTACCTTTATAAAAAATTTCCAAACTGTTTTCCAAAGTGTTTGTACCATTTTACACTCCCACCAGCAATGTATGAGAGTTCCAATTGCTCCACATCCTTGTCAACTCTTGGTATTATCAGTCTTTTTATTTTTAGCCATTCCAGTTAGTGTATAGTGGCATCTCTTTGTGGTTTTAATTTGCATTTTCCTGATGACTGCAGTTGTTGAGCCACTTTTGCATGTGCTTATTGGCCATTGATGTATCTTTCTTTGTGATGTGTTTATTCAAATCTTTTGTCTCTTTTAAAATGTCTTCCATTATTGAATTATAGAGTTATTTTTTTTAAAAAATATAATCTAGATACAAGTCCTTTATCAGATATTTGTATTGAATATTTTCTCTCAGTCTGTGGCTGGCCTTTTCATTTTCTTATCAGTGTCTTTAGAAGAGCAGATATTTTAAATTTTGAGTCCAACTTATCAGTTTTTCTTTTATGGTTCGTGCGTTCTAAAAGATCTCTGCCTATCCTAAGGTCTTGAAGATTTTCTCCTGTATTTTCCTATGAAAAATTTTAGCTTTTAAGTTTAGGTCCATGATTTACTTTAAGTTAATTGTGTAGGGTTATTAGTTAATGTTCGAGGTTCATGTTTTCCATACTCGGATCCAGTTATTCCAGTCTTTCATCTGTAGTAGGCTCGCACACTTGTGACATTTCATTAACAGCAAGAAGTATATATATATATATAGATAGATATATATAAATATAATGTATATATATATGCATAAATATGCAATCTTTGACATATCTTTTGTACATCAGACTTATTTAAAAGATCATGGCTTTTAAATGGCTAAAAATCTTTAAAAACTTTTTATTTTTCTAATCATCATTATACTTGTGTTGTTTTACATGTTTTGTATATTGATTTTTGGTGAAATGCTTAAATTCTGCAAAACTGAAAGAATATATTACATCTTTGGCTAACACAGAGTTCAGGATCTTCAGATCTTGGTCTCTGATAAGCCACCCCTGGGCACTACTCAGGGTTCTATGACGGGACATCCCTGTTCCTTTGGTTGTGGTCTCCTTGTTTCACCTTGCCTTGACAATTTTTTTTTTTTTACCATTTAACTAGAAGGAAAACAAATTCTCCTGTAGAAATCAGGTAAGTATATGAAAAATGAAAGAATTGGTTGAGCTCATAGGTTCGTTCTTTATCTTTTCTACTTTTTTCTCCTTTCTGTTTATTTTTTCTGTGAGCTAAGGTCTTTCTTCCCTTTGATATTTTCCCTTTCTCCCTTTCGGGAGAGGAGCTTCAGGTGCTCTGCAAACACCTCCTTATTTATATAGTCTGTTTTTCTGAGTATATCTTCCTGAGAGTGAGATTGGAATTTTCTAGAGTTTACCATGGGATGCTCCTAGCCCGATTTCCCAAAATGTTTGATTTTCTTGGGTTTAAACACCAATTAGAGCACCAAAAATACAGGGCAGCGGAGGAGGATTTTATGTTACAAATAAATAGCATAGACGTGAATGGGCTTTCCTTCTGTCTCCTCTCTACTACCTCATCTTTCCCAGTTCGCCATAGCTGTTTTTAATCCTGGAGCAATTCTCCTCTACCTCTCCAGCGAGAAACCAATATGTATGACTCTTGGTGATGTTCCTGTGTTTGTTTTGTTTTTGGAGGTAGTCCTCTTATTTTTTATATGGATTTCATGTGCTACCTTGTGTTTCTCCAGATAGAATACAGATAGAATTCATTACTAATATGTAATTCTTGTTTTCTTCTCTCTGTTTTCTCTTCCTTCTCTCTTTACCCTGTGGTTCTTGTGCAGGTCTTGTTCAACGTTGTGTGATCATCCAGAAGGATGACAATGGATTTGGGCTGACGGTCAGTGGAGACAATCCAGTCTTCGTGCAGTCTGTCAAAGAAGGCAAGGCACTTTTTAAAACAGTCTTGTCACTCGGGAGCAAACAGAATAAGAATAGAAGAGTTTAAATAATGTCTATTGCCCAGAATAAAATAATCACACACATTGCAGGTCATATGGCCTATTGTGCTAGATTTGTCTTTAGTGTCATAGTTATAGGCATGAGTTTAATTTACCCCAGTTGATTTTCTTTGTACTTTGTAGGAAAAAAACAGTTCTTGTATAGTTTTAGAAATCATATGACTCCTTGGTCATGATATTTTATACATCATCACTTATAGAAGTTTGTGGAATTTTATTTCTTCATGGCACCAGAGATATCTTGGTAGAGACAGATCAAAGAAATGGTTATAAGCTCAAAAATAATCCATTCTTTTCCAAAATGACAATAATAATATCTTCTACTGCTATTACCAAATATTGAATACTTCCTTTATGTTGGGTGCTATAATTTGTGGTAGGTATTTTTATTCCTCATTTTATAGGTGATATTGAAGCTTAGAGTTAAAAAAAAAAAAACAAACATAAAATCAGTCCATCATCACACAGCTGGTGAGTGGCAGAGGCAGGATTTGAACTTCAGTTTGTCTGACTTTACAGCACATGTTTTTAACCACTTTGTTACACTGCCTCTCTTTCAAGAAGATTATCAGTGAATACTAATGAATTACATTTTAAGTAATTAGTTTCTCTTACAGATGGAGCAGCCATGCGGGCTGGAGTACAGACAGGTGATCGAATCATCAAGGTAAGGAAAAGATTATTATGGAATTTATGGTAGAATTCAAAAACAGCCTATATTAGCCATGTTTTGATTTTTTTTCACTTGGATTTTTATAAAAAGCAGTGCATTATATATGATGGATTTGTTGACTATAAAAACTTATTTCATTTATTTAAAAATTAATATTATGCGCTTTACTGGCGGGCATAATAAAAGGCTGGAATAAATGGAGTTATATATGTTCTTGGATAGGAGAGTAACTCGTTGTAAAGATCATTTCTCTCCAGATTAATCTGTGGGCAGGAAATTCTCATCAAAATATACTAGTAGAATTGGGGAAGTGTGTCGTTACTTGTCAAATGGATTATTCTTCCAAATGAACTTTACGAAGGTATAAGAATAGCTAAAGAAAAAAATGTTTTATGTATATGGGTATGTGTGAGGTGAGATGGTATGGATTAATTTAAAGCAAATGACTAGTCTAGATATAGACCTATCAATGGAACACAATAGAGAATCTAGAAACAGGCCTTGAATTCTGATCAGTAGAGAAAGAATGGATTAGACAGTAATGACTCTAGAGACTACTGACTAATTCTGATTTGGTAAAATCAAATTACTATACAGGTGAAGTCACCATGAACATATTTACAAACAAAGAACTATCTGGAAAAAAAATTTGAAACATATTACAGAGTATGATATCCTTATTTGTAAAGAGCACTTTTAAATTACTAAGAAGAGAAAAAGTAGTCTAATAGAAAAATGAGCAAAGAATTTTATCAGGCAAGTCCCCATAGCAATTGAAATAAATAATATATTAATGAGGATATGTCCAACCTCATTAATAACAAAGAAGTAGAAATTAAAATGATAGGTGACAATATATTTGGTTGTCAGAAATTTTAAAGATTGATAATACACATTTGGTGTAGTTGGGTATGGTATAATGGCTGCTCTCATAAGCTTGTTGTGAGTATAAATTAGGTAAAATCTGTTTTAATGGAAATTTGTGAATATGTATCAAAAGTTTTATACTTTAAGAATGTATATAACCTTTGACCAGCAACTTTGCTTTTAGGAACTTATCTAAGGAAATAAATGTACAAATGTTAGGTGGTATGTGTACAGCGAAATTCATTTCAGCTTTATCATATTGAAAACTTGTAAACAGTCTAAATATTCGTAAACTGAGGGCTAAATAAATAAATTGCATTTCATCTGCAGCTTTTAAAAACAATGGATTAGGTCTATGTGTACCTATATTGAAAAATATCCACAATACAATAAAAAAGTATTTATTTATTTGCAGGAAAAATGCAGTTATTATATATATATGTTTATGTGTCTGTGTATCTGTATGTGTGTATGCTAGAATAGTGTCTCAAAGGTTAAACATCATGGTTATCAGTGATCATCTCTTATGGGCATAATGAGTATACTTTTACTTCTCTTTTATACACTGATATATTTGAACTTGTAAAAATTAATATTACTTGCATCAGAAAAAATAATATTAATGTTAGATCCATGTTTGATATTTTTACTTTAATTTGTTTGGTTTAGTGGAGACTTTGGATAACATTTCCTGCATTTAGCCTGTCTGAAAATTAATTTTCTTTGTAAACATTAGGTCATGATTGGAAAACTGAAAGTAAATTGAGTATTATTGTGGAAATATTGCTTATTTTTTCATCTTTTAAAAAATTTATTATGATTTTGACAAATAATTGAATTTGTAATTAAAAGCAAAGAGATCTTGGGGCCGGCCCGGTGGCATAGCGGTTAAGTTCACATGCTCTGATTCGGTGGCCCGGGGTTCCCAGGTTCGGATCCTGGGCACGGACCCACGGCACCGCCTGTCAAGCCATGTTGTGGCGGTGTCCCGTATAAAGTAGAGGAAGATGGGCACGGATGTTAGCCCAGGACTAATCCTCCTCACAAAAAATAAAAAATATAAAAGCAAAGAGATCTTTTCTATTTGCAAGAGCCCTTCGCTGTGAAAGATTTGTAAGTCTGTTGCATGGTATGTTTTGTCATTTTTTATGGTGAATAAGGTATTTAAATCAAGGCCTTGTTTTGTGTTCAAGTTCATTTTGTTGCTAAGTATACCTTACAGAATAGTGATAAAAGTTAATATTGAACTAAATATGTTCATATTTTAATATAGCCCTGTGTGCTATATTATATCATAATTGGTTGTATTATGTATAATAATTCCTGAAATAAATTTATCCTTGGTCTCAGTAGAATGTATCTGACATACACTACTTTCATTTTCTTACAGGTGAATGGAACTCTGGTGACTCATTCAAACCATTTGGAAGTGGTGAAGCTAATCAAATGTAGGTGAATGTTATTCTCAGTGTTAATTGTTTTCTCAAACTCTCAAGTGAGGATAAACAAACATTTTCTATTTTCTGTAATAGGCCAGATAGTAAATATTTTAGGCTTTGTGGACCATATGGTCTACTACTTGACTATGTCATTGTAGCACAAAAGCAGTCATAGATGATGTGTAAATGAATGAGTGTGGTTGTGTTTCAGTAAAACTTTATTTTCCAAAACAATCTGTGGGCTGGATTTAGCCCTTTGGCTGGAGTTTGCTGACCCCTGCATTAAAGGAAAATCTGAGGTGAAAATTTTTAACTTACTAATAAATATCTCCCATCCACTTCATATATGTGGTTGATTATAATATCCTTGTCATCCTTGGTAATGCTGAAAGCATGTATTTGAAAGAAATGCATGAGTCACCTCAGAGGGAAGAGGTTGAGAAATCAGACACAATGGCCTGGATAAGCTGAAATGGAACTTTAAAAATCATCTAGCATAATCACTTTCCCTCAGATAAGTAAATGATTAAATAACCCAGAGTGGTGATCTTCTTTTGGAAATCGCCAGGGTTAAGAATTTATAATCTTTTTCATCAGACTATTTCACAATAAAGTAGACTACAAATACGAGATAGTTATTTATGGCCAAGCAGAAATACTACTGTTTTATTTATTCCTATTTCTTTTCATTGAGTGGACATCTTTAGAATAAACTCAGTAAACTGAATTCTGTCTTGGCCTTCTTATTACTTAAGTAAAGCAACCCATGAATTCCTTTACCTTTTCATCAGAGTACCAGTGCTCTAATGGTCACTTTGTTCACAGTTCTGAACCTCAGTGCATTTTAGAAAGAAATGTGATGATCACCATGAGATCCCTATACTTGAATAAATTTGAGTACTTATTTAATGAGATGGTGATTTATAAATTTTTATGTGCTACATATATATGATGGTTTATAGTAAATATGTGCCTGATAACTATTACAGAGTATTAAAAATAAGATTATTTCTTTAGCTTTTTAGGTTATATATTTTACTCATTCCAATATAAATTTTTCTTAAAAAACTAAATCCTACGCCTATAGCAATAGATTACTTATCCAATAATGAGAACCTAGCTAAAAACTTAAAGTAAGCATAAAACACTCTGAGTATCCAAAACAGATATAAATTTTAAATGCCTAAAACCTATATACTATACTTGTAGTAGAGCTCCCTCATGTCCTACTCTTTAATGCATGTTCTAGACATAATAAAAGTGATTTTAAATCAAAGCAGTTTAAAAATTGCTAAAGAAGGGAAGGGAAGATCTAGGAAGCTCAAGGAGGCAAGCACATGAATAAGTAGATAGATATAATAGATGAATTTCTGACAGAGAGAAATAAGACTGAAAAACCTTAAAAAGTGTGTATACCTAAAATCCCCCCGAATCATAACATTTGTGACCATAAAATGAAAGAAAATAGTTTTTAGAACTCCAAACAGTGTGAAATAATTGACAGTGAGTTCCATGGAAGGATTAAATTGGGAGAAAAGTGTGAAATACATTTAAAAGTTCTGTTGGAAAGTCTAAGAGAAAGACTTTGCCGTTTAAAAGGTCAGTTATATGGGAAAGTCATTTGTTTGGACAGTCTCATTTCTTCTTGATACTAGATAAATAATGAATGTCTGTTGTTGAGTCTTTCTGGTTATGGTTAATTTTGCTTTCTGTAGTGTTTTTTTCTGGTAATATGCTTAAGTGAGTTTCTGTCTTCTCCAAATTTTAAAAATTAAATCTTACTACTTATTTATGGTAGGTTTTTTCCCCCAGTTTTTGTGGGATATTTTTTGTCATACTCACTTTTTACAGTTAATTTAAAATTGCATCATTATATTCCAGAAAATTAGTTAAATCCTGCCTAATTAGTATCATCTTAAAATGTAATGATTTTTTAAATTTACATTTAAGAAATTAATTGAACATAGTCATTAGTAGATGGTTGGTATTAATTTATTCTTCTCTAAATTAAAAAAAATTCTTGGGATTAATTTTATTTGCTTTTAAGTAACATCTGATCTTTGTGAATAGTAATTTGCTATCTGAAAATGGCATTGGTCTTTTAGATTTTTAGGGAATCATAAAAGAGAAATGACAAATTAGATTCTTTTTCTATGGGGAAATGGTTAGCAGATGATGAAACTTTCTTACTTAACTCAATCTTTTAGAGTTGTCAAAGATTAAGTAGTGAAATGCTATAAAAATTTTTTTAACAGTGTTATTTTCCCTTCTTTCCCCTTTCTTTCTTCTCCCTGCCCCAAGCTGGTTCCTATGTAGCTCTCACTGTTCAGGGACGCCCACCCGGGTCACCCCAGATTCCACTCACTGATTCTGAAGTAGAGCCATCAGTCATTGGACATATGTCTCCCATCATGACATCCCCTCATTCACCTGGAGCATCTGGGAATATGGAGAGAATTACTAGTCCTGTGCTCGTGGGGGTAAGAGTGGGAAAACTTCTTTATAAATGCTCAGTTGTATGATACCTTTGCTTTATGTTAAGAGTGTTGAAGTATTGAGCTGATAAATAAGTTCAAAATTCTAGAAAATAACTTCCTAATATAAAAATTATGTAATAATTTGGAATGTGCTGCCCACAAAAATATACTTCAGATATCTTATGTTCAAGGTCCCTAGTTATCTTAGAGTATATACTTTAAGAGGACAGGGTTTTTTTGTTTATTGTGTTTATTGTTGTATTCCCAGGGCCTGAAATATTGCTTGGCATATAGTAGGTGCTTAATAAACTTTTATTGTTTGAGATTGAATCAAGAGTATACAAGTAATTATACAAAGGCAGAATGTAGACGTTATGAAGGGGAAAATATTAAGTTCTGTGAGGATTCAAAGGAGGGAGAAAGCACATCCAGTTGTGATAGAGAGGGAATTTAAGGAAAGCTATTATTTGCGTTGAGCCTTGAGAAACAGGTAACTTTTAAGTGGTGGCAATGGGGAAGAAGGCAACCCAGGTAGAGAAAGCAGAATAAACATAGGTAAAGAGCCGAGAAAGCGCCAAGTGTTTTGGGGAAGTAGCCAGGCCTCTTGTTTGGCTGGTGCCTGTTAAGGATAGTGTAATGGAAAATGATCTTGAAAAAAGTAAGATATTTATTTTGAAAAATCAGAACTACCAGGCTAGTTTACATGTAACTGGATAGGCAGTAAGAATCCATTAAAATTTTTCTGAGCAAGAGAGTAATGTGGTTATAACAGGATTTTAGGAAGACTAATTTGATAAAATATTACAGGATTGTGAAACAAGGAGAGAGAGCAGGAGATGAGTTAGGGAACTGTTTTAATATTTCAGGTAGGAAGTACTGGGAATTTGAGTCATGCATGGGGGTTGATAGTAAAGATCCAAAGGAGGGAAAGTATAAGATATTATTCTTATACTTAAGGCAACTTCATTTCTCCAACTATTATCAATATTTAACGTTCTCTTGAACCTGGTTTAGTAAAAGTGAAATAGCAGGGCTGAAATTTCCCTGTAGCCTTTTATCTATAAGTGTCACGTCTAAAAGCCTGTCCTCATAACTGCTGGAAATAAAGAAAATCCTAATAAGGATTGAAAATTGCAGCTGAGACATAATATTGTGTCTCGTTTTGCTATTTATTATAGCTTCACTTTCTCTGTATTCGTTCTTTTTTGTTTGTTTGTTTTTTATCTTTTTCTAGGAGGAAAACAATGTGGTTCATAACCAGAAAGTAGAAATTCTGAGAAAAATGTTACAGAAAGAACAGGAACGGCTACAGGTACTAAATTAGAAATTGGGCTGTTTACAGGCCAATAAAAACGTGAGTGGGCATAGTTGAGTTGATATTTATCATAATCACAATCAAGCAGTGTTGTAATGAGTGCCATCAGCTATTTTATTAAGAATGGACTTTTTCTATATTTTCTTGACATAAGTAATTAATTCTCAAAATATTTTTATAACTTTTCAGTTATTGCAGGAAGATTACAACCGAACACCTACCCAAAGATTGCTAAAAGAGATCCAAGAGGCCAAGAAACACATTCCTCAGCTGCAAGAGCAGTTATCCAAAGCCACAGGCTCTGCTCAGGTAGCATCACTATTAAAAGTGCTACCCAACTCTTTGCAGGAGAATTTTCTTCTGGGAATGTGTCAGAGAATGTTGCAGTTGCCTTTTTTGAAAGTTATTTTTTCTAGCATAGGCCAACAGGATGTCCTGTGCAGGATGTTACAGAAATAATGATTAACTGAAAAAATATAGGCTTTTGATTGTTTGCTTGCTCATAATATCATATTTATTTATTCCATAATAATTTTAAAAAGAATTGAGTGCTTTTGCTATGATGTGACAAACTACTAAAACATGTTTAGATATATTTACGTTTTTGAGGTTCATTCTGCCATTTTGAAACAGAATGGCTATGTTTTTAAGTAGTGACATAAAATTTTACAAAATGATAGGCATTGTGCTAAATACATGGCCAAGCATTTTCTTATTTAATCTGCACAACAACCCTCTGAGATTAGATATTACTGTTGTTTTTTCGCCATTTTACATATACACTTAGAGAAACTCAGAGAGATTAAATAACTTGTCTGAGGTCATGTAACTCAAAAGCAGTGGGACTAGAACTTAAACCTAGTCTGATGAATTCAAAGCACATTCTTATTCTTAATGACTGTATTTTTGTTGTAATTTAAAAACAGATTTCAATGGAATTTGCTATGTGGGTATAAGTTATAGAGATGATGGTCTCAGAAAAAATAGCCCAGCATTTGTATGTCAACTAAATTTATATTCTATAATATTCAGATTTGGGAGATGAAAAACTTCTTAATACTTCATCTTAAAGCAAAATGGGCAAATTACCTGTACCATTTAAAATGAGTGAAAGCTGTTGATTTATTATTCTTCCTGAGTTAGGTCTGTAAGTGAAAGCCACAGATTCATAGAACTAAAAGGATTCTTTGAGATCATCTAGCCTAATATGCTCAGTTTAAAGTTAAAAAATCACGCTATAGTTGAGAAAATTAAGGCCTAAACTGGTTAAATGACTTACACAAGGTCACACAGTTGTAAAGCCTCCTGACTTTTTGGTTTAGTATACATTCTGTTACAGGTTATTTATTTTTTCATTACTTTCAATCTCATTAGGTATATGAAGTTTTGAGTATTATGCTTCAGGAATGTTGACAGTTTTATGTTGTTGTTATTACTGAGCGAAGACAACATTCTTACTCTAAACATTAAAAATGTGGTTCCTGATCTAAAGGCTTATAATAATTTATGTTAATGGCATTGTGTCCCAGAATTGGCAGTTTATTGAAATTCTAAAGTGTTGGAAGGCAGTTTGCTCAAAGTTATATATAGTGTAATAATCTTTACTAATGGGCAGGGAATGCAAATTATATAATTTAACAAACTATTTTATCTTTTTGCTCTCTTTGGAAGTTTGAACTTTTATTGTCTTTACTAAAATATTATTTTCCTGGTCTTTAAGGTCATGCCATTTTAGAACCACAGAATTAGTAGTTATTTATGCTTTTAACATTTAGAGCTGTAAGCATTCTTGATCACATCAAACTGGCCAACTTTTAACAGTCTCCATTTAGATTGCAGTGTGACTCTATTTATTTATGCAGTCAATAATGAGAGTTCTCTCTTTATATGTTTGTGTGTGTGTGTGTTTAATCTGTTTTAGGATGGAGCTATAGTTACATCCTCCAAGCCTTTAGGTGACACGCTAACAGTCAGTGAGTTAGAAGCAGATCCTGGTGATGGACTAGGCAGAATTGACTATAGCAGTGGAGATGTTTCTCGGCACGGCAGTGACAATGCAGATGTAAGTGTTCTACATCTTTATCTTCTGTGTCCTTCTCTACAGCCCCTTTCTAGATTCGATCTTAAGTTATGTGAATTAGAGGTGTTCTCTTATTACTTACTTTTTATCACCACCATCCTTAATATAGCAATTTGATGAACGGAAATTCTGGGCACTGTTGTATATGAGCTTTTAATTCCAGAGTTCACTTTTTCCTTTGGACACCCATTGCCAAATGTTTCTTTTGAGGAGATGGAATTTCCCAGCAGGCATCTTGTTTGTGGATAGAGAAGTTAATAATGCCAGTGCTTTCTTACTGAACCGAGAGGCCAACTGTTGATATCTTTAAGAGCGTGTTAATATTCCATTTGTGGTCAGAGTGACTCAGTCTTGAATCATGGGGCACTTTGCCATTACGAAGAGGAAAAGCCTTAGTCCTGTTAGATAGACTTCAGTTAATAGCCCATTTTGAGTAACACTTTCTTGATTAACTCAGAAATTGCCATATAAACATGGATATTATTTAAGGAGATGATAAAAAAATATTTTAAGTTGAATATGATGTAGCACCATAGTCATATGAATACTTAAAAACTAAGTTCAGTGTTATTTACTCAGCAATACTTTGTAAGTAGTATGCAATGATAAGAATAATGACTTAAAGATAGATTACCCTCTTTAAAAGTGATGAAGAAAGTAGTCTAAACCAGTGTTTTTTTTTTAAATATAGTTTAAAGATTTTATTTATTCATGTTTTTCCCCCCAAAGCCCCAGTAGATAGTTGTATGTCGTAGGTTCACATGCCTCTAGTTGCTGTACGTGGGACCCGGCCTCGCGTTGGACGGAGAAGTGGTGCCTTGGGGCGTGCCCGGGATCTGAACCTGGGCCGCCAGCATCAGAGCGCATGCACTTAACCGCTAAGCCACGGAGCTGGCCCTAAACCAGTGTTTTTAAAACTGTGGGTCATGAAGTCAATTTAGTGAGTTGGGACTAGCATTAAAAAAAAGAATAGAATAGAAAATAAGAGTGCTTTGCATGTAGAAGAGGTGTTTACTTCATGTGACTTTTGCTGTGTGTATATGCACATGTATATATGTGTGTGTGCTGGTTAACAATGTAAAATGTCTCTTTTATTGAAGGTTGCGGTAAAAAATAATTGAAAGCCACTGGTTTAAGCCATCATTCAGGCCACCTTTTGACGCTTAGGCCCAATGACTCAGTTCCTCATGTGGAAAATATAAGGATTTTTTATTTTTCTTTGAAAGGTGGTAATAGGAGGCTTATGATTGGATAGGCTAAAGGTTTTAATGAAAAATTTCAATTTTGACTCAAAAAAATTATAATAGCTAATATTTATTGGGCATACGTACTATATGCTGTAGTAAGTGCTTTACATTCCTTATCTTAATTAATTGTGAAAACAGTAGTACTATTATTGTTATCATAACTTTACAAAAGAAAAAACTGAGGCCAAAAGGAGTTAACTAACTTGCCAAACTTACCCGGATAATAAGTGATCTGCCTCTACCTAGCTCCAGAGTACCAGTACTCTAAATATAAACAAAGGCACTGAGGTATGAAAATACATAACATTTGGGGAAAGTGGTGAAAATTTTACTGGTATGTTAGGGTTATGGATGACACGGCTAGAGTGTATCTTAGAAACAAAGTCTTGAATCCAGGTTATAAAGGGCTTCAACTCGTTCTAGCAGTACTGCTTTGGGAATCCTTCTCATATTCTCCTTGTTGATTTAGTGCTGCTTCTCCTCTCTGTTTTCATGGCTTGTCTCTACCATTACATGGAAAGTTTCTTGAGAGCACAGGGACCGTCTTATCGGACTTTATGTCTCCAAAGCCTAGCAGATTGTACAAATTCAGAACAAGTAATTCGAATGAAAAATTTGAATTTTTTATCTTATATTTAGAAGAATGGTACAGTAAAATCTATGGTTTAGAAATATAACTTTATAAAATACAGAGTGAATTGGCAAGTGTAGAAACAGGCATTCCAATGAATTAAGACTGTTTGACACATAATTGGTGTTTAATAAGTATTTGAAGAAGCAAAAGATGAATGACTAAGGAGTTTGGGCTTTATCTTAAATGCAGAAGAGAGGCACAATCAGAAACATGTCAGTGTGGAAAACGAATTGGAGTAAAGAGAGAGGGAGATCTGTGAGGAAGGAAGACTGCCTGGCTTAATAGGAACTTAACAAATGTGTGTTGATTGGCTAATAAATAGTTACCATTTATTGAACACCTACTTTGTGTCAGCAGTTGTACCTAATGCTTTACAGATACTCATTTTAACTCTTGTAATAATTTTGAAGAAACAGTGTCACCATTTTATAGATGAGGAAACTAAGGCCAAGTAAATAGATGGATATTGTGGAAATCCAGGTGAGAGATGATATATTGCAGACTAGGATATTTACTGAACACATAACAAACTAGTTTAATTCCTACAAGTGTCTGTCTGAAGCTAAAGATGGGCTGCTTTTAGCTTATGGATTTCCATGTTTGTTTCAATTGTACTGTATTAAGCTTGTAGGAACCAGTCAGTCTTTTAATCTTTTGAATCAATACTTTTAATTTTTTTTCCATTTTCTGCTCATTTTTATAAAGTAATCTCCTTTTGGTGTTTCTGGTATCATTATCATTGTAAAATTCCCTGCTTTTTCTCACCTCAGAGAAGGCTTTAAAGAATACCTACATACTCAGTTCTCACAAGAGAAGCAACCTGACCACAAATCATCATCTAAAATTCAGAACATCTGCCTCTCTGATTTTCAGTTTGTGGCTGATATTTTTAAAAAATTATTTGGAAAATTTTCAAACCTATTGAAAAATAGACTAGCATAATGATCCCCCCATCTCCCCATGTACCTTATCACGCAGCCTCAGCAGTCATCAACAAGTGCTCAAACTTGTTTTGTCTATATCCCCCATTCCTCACACCCTCCGAATACTGGATGATCTTAAAGTAAATCCAAGACATTATTTCAATAATATGCATCTATAACAGAAAAGAAGACTTAAAAAAATATAGCCATGATACCATTATCAAATATTAAGAACTAATATTTTCTTAATATGCAATTTGATCACCCTAATTGTCTTATAATGATATTTTTGCATTTGGTTTATTTGAATCAGGATCCAGTCAAGGTCTTCAGCCTTTAGTTAATAAATCTCTTAATATATAGTAGTTCTCTCCTCTTTTTTTGTTTTCCCATTTTTTTGTTAAAGAAAATGGGTCATATTTCCAATAAAACAACCTATATTCTAATTATATTTTCATGATGTTGTTTAACATATTCCTCTATGTATATTTCCTGAAAACTGATAGTGAGATCTAGAGTCTTGATCAGATTAAGGCTTGATAGTTGTTTTTTGGCAAGAACAATTCATGGGTGGCACTGTGTATATCCTATTACATCACATTAGGAGGTGAATGTCTGGTTGTCTTTTTATGACTGTAAATTTGTTTAAGGTGTTCAGATGATGTCAGTATGATTTCTTCATTATAAAGTTCTCCATTAAGGATTTATCTAATGTTTTTACCTGCCACTGATGATCAAAATGCTTGCATCCATTATTTAATGAGCAGTTTCAAAGGATGATATTATAATTTTGTCAGTCCTTCTGTATTAGATGGAATTATTTTATAAAGAAGAATTTTTCCCTTACTAGCTTTTAGGTTACCCTAAAATATAGCATATATAGGAAATGCAGAATAAATACTTGATTCTTTTCCTTCATGTATCAGAAGAGTTCTGTAATCAGAAGAGTTGATACCCTAACCAACTCCAAGGGTCACCAATGTGGGAATGTGTGTGTAATATTTTGAATTCATATATTTTAATATATTTGCTTATTATGTTTGAGTCTGTTGCAGTTGTTATTCTTTTTAATGCTTAAATTGTCCCTTTTTTGGCCAATGGGAGCCCCCTCAAGTTGTCTTCTGTGTTCTTTTGACATGACTCTCCAGTAACTTTGATAGCTTTCTTGCTCTTTGGTGTGACAGGATTATTCTAGCTTTATCTTCTCTCTCTCTTGTCCAAGACCCAGAGTCATCCATTTCTCCAAGGTGGGCCTTGTATTTGAAACTGCTGTTTTCTCTGTCGTGTGGTATCTTGGTATATGTATAGATAGTATGTATCTTTCCTATTGGCGTTCACATAAAAATATTTTGTACCTCATTTTCAGCTGCTCTGAAGAATGGCTCCCATTGCTTTGGAGTGTTCCTTATTCTTCCAAATTTCTGCATATCGTATAGTTTGTATTTTTACTAGGTCATCCCAAACATACCATGTAAATTTTATATAAATGCATATGTTAGTTTCACATGAGGTAGTAACAGAAAAATAGAAGCTTAATTTCATTCATATAAATAGGCCAAAATGCTTTTAACTTGGATAGAAAGAATAGTTTGGGACAGAGGGGATTAGAGGAGATGGATAAAGATATAGTTTAATTTTGACGTAATGAGTTTGAGATATGTAATATATCTAGTTAGAGTTATTTAGTAGAAATTAGCCCTCAGGCCTAGAGATGAAGTAAAACTGTTCTGTTGGTTCTATGTTGTTTTAGCAACATAAAACTAAAAAGCTGTGACTTGTCAAAGTCAGGAAAAAAGTAGCAGAGCCAGGTATTATATGAGAGGTGTTTAGTAGTTTCAAATACAAGTATGAAATTCAGAAATTATTCTGAATGGATCTCCTTTTGGTGAACTTATTGAAATGAACTGGATGTCTTTTTTCATTAGAGTCCCAAGAGTGGCCTGAAAGAGAGGATTTATCTAGAGGAAAACCTAGAGAAAAGTGAAGTAAATCAGGACACTGTGAGTATGAAATCCAAGAAATGATAGTGCTTTCTTTAGCTTTCCTTATTCTTAAGTGACAGGCATATTCTGATATTTATATATTCTTTTTTTTTTTTTTTTTTTTTGAGAAAAAGCTTAAACTTATTAAAGAAACTTAATAAAGATTTGATGGAGAGCTACTCCATATTTAGTTATTATTATTAGGTGGTTTAATGTTATTTTTTTATTGTAGTAAAATATACATAACATAAAATTTACCATTTTAACCATTTTTAAGTATACAGTTCATTGCCATTAAGTTACATTCACATTGTAGTGCAACCATCACCACATCCATCTCTAGAATTCATCTTCTCAAACTGAAACTCAGCACCCATTAAACACTAACTCCCCATTATCCTCTCCCCCAAGCCCCTGGCAACCACCATACTACTTTCTGTCTCTATGAATTTGACTACTCAAAGAACCTCATATAAGTAGAATCATACAATATTTGTGCTTTTGTGACCAGCTTATGTCACTTAGCATAATGTCTTAAAGGTTGATCCATGTTGTAGCTTGTGTCAGAATTCCCTTCCCTTTTAAGACTGAATAATAATCCATTGTATGTATATACCACATTTTGTTTATCCATTCGTCCGTCAGTGAACACTCGGGTTGTTTCCACCTTTTAGGTATTGTGGATGATGCTGCTATGAACATGAGTGTACAAATATCTGTTCAAGTTGTTCCTTTCAATTCTTTGGGTATATACTCAGAAGTAGAACTACTGGATCTTGCGTATTTTTACTTGAATACTTTTAGCAGTCTGATTTTATTTTATTTATTTATTTATTTTTAATAGATTCCACTGTATTGACTTATTTTTTTGTGAGGAAGATCAGCCCTGAGCTAACATCCATGCCAATCCTCCTCTTTTTGCTGAGGAAGACCGGCCCTGAGCTAACATCTGTCGCCAAGCCTCCTCCTTTCTTTCCCTTTTTCTCCCCAAAGCCCCAGCACATAGCGGTATGTCACAGTTGCACATCCTTCTAGTTGCTGTATGTGGGACGCCGCCTCAGCGTGGCCGGAAAAGCAGTTGCGTCAGTGCGCGCCTGGGATCCGAACCTGGGCCGCCAATGGAGGAGTGCGCGCACCCGACCACTAAGCCATGGCGCCAGCCCCTGATTTTATTTTTTAATTAGACTTGTATAAGGTTTTATAGTAAAAGATTTAACAGCATATTGTGATGCATCCATTATTAGCAAGTAGGACTATTGAAAAATCAGAGATATTGAATCAGCTGTAAAATCAAAAGTTGTCTACTACTCTAAACAAATTTCTGTTGTTTCACCTGATTTTTTTTTAATTATTAAAACCTTGAGGTTTAAAAATAAGTAGTAAAAAAGGCAGAATCAAGTTTAGGAGGTGCAAATACATCGCGTTGCAATACACTTAAGGAGGAAAAACTACAGCTATATATTATTCACTTAGTTTATAACTTGTGGATCTTTGTACATGGTTTCAACTGTAACTACTACGCAGATGACTCCCACGTTGTTATAGCCCCACTCTCTTTGCTTAACTCCAGACCCTGCGTCTTCAACTGCTGTCAGATTTAAGCCCAACTTATTCTTTTCCTATTTCTTCCCAAAGTTTTATTTCTCTTAATTCTATATGATCTTTGATTCTAGTATTTGTGGTCTTCAAGCATCCTATATATTTTACATTATACATTAATGCCTCTACACTGCCTTTTTCATACTAAATCCAACTTTGAGAGTTGACAAATGGATGAACTATTACATGGGAATGAGATCTGCCATTGTACAATTTATTTTTCAATTTTATCCTTGTTTCTTTAGCAATGTTTGTGTGATTACTTGAAAGTTTTATTGCATTGTGCCAATGATTTTCAGCCAGGAGTGCTTTTGTCTCTCAGGGGACCTTTGGCAATGTCTGGAAACATTTTTGATTGTCGTGACAGGGAGGCTGCTACTGGCATCTAGCGGGTGGATGGAGGCTAAGGATGCTGCTAAACATCTTACAATTCACAGGACATCCCCCACAACAAAGAATTATCTGGCCCAAAATGTCAACAGTGCCAGGGTTGAAAAACCCTGCGTTATGCACTTATGAAAATGAATTAAAAATGAAAAAATAGGGGTTGGTGACAGCTTTCAGTTACGTTATATTAATAGAAATCGTTGTATTAGCCTCTTTGCTTTGTCTTTTCATTTCTATTCTTGTTTTTCCTTTGTCCTGTTGCCTTCATTCACTTTTTAATATCTAACTTTTTAAAATTGTAACTGTTTATGTAAGCCAACTTTATTTCTTTCTGTAACAAGATCTGGATATGCATGAAATAATAAATGAAGTACACAGAGAATGATTAGAATCAGATAACCAAGGGTATAGTGAGCAAAGGGTGTTTGTTCTTTCCAGGGGAAATGTTTTTTTCCTCCCAAGAAACAATCAATACTGTTGTCGTTTTCTTTGCCAAAATGGTACATGGCCTTGAAAATTTGAGAACCACTTTGAAAATAAAGTACTGCTTAAAAGAAAGTAAATAAAAAGAAATCCAGTCAGTTTAGTGAACTATGTCTTTTTTGATGGTTTGGCGTTATTCTTTCTCCCAATTTGACCACCACATAATTTTTCTGTTCCTTTTCTCTGAATGTTACCAGGATACTCAGTCACTTATCGGGAGTCCCTCAACCCGTATAGCACCTCATATTATTGGAGCAGAGGATGATGATTTTGGTACTGAACATGAACAGGTGATGACATTCTTTTCTAAAAAAAAAATTTAGTTTTCTGAGATGTTTGGTTTGTTACAAAATGAACACTTTCTGGAGATTGAAATTATATTTGTAAAGATTTGAAGCTAAATCTTAGAACTAAGGTTAATTGGTTAATTGCTTAGATTAATTGCTTGTTTTAGCTTTGAACAATACAAATGACTTTGCTTTTAAAGCTGATAAAAAGTCATTGATGTATACCTAAGTATTTCATTTTTGGAGAGGGAAGTGGGTGTTATTGTTAATCCTTTTTTTTAAATTTCAAATTGCAGTTGTTTATTGATGGTATATAGGAATATTATTGGCATGATTCTTGTCCTGTTTCCCATGATCTTGCTAACAAGCTCACTACTTCTAGAAACTTTTTGAAATGACTTTTTAGGATTTTCTAAACAGACAGCCATGTTTTTATTTCTTGTTCTTACCTTTATCGCACTGGTTAGGGCTTGTAGTACAAGTTATTGAAAGGACTGGTGAGACAGGACGTCCTTGCCTTATTCCTGATCTTAGGGAGAAAGCATTCAGTCTTTCGTTATTAAATATAATGTTAGCCATAGGTTTTTTGTAGATACTTTTCATTAGGTTAATGAAGTTGCTTTATAGTCCTAGTGTGCTGAGAATTTTTATCATGAATGGATGTGAATCTTATTGAATAATTGAGATGATCACATAGTTTTTTTAATTTAGTCTCTTATTAATATGATAAATTACATTGATTGATATTAGTATGTTGAACCAGCTTTGCATTCCTAGGATAAACCCCAGTTGGTCATAATATATTTTCCATTTTATATATTGCTTGAATTCAGTTTGCTATTATTTTGCTGAGGACTTTTACATCTGTGTTTATGGGGAATATTGGTCTTTAGTTTTCTTTTTTTCTAGTGTCTTTGTCTAGTTTTGATAGTTGAGTAATAATGCTGGCCTCTTAGGATGAGTTGAGAAGTGTTCTCTTGTATTTTCTGAAAGAGATTGTGTAGAATTGGTGTTATTTGTTTAGATTAATTTTCTTCTCTACTTTTATTTAAATGTGTAAAAGATTATTTGGAAATTGTGATTCTAGGTTACCTTAGTTTAACTATTACTGTTTTCTGTGTTCAATGTAGTTAGGGAATATACAAATATTCTAGGAGTTGCTTTACTTAAAATCATACAACTCCATTTCCTACCACTATTTCTGCACTTAGCCCAAAAGAAAAGGAAGACAGCTATTTCATTATGAGGCAAAAAGCCTTCCTTAGACATCTGAGCTCCTTGATAATCATTTTCTAAACTTGCATTCTCCCAAGATGGTCGTTCTTCCAACCTATCCTCAAGAGATTATTAATTTTCAGAGGAAGAGGTTCCATAGCCTGTTGCTAATAAATTCTAGTGAAATATTTTAAATCTTAAATTTTTTTAGGATAAAATCAAAGTGGAATTTGGATAGTTACGTTTAATTGAGCTCACATTACATTTTGCATTTTTCTATTGGAGTTATTGATATATAATTATTTCCTTTTTTAGATCAATGGGCAGTGCAGCTGTTTCCAGAGCATTGAACTGCTAAAATCTCGCCCTGCTCACTTGGCTGTTTTCTTACACCATGTAGTTTCACAGTTTGACCCTGCAACGCTGGTAATGTATTTTACGATTTAGCCAATTCAGAGCTGTTACATTGATTCATATACTGTAAAACTTTTCACTTCTGCAAGCTGAATGGACAGACTTCTTTCAGTTCTCTAAATATGTAAGGATAGATATGAAATATATTTAAAATGTTATTTATTTTTTTAAAGACTTGGTTATATAATGATAATTACTACATTGTTTATGGTGATCTACTTGTTCCAAACATTCCTACTCACTGAGGATTTAGCAGATTATGTTTTTTATGACTTCTCACTTATCTTTTCCATTTCCTTCTCTACTGCAGCTCTGTTATCTCTATTCAGACTTGTATAAACAGACCAATTCCAAGGAGACTCGTCGCGTCTTCCTTGAGTTTCATCAGTTCTTCCTGGATCGATCTGCGGTAAGTTACCAAGTTAATATTATAATCTTTGCTTTAGTACATTGAATCATTGGCCTCGTGCTTTCAATCTTCCCTCCCAGGTTTTTGGACTTTATCGTGCTTTCTGACATCTATATTATATCTCAATTATTGATTACTCTTGACTGTTGTTTTTTATCATTTTTAAATGAGTTGTGGGCATATGACTTCTCACAGTAGGTTTTAGGGGATATATGTGTATATTTGAGTTTATGCATGTGCATAATTAGGATGAGAGAGTGAAAAAGAGAACACAAATGATACATATATATATAAATCAGGATCCAAAGGATAATACTTTTGCATAATTGAAGTCTGGTTGGCCTCTTTGAAGTTTGGAGGCACAAGTTTAACTAAAAAGTGGTGGAGGGCCGGCCCCGTGGCTTAGCGGTTAAGTGCACGAGCTCCGCTACTGGCGGCCCGGGTTCGGATCCTGGGGGCACAG
The DNA here is from genome assembly GCF_057802395.1 of Ceratotherium simum simum. NCBI lineage: Eukaryota > Metazoa > Chordata > Mammalia > Perissodactyla > Rhinocerotidae > Ceratotherium > Ceratotherium simum. The sequence continues at coordinate 70,739,209 of NC_141906.1, forward strand.
CGATGCACCGCTTCTCCGGCCATGCTGAGGCCGTGTCCCACATACAGCAACTAGAAGGATGTGCAACTATGACATACAACTATCTACTGGGGCTTTGGGCAGGAAAAAAAGGAGGAGGATTGGCAATAGATGTTAGCTCAGAGCTGGTCTTCCTCAGCAAAAAGAGGAGGATTAGCACAGATGTTAGCTCAGGGCTAACTCCCTCACCAGAAAATAAATAAATAAATAAATAAATAAATAAATAAAAAGTGGTGGAAAAGATCTTAAATGATAATAGTGTTTTATTTTACAAATAGAAATCTTAATAAGGGATTTAAACTAATAAGTTTTGCTATTAGCGTTGCTATAATAGGATAATAACAGTGAGCCTTAATGCTTCCTGAGTAATCAGGCTGCATATCCCTAGCATGTTCACATTTGCAATTCTCTTACATGACTGTTTCACACCTTCTCTCTTCTAAAACCTCCGTCACCTCCTCTCCTATCCTTTTCTCAGCTGATGACCTTGCTGTTTCTTTAAGAAATTTAACATTTACAGAGGAGAACTTCTACCAGATATATCTCCTACCTCCATCGTCCCATATGCTCTACCCTTTCTCTTGATGCTATGGAGAGATTGTCCTGGCTTTTATCTGAAGCCAGCTCTTCCCCTGTTTCCCCAGATTGTATTTCTTTATCCCTCCTCAAAGATGTTATTCTAGCAATTATCCCCCTTCTCTCCTGCATCAGCTTTTTGTTTTCTAGACTCATTCATATTAGCATGCAAACATTCTTAGTTCTCCTATTTTAAAACCAGCAAACACACACAGACACATTCTGGCTTCACTGCTCCCTCCAGCTCTTGCCCCGTTTTCTCTGTATTCCTTTACAAAGTTGCCTACGCACCTACACATCGCAGAATACAGTGACTTACTCAATGAGGCCTTCCCTGACCACCGTACTTAAAATTTCATCCTTGTCACTTTCTGTCACCTTTCCTGTGTTATTTTTGTTCATAGAACTTAATATTTTATTTATTTGTTTGTCCCTATTTCTACTTTTCTGCTCTAAACATAAGCTCCATTAGGGCAGATGTTCTTGTACCGTTTGTTCAGTCCTGTGTCTCCAACACCAAATAGATCCTGGTACAGAGTGGCCGTTGGATATTTATTGAATAAATTAGTTAGGGTTCTGATTATACTGCCATTGTTTAAAGATATTAAGATAATTTGCTTCCATGAAGAAATGACAGTATATTGAAGTATGTTTGAATTTCACAATTCTTAAGAGAGCTCCATGCTCAGTCAAAACTTTATATTTTGCTGCTCATAATCTATATAAGTTTATCAATATAAAAGTGTAAGAACCCTGATAGATTTGCTAATTATTCTTTTATGCCACAGGTGATATTTATTTCATGTAAATACCTACATATAGAAGTGAACCTTTGTGTACTTTTTTGCATTTGTGCTAGAAATACTTTCAGGAAAGTTGATTTGAGCTCTTGTGTGGCAACTTCAGTTAAAGAGAAAGCTTCAAGATCCATTTCACTGTTCTTTCAAATGAATAGAGGTCTCATAATTTTTAGCATTGACTTATTTTCAAATGTAAAACTTTAGATATTATAATAATTGTTTGAATTCTGGAAGTATATGACTTAAGTAGGTGTACAATACAAAGTCAACATGCAAAGGTTAAGATGTTTCCTCTAAATGCAAAATAATATTTTTTTTCCAAGACATTTCCCAAATTGACGGGAAGGAAAACACAACTATTTGGTAATGGGACCAGAAACTGTAGTTATTATGGGAAAAATCCTAGCTAAGAAGAAGTAAATTATGACACAGTCACCTTAGTTAGTTCGATAGTGAGAACTAGAGATAGTTACTGGAGATTTAAGACTCCAAAGCCTCCACATTGACATAGAATACCTTCTCATCAGGAGTGTGACTGTTGTGAGGGTTCTTCCACTTTACATAGGAACATGGTTGGGAATACCATGTTCTATAGTGTGAGTATCTCAAATATAGCAGATGAAAATCATGGTTATAGTTGAGTACATTTTTCATTTGATAATACACACATAGTTCAGGTTTTACCTATGTTGATTTAAATGATGTATAACTGATTATATTAACAAGTAATTCTACAAAGCCAAAGCCAATATTCATTCATTCTAGAAAGCCAAAGCCAGGAATAAGTCAGGCACAGAGCATTCAGTCATCTAGTAAAATGATTGTAGCCATTTCCTTTATAGCATGATCCTTGGGAAAAGGCCTTATTTTCAAGTTTAAACAATAGAACATTCCAGAGCTGTGAAATTTGGATGGGTGGAACCCAATAAATGAATTTATACATGAATATGCTTGTAAAAATAGGTATCCACGTTGTGTCTCTTTACTTTATACAGTACTTATATACATCTTAAAAAATCCTTAGTGCTGTTTCACTTTTTGTTTGCATTTTTGTTTTAGCACCTGAAAGTTTCTGTTCCTGATGAGATATCGGTAGATCTAGGTAAGTCTGAAGCACCAATATCCTGGAGAATTACATCTCTAGATTCGTAGCTCAACTCATCCCTAAAGGTTTTATCTGTCATGTGGTGACCAGTTGGTCATCTGAATCACAACAGAAAGAGAGTCTGTAATGCATTAAGGATAAATGAAATCTGAATTCTGAGATGAAATACATAAACTGCATTAAAGAACTTCTTTTTGTTTTACTTCAAGTTGTTTGCACCAGATATCATTGATACGTTACCAGTTATAATGCACAGAATATACCGTTAGATCAGGTAATTCCTTTCCTTTTCTTTATGCAGAAAAAAGAAGACCCGAGCTTATTCCTGAGGATCTACATCGCCACTATATCCAAACTATGCAGGAAAGAGTCCACCCGGAAGTTCAGAGGCACTTGGAAGATTTTCGGTAAGCTTGGTGGTAGATATAAATTGATATGGTCATTCTGAATGAATTTTATTTTGGGGTAGGAAAAGGTTACACATTAAATCCTTGGCTTAGCATATAGTCTTTATCACTCTTATTAAAACGTCATGAACATCTGCAGTCAAAGCGCTGGAGTGGTTCTGAGAGAGTCCATAGTCCCCATTCCATACACTTTCAGGATTTGAGCTCAGTACTATGTCTGTGCTAAGGATATGTGTTCTGTTGAGTGATTGCCTCTAGAATTTTTTTCCTCTGGTGTCCTAGGTGACATGGGTCCCAAAATAGAAAACTGTGACATTTTGCCTGTTGCTAGAAACTCATAGCTATGGAAACTCTGATGAAACATCTCCAGAGGGAGATAGTTTTTCTCTAGGCTACCTCAGGAAATTTCTCCTATTCCCATTAGGCAGAAACGTAGCATGGGGCTGACCTTGGCCGAAAGTGAACTGACTAAACTTGATGCAGAGCGAGACAAGGATCGGGTAACTTGGGAGAAGGAACGGGCATGTGCAGAGCAGATTGTTGCCAAAATTGAAGAAGTGTTGTAAGTAATAGAAGTATATGTAGAAATGCCTTCTCTACTGAGATGTTAGTTATGCTTAAAGTACACTTTGATCAAATTTAGAAGGGGTGTCAGATTGTGTATGTGGAGCTGTTTATTTTGTCATAATACTTGAGAAACTGGAATTTTTTATTTTTGCTGATATTTTAGATAAAGTTCTTGTGTTTCTTTTTCTGGATAGTGGTAAAATGAATGACTATAAAATTTCTAATTGATCAAAAATAGGTTGAATACTTTAGTTTCGGTTCACAGGCTTTGAAAATATTTCTTGCTATAAAACATTTGCAGTTGATGACATGAGTGTGAAAAGCATGTAGTTCCTTTGGGGATTAGAGGTTTTTTGCTATTTTATTCCATGTGACAGTGATTTAGGATAGGGTCCAAAGCATTTGGTTCTGTTCTGTTGTTTCAGGTATCCAAGTTTAATAGCAACTCTTTTATTCAACTTCAATATTTCGTTTTTAAATGTTTTTATTTGTAGGATGACTGCTCAGGCTGTAGAAGAAGATAAGAGGTAAAATAAATGTTTTTTCCTAGAATTTTAAGAAAAAAACTATATTTTCTCCTGTCAGCCCTAAATTATGATTTCTTTCTTTTAACTTAAAAATATAGACTGTCTCCCTCTGGTGGCCTGTATTTTGTTTGACTAATATTCTAGTGTCTTGAGTAGAATCCTTTTCTGTTTGCAGTGAATAGATAGTTCCTTCTTTTTTACTTGATGAATTATAATTCTAAGAATTCCAGCATTGGAGTTTTGGAAGTCATTTGATATCTTAATTCCACCCACCCTCCCTTCTCAAAAGTCTTATTTTACTTAATCCTTTCTCCTTCAGTTCGACAATGCAGTATGTTATTCTCATGTACATGAAGCATTTGGGAGTAAAAGTGAAAGAACCTCGAAATTTGGAGCACAAACGGGGTCGGATTGGTTTCCTTCCAAAAATCAAGGTAGGACTGGAATAACAGTGGTGGGTGCAGGTATCTGTGCTTCTTGACATTTGGCTGCAGTGCTTTCCTTCTTCTTAGTATATGCTTCCCTGTTCTCCAGAAACTGAAAATCTAGTGAGAAATCCAGATGTGTAAACTAATTATTAGACAATGTAAGAAGTGAAAATAGCGCTTTACACAGATTCCATCTCTGACTCTGTGATGTCCTCGTACTTTTTTTTATGGTACCTGTCATGGTTGGTAATTATTTGTTTTTGTTTAATTTTTGTTAGATTGTGAAGCTCTATGAGGGCGAGGACCTCCTTCATCATTGTATCCCCAGCTTTTAGCATAGTGCCTTCACTCATTATAAGCTTAGTAAATATTTGTTCAACAGATGAATGAATTGCTTAGGACAAGCTCCTAGTAGATGTGTTATGAAACTCCCTGTTTATTTTCCAAAATTGTCAGCTCTAAAGGGTTTGAAAAGACATTGAATTTGATGTGTACATGGTGCTATGCGCCAGCCTCAAATGAGTACCATGTATGTGTGTGTCTTTCATTTACACTTAACCAGTGTCCTACAGCTGACCATTAGAGTTGCATTTCTATGTTTGAAAGAAACAAAAGAAATCTGCTCTGTTATGTATCTCTTATCTCTTTGATTGTCCCTCAACTCTAGCAAAGTATGAAGAAAGATAGGGAAGGCGAAGAAAAAGGGAAGCGAAGAGGCTTCCCCAGCATCCTGGGGCCTCCAAGAAGACCAAGCCGTCATGACAACAGTGCAAGTAGGTTGAGGTTTGAAATGCGTTCCCACCATTCCATGCCGTCTTATACATCGGAGTCTCATTTAGCTAGAATGAATTTCTGGAGAAAGATGTTCTTGAAATGATTCCACTGAACTTCCAATGTGCCTTGTTTCCATTCAGTATTATTTCTGAACTAAATACCCCCATGTGGCTGCGTAATTGTCATAAACATCTTCTTTAATGGCAGTAGAGAATTCTATCAGTTGTCTATAACATGGCTTCCTTACCTATTCTGATTTTGTTAGCATTCAGGTTCTTATTGTTAAATTAAAAAAACAAAATATGCATGGATTTCTCCACCATACTTTGTTTAATCTTTTTATACATATGTTACTCACTATCTCCATATTTCTACAATTTCTCCACCTCTCCATTGTGCTTTATTTCCTGATCTCCCTCCACCCTCAGGCCTAATGGGGAGAGATCAGCTTACTAGAGAGTGCTGCAGGAGAAATAAGGATAGTGGTACTATGGGGAGGGAAACTAGGTGATGTAGTGGTCCTCCGCTTGGGCAGTACCACATTTGAAAATATTGACATGGTTGGAGGGGGAGTGGTGATGTGATACAGTGATACTGAATGTCCCACGCAATGAGGAATTCTTACTCAAATAACAGTAGTGCTGCTTGTTGAGAAACACTGAGAAGATGAAGGAAATTTTTAGAGAAGGGGTTGAGGAGAATAGAGCATTTCACAGATGCTGACCATGAGTTCCACAGGATCCAGAAGAAGAATTTTAGGAATTAAGGAAGGAAGAATTTTAGGATTAGGGATGTACAAAGCTGGGTGAGGATGTGCAATGCTATGGGGAATGACCTGAGGGTCTTGAGCTTCTCGTGGTGACTAATGTGAACAGGGGTAATGAGCAGGATAGGGATTAGTCTGGAGAGTCTCTGAGGCATATTGTAATGATGAAGTTGTGAATGTTGGGGAGAAGAGGGGTAGGGACTTGTTAAGAGCTCATGGAGCTAAAAGGCTTCATCTTCACTGTTACAAATGAATCCAGCTCCATAAGTACTTATCTCTGTCTCTCAGCATTCCCTCTTCACCGCCCACCATTGCTCTCCTCATCGTCTCTCATGACCCTTCTTTCTCTACCTCTTCTCTCCCCTCGTTTTCCACCATCTCCCTCCCTTTTCTCTTCGTCCTTCCTCCATCTTCCTCTGCCTTTCTCTCTCTCTTTCTTCCTCTCTCCCTCTTCTCCCTTCCTTCCTTCTGCCCGCCCCCCTTTCTTTCTCTCTCTCTGTCCCTCACTTTGTGTAATAATTCATCTTACATTTTTTTAGGGCCCACCATATTTCAGACATTTTTCCAGATGCTTACATCATCTTTTTTTTTTTTAGCTGTTTTGCAACACAAATTGTTAACCATTTCTCTCTGTTCAGTTGGCAGAGCCATGGAACTACAGAAACAACGCCACCCTAAGCACTTATCCACACCCTCATCTGTGAGTCCTGAACCTCAGGACTCTGCTAAGTTGCGCCAGAGTGGGTTAGCAAGTGAAGGAACAGACATTGGATACCTGCCAGCCAATTCCATGTCCCCTGTGGTTTCAGGGACCACTCTTTCCCAGGAAGGAGGGAAAGAAAATGATATGGGTGAGCTAATGCTAACTAAGTATCAAGATTTTAAAATAATCACACTAACTAGAAATATAGAGATAGATTATTTTAATCCAGACTGAATCCCAGTTTAATTTAGTTTTAACATTTTATTATTCTACAACCACTGACAAATCTATGCTGAATGATAATTTTGAGTTCTCGTCCATTCAGAAAATATGTATTGAGCTCTCTGTCAGGCATTAGCTTTGTACCAGATGTTAACATGCAATAATTATATATAGATTCTTGCTCCATGCAGCTCAGTCTCATGGGGAGATAGTCACACAAATGAAAAATTCAAATTGTGCTGAGTCCAATAGAGAAAGAGTAAAAGGAGTGTTGAGGGGACTGGTCAGTAGTTAGAGGCAGATGTGGGGGGTCTAAAGAAGACATTTTTTAAAAACTCTGAGACACTTGAGATTTCTTTTAAATACTAAGGAGAAGCCAGTTGAGAGGAAGAGGTTGAAGATGCAGGAGCTAGACAGTATAACCAATAGAACAAAGTTTTGAGAAGGAGAGAGGAGATGAGATGCCGAGTGTCTGTGAAGGGCAAGGTTATTAGCTGAGAGTGAGGGTTTAATGAGAAGGGCAAGGAGATTTGAAGAGTAAAGAAAGATATGAAGTAATTGTAGATAATTGGGAAAAGAGATTATTGCCATATTTCTTCATATTTGTTATAATGGGTTTCTTAAGCAACTGAACTGGGAGCATAGGAGGCTCTATTTGGAGCGGGGAATGTCTATCTATATTGATGATTTTGGAAGCACTTCAATTTCTGACGTGAAAAGGTCAAGGATAAAGCTGTGGGAGTGGTCACTGAGGTGGCATAGAGGAGGTTACTAGAGATGAAGAAAGTGAGGAACCAAGGGGCCAGGAGTTTTAATACTTTAACTTACGTGGGTTTTGAGGTCACCTCATGTGACATTAGCATGGAGAGGAAAACTGAGCCAGCAGCGAAAGGCTCAGTGTTGCTAGATGATTGTTGTGAGGAGAGAGAACATGCGATAGTACCCAGAGAGTGAGAGCCTCAATGGAGCAAGGGATTTTTATAAGAAGAAAAGATAATGATCTAAAAGTAGTCTTGAAGAACAAGAAGGATATGCATGTCATCTCCACCCTGAAGTACAAAGTGTATGACAGAAAGATCAGTTTCTGTTTAAGAGGGCTGTAGCAGAAGAGGTAACCAAGGATAGGCAGGTTTTTATTTAGGACAAAGAAGTAGGGGTGACATTTGTAGGAAAGTCTGGAGATTTTGTCTTACATGGAATTCTCAAGATGTTGGATTGGGTACATGCGTTGATTCATGGCTCCCATGTCTCATTGAAATAAAAACGTGGTAGGTTATAAATAAACAAAAACCATAAAGAGAAAGGAAGTGGAAGAAGAGAAGATGTTTAAATAAGAGATTTCAACAAATTTTTGGAAGATTGAGAGTGGACAATAATGGTTTGATGGTTAAAACAGTAAAGGAAGCTGGAGCCCATAGTTTGTTTAAGAAGTCCAAGGTGGGAGACAGTCTGCGCATTAGAACTCTGGAGAGACTGGGCTCAGAATTGGCCTGTGTTATGGAGTACACGGATAAGAAATAAAGCTGAAATTATGAATTGAAGGTCTGTAATCAAAACAGTTAGTCAATATCTTCTGATCCTTGCATTGTGGAATATAAGCAGTCTGTCATTTGTGTACCAGAAGAAAACGAGTGTGCCCTTTTTTAGAGAAGTTGAATGAATTGTGTAGGGAGAGTTAAGTCCTCCACAGTATTAGTGCCCTGGAGTTCTAACATTTGGGGGCCTAAAGCCTGACAGTAGGCATGCCAGGGTCTCACCCTGCTCAGAGAGCTCCCAACTGAAATGGACCTACTTCCATAGGGCAACAAAAGAAAGCCAAATCAGCTACCCAGCCTTGCATTCTTAAATATGAACAGCATTACTCACCCTTGGCAAAATTTACTTGTTAGTCAACACCCAAGGTAATGCACAAGGCTAAACATATTAGTGGCATAAAAAAGAGAATATATAATAAACAGAAAAACTTCCCCTAGCAGAGAACAGTAATTTAAATAATAGACAAGAACCTTAAAAAATACCTCTAAATTAGATAGCATACTTGGGGAAATTAAAGCAGTTATTATAAAACAAGAATAGGATGCTTATGAAAAAGGGGCATTCAGAGACCAAAAAAAGTTTTAATATAACTATTACATACAATACAATGACTGTTGTATTAGTTATCAATTACTTTGTGATAAATTACCCTAAAACTTAATGGCTTAACACAAAAAACATTATCTCACATTTTTTGGTGGGCGAGGAACTTGAGAGCAGCTTAGCTGGGCATTTCTGGCTTGGTGTCTCTCATAAGTTGCAGTCAAGATGTCAGCCAGTCATCTGAAAGCTTAGCTGAGGCTAGGAGACTGGCTTCTGTGCTCACGTAAGTGGCTGGTGGCAGGAGGACTCAGCTCCTTCCTGGAGGCCTCAGCTCCTCACCACATGGGCTTCTCCATAGAACTGCTTGAGTGTCCATGACATGGTAGCTGACTTTCCCCAGTGATCCAAAAGAGAGCAAGAAAGAAGCCCCAGTGTCTTTTATGACTTAGTCACTGTGGGTGCACACTGTCACTTCAGCCAGTTAGAAGCAAGTCACTAAATCTCGCCCACACTCAAAGGGAGAAGAATTAGGCTCACCCCTGAAGGGAGGAGTATCAAAGGGTTTGTGGACATATTTTCAAACTACCACAGCTACCAGTAAAAAAAACAAAAAAAACAAGTAGTCCCTAAAAATAAAGTCAAGGAAATATTTCAGAACGTATATCAGAAATATCAGGAGCTAGAAATTGGAGAGACAAGAATCATGTAGAGAACCACTACAGAGGTCCAACATCTATCTCTTTCACAAAACATCTGTAGAGGAAATGGAGGAGAGGCAGTTAGAGAAACAGCAGAAGAAAGCTTCCCAGAGTTGAAAAAGAATACGTGTCTTCAGAGAGAAAGGGCTCACTGGGAACCAACCATGATGAATAATAATAATAATAACAATAATAAAAGATCTATACCTAAAATGTCTTTGGAAATTTCAGTGCAGCAGAGATAAAGAAAAAGAATCCTTAAAGCTTTTAAGAGAAAGAAAACAGGGCTTATGCTGCATCCCATTTCTCATCATAACAGTAGGTGCTAGAAGACAAAGGAGCAATGCCTTTAACTGCTGAAAGAAAATGGTATTGAATTTAGAATTCTATATCCAGCCAAACTATCCATCAAACATGAAGAAAGATGTGAAGATATTTTCAGATATGCCAGGATTCAAAATTTAACTGAAACGTACCTTTTCCTTGAACATTATTTGAAAATACACACTCCAGCAAAATGAGAGGAAAAATTAAAAAAGAAAATGTCATGGGATCCAGGAAACAGTGGAAACAACCCAGGAAAGTGGTGAAGGGCAGTTCTAGGAAGATAGTTGTGTCACAGGCCAAGGGAGCAGCTGCTCCAGATTGGAGACCAGGAACATAGCGGGTAAGAAAAAGGGCGATTTTAAGCAGCAGATGAAAAAATTTGAGACTTGATAAAGTAATTGATGGAGTATATGACTTGAATGCAATAAACCTTCTATTTTAAGTGGCGTAGGAGTTGCATCATTGGACCAATATAAAAGAAAACATAATCCCAACTAACATACCTCTTAACCTGGTGGGAATAATATGTGTATGTATGTTGTATATGACAATATGTGTATTGTCATAGTAATGTAAGCCCTCTTTTGGTTTTCAGACTTCTAGAGTCAACCTAACAGGCAAAGGACAGAATATTTAGTTGTAGCTGTAGATCAGAAATGGAAATATAAAAAATCCTCTTAATGATACAAGTAAAAATGTAGTTGAAAGAAATGAAAGGTATAAGGAAAGAAAGACAGTTAAAGTGAAGGATATGGACACTAAATACCTAGTTTGACATAGAAGAGAGTTAAGATAGTAACTCCTTTTTGGAACAAAAATATAGATATAATGCTATCATTTAAACTTAGGTAATAACCAGTAACCCAACAGTAATAATAATATAATTATTAAACATTGGGAAGAAATGAGGGGGAAGGTGAAGGTGGGAAGTATAAGTGAGCAAAATCCTCAGAGGAGGAATAAATAGATATTACCTAAAGATAATAAGTCAAGACAAAGTAGTATGAGGTTAATATTTGGATGTGGACCGCTGTAGTAACTAAAATTTGAATGAAAAAGGTTGGCACTGGAGTAGAAAATGAGAAGGTAAGAGAATGTGTCTCCTCATCACATGCTCTTCTGAGTGGTCACCATGTGTTATGTTGATTTTTTAAAAAGCTGCTTAAAAGTGATTTTCCTGTTTATTTTTAGTGCATTTAAAATTTTTACATATTAGAATTCTGGTTCTAGCTAACATGCAATTGTTTAAATAAGAATGTGGCTATGGATTAGGTTGAAGCTCTTTTGGGGACTAATTTATTTTGTAATTGTCTTTATTAAGTATTAACACCATCTGAATGTCTGACTTCTGTCTTTTCAGGATCAAAGCAAGTTGGAGAAACACCAGCATCCGGAGACTCCTTAGATGGCACACCTCGTACTTCCAATACCATCTTTGATTTCCCACCTCCTCCATTAGACCAAGTACAAGAGGAGGAATGGGAAGTAGAAAGGTAATTCAGTCATTTCTTAGCGTGGGGTTAGGACATGGCTTCAAGTTTTTGGTTGTATAGTATTGCTATAGTTTGTAGCATTTTTTTGCATATGCGTTTTTTGGGGAAAGAACTAGAACTTATTGGTGGTAAATATTAGATAGGTATGGAAATGTTTTTCAGTTTCTTTGATATGAAATTATTATAATATCCAGAAGAATTATTTATTAGCCACTGTAATTTAACCAGTTTTGAGTATCTTTGGCATAAATTTCTTGATTACCATTTTGTTTTCATGTTGACTCTTTATTCTCTATTGTTTTAGAATGACTGAACATGGGACACCAAAGCCCTTTCGAAAGTAAGTAATCCTAAAGTAGCTTTCAATAGAGGCATATTTTACGAAATATATCTTTTTTCCCTAAAGTCCTAGGTTTTTTGTTTTGTTTTGTTTTGTTTTTTTTGGTGAGGAAGATTGGCCCTGAGCTAACATCTGTGCCAGTCTTCCTCTTTTTGCTTGAGGGAGATTGGCCCCGAGCTAACATCTGTGCCAATCTTCTTCTGTTTTATACGCGGAATGCCGCCACAGCATGGCTTGATGAGTGGTGTGTAAGTCCGCACCCGGGGATCCGAACCCGCAAACCCTGGCCTGCTGAAGCGGAGCCCGCGAACTTAACCACTATGCCGCCAGGCCAGCCCCCTAAAGTCCTAGTTTTAAAGGAAAAGAAACCCTGTACACAAATCTGTTAGATAGCATAAAAGAAAGTTTTTGATAAACACAAATCATTCAAAAGGTATTTGTAGAGGTGTATGTATTTAACATATGTAAGGCATTTTGTAGGCAAGGGTGATGTTTCAGGCTCTGTGCTAAGCAATACTTCAGAAATCTGACTGATTAATGTAAAGACTTGTGTTATTTCCCGTTGTTCACCTGATGGCCTCAAATAGAATTCATCATTTTTTCTTCATTAGGTTTGACAGCATAGCTTTTGGAGAAAGTCAAAGTGAGGATGAACAGTTTGAAAATGACTTAGAAACAGATCCACCCAACTGGCAACAGCTTGTTAGTCGAGAAGTGTTATTGGGACTAAAGCCTTGTGAGATCAAAAGACAGGAAGTAATTAATGGTGAGTTTAATTAGCTGTTGTTATTGTTGTTCACATATATTGAGAGTAAAACAAAGCCCTGAGCCTTGGAGTTTGCTTTAGAGCTTCTGCTAGCCTTTTGTTTTAAACAAAGAGGAAATTAAACTAGAGAGATGATCCTTGAATCTTACAACTCAAAAAATGCAAGTGGTTCTGTGATTCTTATTGATAATTTAAAAGGAAAAGGTGGTTAGCCTTCAGGATATTTAAGATTCATAGTGTTATAGGTCTTAAACTTGAAAAATCATTGAGGCACCATTTGTCCCCTCACTTTATTTTCAGGCTAAGTTATTTTTGTGTGTAGATTATAAATGAGGAAGCTAAGGCTCAGGGTGATTGTTGAATTAATCAAGATCATACAGCTGATGAGTGGTAGGGATAAAACTAGGATCCAGGTCTTCCTTTGTTCTAGTGCACTGTTCTTTATTTTATGCTAGCATATATGTGACAGAGATGTGACATGGATGCTATACCCTTTACCATCTTTAGAATGTGATTTGAATAATTATCCTTCTTGTCTCTGATAACATTGAGACATAGTGAAATTTCAAGTCTGGCCTCAGAAATAAGAGTTTATTGGCAAATTAGATAACCAAAAGTACTGTTTTTTCTGAAGAGGGCTCAATTTAAAGGCTATAAGATGTTTTGGCTTACAGCTTTCTAATGTTGTAGTTGTGATTGATGGGTACTATTGTAAAAAGACAGATGGATTTTGGAGTACATTGTTAACTTTTAAGTACAAAATAGTTTTGAATGGTATTTTTCATTTGCCAGTATTCAACTCTTAGAGGCAGTTTGTAGGAGAGGTTCATGGAATCAAGAAAGTGACTTCAGAGATACTACATCCTTTCAAAACTATCAATAATTACTATATAACTCATTTGCTACTTAATTCCAGCTGACATCTATGTTTGGTCCCATGGAATTATTCTAAGTAAGGTAACATTTCATGTTTCCTTTTTTCCTGCTTAGAATTGTTCTACACTGAAAGAGCTCACGTTCGAACACTGAAGGTTCTTGATCAAGTATTCTATCAGCGAGTGTCCAGAGAAGGAATTCTGTCACCTTCAGAACTACGGAAAATTTTTTCAAACTTGGAAGATATTCTTCAGCTTCACAGTAAGAGAAATTGACTCTGATCTTTGTCCTTAACATTTCTAATAGATAAAAGATTGTGAGTATGTATGTATAGGAACCATACAGTAAAATCTTGTAACTGTATCCATGTTAGCATTCCTGAAATTACATAATTATATGTGAGCACATAACATAAATAAAGACATGTTGGATCCTGAATATCTTCTCCCCCGTCCCTGCCATCAGCCTGTTGTATACAGAGTATTAACACAGGATTTAAGGTCTGAATTCAATGTCTAAGTTGAAAAACATGAATAGTTAAAGTTACCCTTGGAAATTTCCTATCAATTACAGTATATATGTTTTTAAAAATATATATCCCATATAATAATAAATGTGTAAATATATTATATAAATAGTAATATATAGTATGTAATCCCATGGTGGGATAGATTTCAGGAATTAGATTATTTTATTGTTATTTTGCTTGAAACACTTGAGTAATATGTAAAAATACTACATTGCTGGCTTTCTAGGAAGGAATTTTGGACTTTTATAGACAGTAGTATCAGTTCCTCTTTTTGTAAGTCACTGTTTCTCTGTGACTCTTAATTTTCAACCTTTCTTGCATGAAGGGTGCCATCATCAACACCTACCCACCAAATTGATGCCTTTTACTTCTTTGTAGGTGGTTTTAGATTTCACCAGCTTGCATTGACACGTTCTTGCTTGATGATATCCATTGCCTGTGAACACATTTTCAGAGGAACAGTGGGCAGAATCACCTGTACTATTTAAATTTAAGTTCCTTATGAGCATGGTTATAGTGGAGTCTTGACATTAAATGCATATTTGGTAGCCCTATACTGTATGTAATGTACTAGTTTTCACACTGTTTTGTGCTTTGGCACCTGTTTTTCAGAGAGAGCTCACAAATAGCTAGATGTATAAGAATTGTGTCCAGATTTATATTTAAGGAGATATTAGAAGCAGTTATACTACTCTGAAAATCCTCTTTTTGAACACTTAGTTTCTTGGTACTGTCAGTAACTCAGCCTGAAATGAGTGTATACTTAATTTTTTCTGTTGTTTTTTTCCCCCCTTAGTTGGGTTGAACGAGCAAATGAAGGCTGTTCGAAAGAGGAATGAGACTTCTGTTATTGATCAGATTGGGGAAGATTTGCTGACCTGGGTAAAGAAATTTGCTATTTCATTTTATTATTTTTATAGACACTTGATGATCAGATTGAAGCTTAAATAACTAACCTTTCCAAATATGCAAACTCATCCATTCTGCAAAGCTAGTCATGTAAAGATGAAAGAGCCCAAGTATGTATTCTCTTGCTTAATGTCTTCTGATAATAAGTGCTCAGTCAAACTAAGTGCGCTTTTTTCATCGAATTAAAGATACTAGTTCTTTGTGTTTAAAGAATATGGAGTAAAATGAATCTTGATAAAAGTAATTTAACTGATGTGAAATTTTAGCTGTCTTCTGTTGTCCAAATCTCAGAATTGTACAGTAAAACATTAGACAATTGTAGATCCAGAACTACCATCATAAAAGTATAAAAGTGAAAATTAATCTTATTTACAGTATAAGGAAAGAGTTCAGAGACTATAGTAGCTGTTTGTCAAATTCTGTTTATCTTTCTGTTTGACTTGTTGTCAGGTTATATGCCACAATATATACTTATGCGCCAAGCACAGTTCTAGGTGCTGAGAATACAGTGGCAATCAAAGCAGACACAGTCCTGCCCTAGTAAAGCTTTTAATCCATGGGAAAATAGTCATTAGTTATTTCAAGTGTGATGAGTGTTACAGAAAGGGGAGAGTACAGATTTTTATGGAAATATATAACAGGAAGACCTAAACTAGAACATACAGAACATCTTTCCAGGGGAAAGGGGGTTTGATCCAAACTTTTAAAGAAAGTACTGTAGTAAAGCCTGTGAATACTAGTAAAGTATATGATGTAGTTCTCAAAATCTTAACATAGGTTGAACAGGAACTGTTTAGATATGCCCACAGAAATTTACTTCAGTATGTAGTCTGCTTGAGGAAATGCCACAAGATTTTGGTAATTCCACAATGATAACTTTTTAAAAGGTTAAATACTAGAAAGTTGACTAAAACAGTGTTCCTCTTACTCCTTTCATTGATGGTGAGATCATGGCTTGAAATCTGTTAATCCAGTAGTAGATCCCTTTTTAGCCACTTGACTCATGGAACAAGATCAGGAAATCACAATCCAGTCTCATCTTGCATTGTTGAACTTTCCAAAGTTCTCCCTAGAGATTTTCTCCCTAGACTCAGTCTGGCATTATTGTTATTAAGGAGACTCAACTTCCTTGAATAGTTCAGCTTACTCTAGGGCTGCTCTGTGGTATGTGACTCCTGTTGTTTCTTGATTGCAGTGCAGCAGTGAAAGTTATAACTGAGTTCTGTTGGCTTGGCAGCACATTTCTCAACTTGAAACAAAATGTGTATCAGGACTTAGTTTAGCATCAATTTTCATGTCAAATTTGGATTAAAATGTTGCAAGTCATATGGACTTAAGATACCAGTCTTGATTCTGAAGCAGTTTCATTTGCATCTCATATAAAAAATATTTAACACCAAGTGCCAAGTGAGATTCATCGTTAATAAGGTACAGAAGTACAATTGGTCCTCTTATCATAGTCCTTTGGACTACATAAATCTACTACATGATAGAATAAAGTGGAGAAACCTATTAACCGAGTGAGACAAAAAATTTATTTTAGAACATATAAAAAGAATTGTATTCTTGACCAATGTGATGTACCTATAAAAAGTTGAGGAAAAGCAGAATGGACTAATCAGTTTGGTTAGTAATTATTAGGTACAAAAGGTTAATTTAGGACAAAGCATTGGCCAGAAATACTGAAAGCAAAAATCATAAATAGACTTTTAGATTTACTCTATTTTTAAAAATAGTTTTGGAGAGTACGTTTTCAGTATTGGTCCCTTGAGATCACCTTACGTACATTTAAGCCACTTATAAAACTACTGTAAAACTACTTGAGGTTGGAGGCATTATGTTTTGTAAACCCAGCTACTGTTAGTATTTGCATGGCACTTTGATTGACTAACATACTAAAAATGCTGCCAGTTTCATCTTCAAGTGTTTTGAGTGTCATATTTATAATAGAATAAGAATATAACACTAGAGCATCCTATTAAAATATCACTTTGTATGTGTCCTAGTTGAAGAAAAAATACTCTGAATCTATGTACAAATGCACTACAAAAGGATTTCCCACAAAATATCTTCATGTACGAACTTTTGGAAATATGGCTTTAAGTGGGAGATTGTATGAAAAGCTTCTTTGTAGACCAAACAGCAATTATTAAAAATATAAAGATGGTTAAAAAATAATTTATTTGACCTTTTCTTATAAGAGTACCTGTCATGAGTGAAGCACTTGTTAGATGTTTTAGAAGAAACTTTAAAATCATGGCATATTCAAACTTAAATTTATAAATTAAAAAATAACAGTGAAAAGTATAATTTTTAGCAGAAGAGGTTCATAAGGCTCATGGATCTCCCTCAGAGAGATTCAAGGCATGGAGCTCTGGCCTCTGCACAGGTGAAACAGCAATGATTTAATTTTATTGTGACCCGGAAAAGCTATGACTGCCCTGGGTTTCACAGTAAGAAAGAAAACTAGAATTCCAAGGATTTTCTTCCTAGAGCGGTAAGAATGTAAGTTTTGTGAAGGTATCAGGTTCTAAGAAAATGCAATTTTAATCTCAGCCTTTAAGTGTTTGTGTCTCATATTCCCCAAGTGTCAACCTTTCTATCTAATTTAGAAGTGGTATAGACTGAAAAGGTAATAAGTTGTGATAGGCTACGAGCAGGAAAACATTAGAATATGATCAGAAAAGATCTGGATGTGTCAGGGTCAGACCTTTTTAATGGAGAAACATTGATATTCCACATAGATATGTAGTTCTCTGTTTCTTGTCACTTGAGAATACTTATTGGAATATTGAAAGGATTGTGTTTATCTCTTATTTTGCCTGGCCTTATATAAGTTCAGTATCCCATTCTCTGTTGTGTTCTTTGCATTCTTGGCACAGTTCAGTGGACCAGGGGAGGAAAAGTTGAAACATGCTGCTGCTACCTTTTGCAGTAACCAACCTTTTGCCCTGGAAATGATCAAGTCTCGTCAGAAAAAGGATTCTAAGTTCCAGACTTTTGTGCAAGTGAGTTGAGTGAGTCATGTAAGGGAAAAAAATGCAATTTTTTATCAGTTGTAGAATAAACTGGGGGAATTCTGACTAAGGCTAAGTTTTTTACAAGGATTATATCTGTTAACTTTTTTTTTTAGGCTCTGAATTACTTTATTATACTTAATTATACACGTGATGAAGGATCCTTACATATCATAGAATAGACAATGATAGGGAATGATAACAAGTTATTATAATACAGACGTAGTCTCACCTGAATTTCCTTATAATACCAACTCTGTTCTTTTTTTCTTTAAATTTTTTTTTTTATTGCAGTAACATTGGTTTATAACATGGTATGAATTTCAGGTGTACATCATTATACTTCTATTTCTGCATAGATTACATCATGTTCTCATGTTCACCACCCATATACTAATTACAACCCATCACCACACACATGTGCCTAATTATCCCTTTCGCCCTGCTCCCTCCCCGCTTCCCCTCTGGTAACCACCAATCCAATCTCTGTCTCTGTTTGTTTGTTGTTGTTTTTATCTATGTTAACATTTTTTAAAGCCATACGTTATCTGTTAAATTACTGGAGGGTATAAACATGACATAGAAGTCCACATTGCCGTGGAGATATTGTCAGGAAATGGCCCATGTACACTATTAAAATAATATCATCAAAACATGAGACTGGGCTTACATCAAGCCCAAGGAAGAATATAGCAGTGATCATACTTATTGAGGTATATATTGGTATAGATCAAGGGTCAGTAAACTACATCCCACAGACCATATCCAGCTCTTTGCCTGTTTTAGTAAATAAAGTTTTATTGGAACACAGTGTATTAGTCTTTATTGCTGTATAACAAATTACCACAAATGTAGCAACTTAATGCAAATTTATGTCAGTTTTTGTGGTTTAGGAGTACAGGTGTAGTTTAGCTAGTCCTCTCTTCATGCTTTCTCCAGGCTGAAATCAAGGTGTCAGCTGGAGCTGCAGTTCTCATCTGAGACTTGGGTTCCTCTTCTAAGCTCACTGGTTGTTAGCAGAATTTATTTCCTTGTAAATGTGTAACTGAGATCCCTGTCTTCTTGCTGTTGTTGGCTAGGAACTGCTCTCAGCTAGAGAGTGCCCATATCTCTTTGCCTTGTGGCCCCTGTAGGCAGTTTACAAGATGACTGTTGCCTTTCTTCCAGGCCAGTAGGAATGTGTCTCTCTGACAGAGCTTTCTTTTGAAGGCTCCTCTGATTAAGTCAGACGCACCTAGGACACTATCCTTGTTGATTAACTCAGAGTTAACTGTAGCTAATCATAGGAGTGATATTGCATCATATTCACAGGTTCTGTCCACACCCAAGGGGAGGGGATTATACAGGCTGTATGCCGGAGAGTGGGAGTGAGAATCTTGGAGGCCATCTTAGAACTCTTTACCACACATAGCCATGTTCATTCATTTACCTATTGTCTGTGACAACTTTTGTGCTAAAACAGCAGAGCTGAGTAGTTGTGACAGAGACTGTATGGCATACAAAGCCTAAAATATTTACTATCTAACACTTCACTGAAAGGCTTGTAGACTATGTTCTAGACTCCCGGTATATCCAGACTGGTGATCCATTGTGCCTGCTTGGAATGGTAGATAGCAAATTAGCCAACTAACTTTTGGTAGGAATGCCAATCATAGGGACATGTAACTGGATTTTCTGAATATGTGAGGTTAAAAGTGTTTTACCACAAGAAAGCAACAGAGTTGATTATGGATATTCTCAGTCCTTGCTTAAACAGATAACAAAGAATCCATTGGCTTAGTGATAAAGCTCCCCTCCTCCATTATGGGGGTAAATGAGCAAGCAGAAGTATAGTGTGGCAATGGTGTGTCTTGGCATGTTTTAGTTCTTGATTTAATAACCAAAACTGTGATGCTGTAGACGTTTGTATGATGAATCAATGGCATGTGTTAGGTAATTATAGTCCTAATAAGAATTACCAATTCACTTATTTAATTTTAGGATGCTGAGAGTAATCCACTATGTCGTCGTCTACAGCTGAAGGATATCATTCCCACTCAAATGCAGAGGCTTACTAAGTACCCTCTTCTATTGGATAATATTGCCAAATACACAGGTACAGCATTCTTACTGAAATTAAAAAGCTTAGAAACCCCAACCACCCCCCAAGCCAAAGAAAAAAACTTGTCCTGCTAAATAATCTCTCACAGCATCCTGGTTTCTGGAGGTTGGATTTCCAAATAGTATGGCAAAAGTTTCTGACAAGATTCAATCCAGTCTTCTTCAGGCTATTTGGTTTAATGTACTCCATTAGTAGCTGTAGCACAAAGTTTGGCAAACTCTGGATCATGGGCCAAATCTGGCTCATCGCCTATTTTTATAAATAAAGTTTTATTGGAACATAGTCATGCTCATTTGTTGACATATTGTCTCTGACTACTTTTGCACTGCAACAGCAGAGTTGAATAGTTGTGACAAAGACCATTTGGCCTGTCAAGTGTAAAATATTTATCATCTGGCCCTTTACAGAAAAAGTTTTCCAATCCTTCCTCTAGCATATGTCATATTTGCTTTGAAGAAGGCTTATACTGGGTTGAAGAGGTGTTTTGTATCTATATATGTACTGTCATTAAGCCCAACCAACGCGTTGTAATTCCAACTCGCCTGTTTTGAAACATGAAGTGAATCTGAGTTTCTCAATTGAGCTTTAGGCTCTTATACTTAGTTCTTGTTAATAATTTTATGCAATCAAACTCCTGTTTCTTATGCCTGAGAATTTGAAAATACTCATACACATTAATTTTTATACTTTACTATATGTGTTCAGTATAGTTAGACTATTGCTTGGAGGGTTGTAATTTTGAATATTCTGATTTCGGTATTCTTTACATTGTAGATCTCAATGTAACCTCAACACATTTTGGTGAATTTCATCTTTTAATGATGCAAATGTTATAATCTATTTTCTTTCTTTAAATATAATCTCAAATTCAAAGAAACTTATTTTGGAGTTATTTTAAATTGTGTTATCGTTAAAAAATATTGCTTAACAGGTCCTCTGGACATAATCATGTAGGCTGTGCACTGTGAAATTCTAGCGGGAGAAGGGACCTATTTATGTAGCTTACAACATAAATGAGACCCACTCCCTAGAGTGTTTAACATAGTGGGCCTGATAGTTGATGTAAAGTATCACTTCTTGGATTTGGGGTTCTATCCTATGGTTTATTTTTAAAGATTAGTATTTATGTTTTAAGGTACTGTCATAAGAAGTCTCACCTGTGCAAAGACTACCTAAATTGAGATTCTGCCATAGATTTTATCTGAGTATAAAAATAATTCAGAGTCTTAGTAAGTTCTTACACCTGTTGAAATAAAATGATGTCTCATTTATTTATATATTTATATTCTTTTCTGATTTCCTCCATTTTACATTTTGGATTTCTTTCCCATATTTAGAATGGCCAGTGGAAAGGGAGAAGGTGAAGAAAGCTGCAGATCACTGTCGTCAGATCTTAAATTATGTAAATCAGGCTGTCAGGGAGGCAGAAAACAAGCAGGTAAGACGGGAAAGAAGCTACAGGATGACATAGTGAAAATATTAAATTAGTGTTACCTGGAATCTGAAATAATAATTAAAACTATAATTACGTAATTGAAGGGTGGGACATTTGTTAACTATTTGTGTAGTAGCTGGGTCCAGATCAATTTGTGATAGAACATCAGAGTTGTATTTGGCCTCTTTGAGCATTGCTAGTCACTTGTTTGCTCTTTCATTCATCTGTTCATTCAACAAACATTTATAGAGCATCTACTGTATGCTGTGTGTAGGGTAAAGAGTGGTTAAGACAATGAGTACAATAATTGCCCACACTGAGCTTGTTTTCTAGCAGGACACAGAGGCATTGAACAGATTTTAGTGCAAGTATTTTATATCAGTTGTGATAGTTGCTATGTAGGAGATGTTCAGGATGCTAGGAGTATATAACTTGGGGGTGGGCTAGCCTAGTTTGAGGATGTTAGGTAGCGGCCATCAGAGGAAGCTTCCTTGAGGAATTGACATTTAGGCCAAGGCTCTGAAGGATAAGTGGAAATGTACCAAAAGAATGTGGGAGGGGGCAACCTTAGGTAGAGGGAACAGCATGTGTGAAAGTCCTGAGGTAAAAAGAAAGCGTGGTCTCTTTGAGGAACGGAAAGATTAGAATAGTGTGGATCGTGCCTAAAAAGCAAAATTAGAGTGGTCTGAAGTGAGGCACAGTAGGCCAGGGCCAAATCATATAGGGCCCTGTAGACTGTTGAAGATTTTGTTTTTTATTCTAAGAGCAGTAGGAATTCATTATAGACATTTAAGAGGGAGAGTAGCATGTTCAGATTTTTCGCTTTATGAATGTTACTCATCCTGCTCTATGGGGGACGGGTTGAAGACGGAAGAGAGTGGAGAGTGAGAGCTTGTCTCATATTTTCGGCATAAGCTGCTTTGTCTTAGACATCTTTCCGCAAGCGTTTTTGCTGCATAACAAATTGGCCGTAAGGCAATTTTACCGTAAAAGATAAAATAACGAAAGGTAAAAGAGGGACATTAAAAAGGACATGATGGAATGTGAAAAATGAATAACAAAATTAAAAAGATTTTATTGCAAAATGAATACAAAGTATTTGAATACATTTAAAATGTGTGTAGATTCATAGCAATACTGCGCAAATAACTGATTTTATTTTGTGGGTTTTATTTCTGCTGAATAAAGGACACAATGAAACATGAGAAATGAATAACAAAATTAAAAAGGCTTTATTGTGAAATAAATACAAAATATTTGAATACATTTAAAATGTGTATAGATTCATGACAATACTGTGCAAAAACTGATTTTGTGGATTGGTTGTACCTAAGCACTTTTGTTCGAAGTCTTTTTTTCATAGTATTATGCAGCTTTTTTCGCTTGTTGATTCATCTGTTCGTTCGGCATCCATGACACTTTTTCTTTTTCACTAAAATTTCTTCCTTCATTAAGAGAGGTATCAGTTTCCAAATACTAGGATGCATATTTGAAACTGAACTTTGTATCATGTTGTGAAAAGCCTTCCACACTGTTGTTTGTTCTTGGCATATTGTCCTATGTCTGTTGATAGACATTCTAAAATTTTGTGGGAAATGTGGCACAAACTGTCAACTAGTTATTTTATCTTTTATGGCAAAATTGCCTTACGGCCAATTAGTTATACGTTGAAAACGTTGGCCTCGAAAATGCTTGTGGCAAGGATGTCTGCAGCAAAGATGTCTACGGCAAAGATGCTGACAGCAAAAGTACCTAGAAGGGGAGAGAGTGGATGGAAGAGCTCGGTTAGTAGTCTGTTGCAGCAGTCCAGGATAGGTGCTGGTGGCCTAGAGAAGTGCAAGAATGGAGAAAGTATTTAGCAGGTAAAATTGACGGGACTTGGTGACTGATTAGAGAAGTATTTGAAGAGAGGTGATGGCAAGAATAAATCTCAGGTCTCTAGCCTGCACATTTGGATGGACAGGATGAGTGGAGAAGCCCCAGATTGTGGGGAAGATGATGAGTCTAGTTTGGGATACAGGTGAAGACATACAGTAAGCAATTGGCTATATGGATCCACCTCTAAGAGGACTGTGCTGAAGATAAAAATATAAGATTGTAAGCGTATAGAGGCTGATTGAATCTGTGGACCTGGATGTAATTTCTTAGGAACTGAGTATGATGACAACTCTGTTGGTAAGGCTGTGGGAAAACGGGAACTTTCAAATGTGTTGTTTGGAGTGTAAAAAGGTAAAACCTCAGAGGGCAGTTTGGTGATTTTTACCTAAATTAAAAATGCACATATTCTTACATCTACCATTTGACCCAGCAATTCCATTACTAGTGATTTACCCAGGAGAAGTGAAGATATATGCCCACAGACTTGTACAAGAATGTTTATAGCATAAACCAAATGTGGTATAGTCATAAACTAGAATAATTCCAGCAATAAAAAGGAATGAACAACTGATCCACACAAGCATTATGCTGACTGAAAGAAACCAGACACAAAAGAGTGCATACATGTAATTCTATTCATATAACTTCTAGGACAGGCAAATCTAATCTATGGTGGAAAAAAAAATCAGAAAAGAGGTTGTCACTGAGGATGTGGAGACAGATTAACTAGGAAGAAGCATGAAGGAACTTTCTGAGGTGATGGTGATATTTCCCGTCTTGATAGGAGTTTGCACAGGTGTATGCATTTGTAAAAATTCCTGGAAAGGTACACGTAAAATGTGTGCATTTCACTGTAGGTAAATTTTACTTCAAAAGAAGAACTATAAACAAATATTAAACTCTTGTCAATGATATGCATGCTAAAATATTTAGTGTGCTTCTATATGTAACTTATTTTTAAATGCATCCAAAATATAAGTTGGATTAATGGATAAATAGAGGGATGAATAGACGGATAGGTATATGATAAAAAAATATAGCAGATGTTAATTGTGGAATGTAGGTAGTGGGTATATGGGTGTTCACTGTACACATTCAAACTTTTGTGTGTATTTGGAAATTTTTATAATCTTGGGAAAAAATGTGTATACCTTTTGATCTAAAAGTTCTTCCTCTAGAAATTTATCCTATAAATATATCTGCATATGTGTACAAAAGCATATGTGTAAGGCCATTTTACTATAGTATCGTTTGTTATAGGAGAAGGTTGGAAGTAACCTACCTGTCCATCAGTAAGGTATAGTTAAATAAACCATAGTTCATTCACAGAGTTGAATACCATCAGCCATTAAAAGGATGAGATAGCTCTCTCTATATGTGCTAATGTGGAGCAATCTCCAAGATGTATTGGTGGGTGATAGACACACACAGAAATGTGTATATGAATATATTATGTTATCATTTGAATGAGTAATACATATGTGAGAATATTATGCTACCATATCTTTTTTTAAAAAACGATATATACACACAACATGCACAGAGACAAGCATACTTATATACACATATATTCTATTTGCTATTAGACTTTTTCTTATAGGCTACCCAAGAAATGGGTATTAGTGATGGCTTCTTCAGTGAAAATTAGGAGTAAGGAGGCAAGAAGACAGGGTTAGAGAGATACATACTTTTTCTTGTGTGGCTTATGTTACCTTTTGAATTTTGTACCATGTACGTAATTTACATATTCAGAAAATAAATATAAGCTAGTTAGAGGCTGGTGAGTTTGAAAAGAAGATTGAGAAAGAACAGCCAAACAGATTGGAGGAAACTAGGAGAGGGTAATATCACCAAAGCCGAGGGAAGGGGGTGTTCTAAGAAAGAGGGAGTTGTCAGTTATGTCTGATGTTGCAGAGAGCTCAGTAAAATGCAGGTAAAAATGTCCATTAGATTTAGGAACAGGGAGGTCTTTGATAGGCAAAGCAGTAACCTTGGCTCTATCCTGTCTAATTTTCAGCGCTTAGAAGATTATCAGCGTCGCCTTGATACCTCCAATCTGAAGTTGTCAGAGTACCCAAATGTTGAAGAGCTCAGGGTGAGAGATGGTCTAATCATAATTAAAAAAATAAAATAAAATGTACTAAAGACCTGGCAGGTAATTAACATCTCAGTGGGAACATACATCACCTGAAGGAGTTCTTTTATCATAGATTGTCTATATTTATGATTCTGTTCTTTCTTTTAAATGTCTGGTCTGTGTGAAGGTTACTTTAGTCTTTCATTAGAATATTTTGTGAGAAACTGTAACTTTTTGTGACAGGAATTTGCAAGATACTAAAGAACATTACTTATTATTAAATTTGATTTTATTGCGTTCTATAGTTTGAATAAGAGTAGGGCTGTTTACCATGGGGAACTTTCCAGATTATTGAGTAAAACAAGATAACTTATTTTTCCATGAAGCTCTTCAAAAGCATAAAAGTAGAAACCATTATAGGAATGATAGTAAAATATTTATTAATTGCCACTTCTAGCACATGGAGCTTTTGTATTAAGTAACTTATTAGGATTTTAAGTTTTTCTTGTACTGTTTCACTAGGTGGTGGTTTTGGCAGATTTATTTGGTGGCTGTTAAAATAGACTTTTACATCATATAGAGCAGCTTATGAAAAAGCATGCTATCATATGCTTAGCCCCTTAACTTCCAGAGAATGAAATTTTTCTGGAACTACTTATACTAAAAGATGATTCTCTTGTTATTATTATTTAGAGCAAGTCTGAGTACTACCTGGACTTTTTTTTGTTTTTGTGAGGAGGACTAGCCCTGAGCTAACATCCAATGCCAATCCTCCCCTTTTTACTTGAGGAAGGGAAGATTGGCCCTGGGCTAACATCCGTGCCCATCTTCTTCTACTTTTTATATGGGACGCCGCCACAGCATGGCTTACCAAGTGGTGCGTCGGTGCGCGCCTGGGATCCGAACCTGCGAACCCCGGGCTGCCGAAGCAGAGCGCACGCTCTTAACTGCTTGCGCCACCAGGCCGGCCCCCACTTCTTGGACTTTCCATGACTGCTCTTCCTTAAAACTTTCTGTGGAGCTAGAGCCTAGAACTCAGAGGCCTCTTATAGATAAGCTGTGCACATCATAAGCTGTGTCTAGTTATTCATTAAAAAATTAAGGGATGGGTTGAGAATCTAGTGGCTACGTGTGCAGCTTCATTTTCATAAGCTACTATCGTCTGTTTAGAGTGAGATTTAGAAGACAATACTCCTGAATGTTTTTCTGCAAGATACCTTTTCCCTTTTAGAAAGTTTTATGCAGCTTGCTTTAAATTTAACTTGGTCTGTATTCCATTTTCAGTAGTTGACAGATATCAATAATGACAGTAAATGCAAAGGGTATCTTTTATATTAAGAATTTCTTAAAAAGAAACTGTATGGAATATCATCTCACTAAGTGCTTAGAAATAATTTGTGTGTAATTCTCTTTATTTTGGCAGAATTTGGATTTAACAAAAAGGAAGATGATTCATGAAGGGCCATTGGTTTGGAAGGTGAATAGAGATAAAACTATTGGTAGGTCTAATGTTTGTCAATTTTGGAGAGAGTGGAGAAAGGAAAAGAATAGGAAAGTTTCTTTATGCTAAAGAGAAGAGAGAACCATTCACAGTTTTCAGTTGCAGTAGTTAGCAGTGCTATTTTATGTTATTTAAGCATTTACAGAAGATTTGCTTATGTTATTTTGTTATTTGTGAAGTGTGTTAAATATTCATTTAGGAATGAAGCAGGAAACTTGGTCATGATTTGGTCCTATCTCCATCAATTTAGTATTCTAGTGAGTCTAGGCTTTCTTTAAACTACTACGACTCAAAATGTCTGTGGTGAGGAACTATTGTTTTTTATTTCTTGTCCATCACAGACTGACACTTTAGTGTAATACAATAAGAATGAATTATTAAAAAATGAAATTAAAAAAGACAATAGCAAGTCAATTTTTAAAATTTACTAGATTTAACAGAAATAAATTTTCTCTGTCGAATTGGTATGAAGTTTATAAAACACATCTCAATTTCTGTACTAATCACCTTTCCTACTTTTTTATTTCTAGATCTGTACACATTGCTGCTGGACGACATTCTTGTACTGTTACAAAAGCAGGATGATAGACTGGTGTTAAGGTGTCATAGTAAGATTCTGGCATCTACAGCTGATAGCAAACACACATTTAGCCCTGTCATTAAGTTGAATACAGTGTTGGTTCGACAAGTGGCAACAGGCGAGTATGTCCACTGAATGACGCTAACCTCCAGGTTCATCATAAGTTGCATAAGATATTCAGTGTTGTTTAAGTAGCACAACTGGTGTAGAGTTTTGTTCCTTTTATATTCTTATACAAATTAAATGAAATTTATTTACTGCTTAGAAAGTAAATTGAGAGTTTATAACCCCAAATTATTTAGAATGCCTGGATTCTCTGAGTAATTTTCTGCATTTGAAAATTTTCTGCATATTATTTTGATCTTCATTCCACGTTCAAATCATTGATAGACACCAATGAAGATAGTGAATTGGGAGGTATTCCAAATGAAAAGACTTTGATTAGAATGGTAATATAATACAGTTATATATTAACTATACTGATATATCCTTTTTAAAACTTGTTAATTCCATGATGGCAAGATAAATTTATGACCTCTTTTCTCCAGTTCCCACTGAATATTATTAACTAACCATTTATCAAAAGAGTAATTCAAAATAAATGCAAGAGTCATAGTATTCAGTAACTTAGATACATCAACACCTTGTTTCTAATAAATTACTGAGGAATCAGTACTAGTTTTTATAATCTTTGTTTTATTGAAGTATAATATATATAGTATAACATACAATAAGTTGCACAGATTTTAAGTGTATAGCTTGATGAACTTTTTACAAAGTGAACACATGTGACCTGTACTTAGATTAAGATGCAGAATAATACCAGGACCCTAGAAACATCCTTCATGGCCTCTGTAGGTCATATTGTTAGAGTAATTTTTGTCTTGTTTTTTCCAGATAACAAAGCTTTATTCGTCATCTCCATGTCAGATAACGGAGCCCAAATTTATGAACTGGTGGCACAGACAGTTTCTGAAAAGACTGTGTATGTATTAGCTACCTTACTCTAATATTTTTTATTACTCTGAATGTAATATTACACAAACTTTGTTTTTGTAATAGGCTTTGAAAACCAAAAACTCTGGAAACAAGCACTTCTTCTTTATTGTTTTAGAGATATTCTTCTAAGAACTTGTTCCTTTCTAGATTGATGTCTCTGATTTTGATTCTGTTCTATTGAAAGTATTTTTTCTAGAGAAAAAATTCTCAGAAGTGTCAGGTGAAGCTTTTTAATGGGTGGTATATCTGTAATATTGTTAGGTTTTTCTTTAAGGTATGGAATTTTTATAATCTCTACTTACTAGTGTGTTGCCAAAGTAAAGATTGTATCTGGTAGGGTTTTTTGTTTGTTTGTTTGGTTTCCATTTTGCTTTTATTTTTACTTTCTGAGTGTATTTAAAGGGCATTTCTCTTTCCTTTCTCTTTTGTATTTTGGATTCTTTTCAAAATTCCTGCAGCTGGCAGGACCTAATCTGTCGGATGGCTGCATCAGTGAAGGAGCAATCCACAAGGCCAATTCCACTGCCCGAGTCCCCTCCTTGCGAGTGAGTGTGCCTTTGCATTGTATTGGGACTGACTTTGTGTTTTTGGTCAGAAAGGGAACGGATAATTCTTCCATTTTGTTGCAATGATGTTTAGGCACCTCATGAAGCTGAAAGCTTGTTTTCTCTCTTCTATAGAGGAGACAATGATGAAGAAGAACCTCCAAAATTAAAAGTGGAGCATCATGGCATTTCTGTCACTGGTCTGCAGAGTCCAGGTAAACGGATCTAAGTTTACCTGGAAGAATGTAGTCTATATATTACTTAGTAAAATACAAAGAAACTTTAACTCTTGCTTTATGTAGGTTCTGGCATCAGCTATTCCCTTTAACAGACTTTGCTTATGAGCCTTCTGTGTACCATATAACACTACTCTAAGTGCTGGGTGTTTTGCTTAGCAGATGATCTCTGTAGCTTATGTGTTATTTTTTCCAAGTATTTCCTGAATGCTTCACAATAAAGTTAAAAGTTTTGTTTAAGATATATCCTGCTTTTTCCATTCCATTGAACAGACAGAGATTTGGAATTAGAGTCTCCCTTAATATCGTCAAAACCTCAATCTCATTCACTGGGTACCTCTGGGAAATCGGAGGTAGAGGATCTCTTTGTGGCAGAGAGACAGTTTGCAAAGGAGCAACATGCAGATGGAGTGCTAAAGGAAGTTGGAGTAAATTATCAAATCACAATCCCAGATTCACACTTGCCTGTCTCAGAAGAACGGTGGGCAGTGGATGCACTAAGGAATTGTAAGTTTTATTCATAAGTTAACACAGATACTTATTAAGTATCAGAATTGTAAATGTACTATGTAGCCATTTTGGGGAGAATCCAAAGAAGTATAAACTATGACTTTTCCCTTCAAGAATTTTACAATATAGTTGGAAAACCTACCCCCACCTTTTAAAGTAAACAAACAGTACAGGTATGTCAAAATTGATCTGGTGGAGGGGACCAGGGAAGGGAGGTATCAGAAAACAAGAGAGATTTGATTAGCGCCTTGAAGAATGGATACGATTCAGATAGGCATGCAGAAGAATAGAAGTCATTCAGACAAGAATAATGGTAGGACCAAAGTACAGAGGCAGAAAACTCTGAGGATGTTCGGATAGCAGTGAGAAGACCAATTGGCCCGGGATAGGCCATATAAGTTAAAGGAGTCATGGCAGATAAGGTTGAAAAGCTAGAAGACATGTTGTTGAGCCCAGCTATTGTGAACCTTGAATACCAGATTGAGTCTGCCAAGATTTAAGGATGGCACATCACAGTGTTTTGAGGTCTTTTTCAAATTACAGATATTTTTTTGATTTTTTTTGTGAAGACTGTAGCATGCTCCACCCTGGCCCATGCTTCATGCACGCACGCACGAGCACGCGTGCGCGTGCGCACACACACACACGCACACACACACACGAGAATGGGTGGTCCTTGTCAGTCTGTTAGCTGCCCCCTCCCTCTCCAGCCTGGCTGAGAATCACTCTTACAAATGGGAGTGTATCACGTCTCTCAGGTGTGTTGGAGGTGGGAAAAGGCTGAGAACGATTGTTCTAGCTGTAGAGAACCATTTGAAGTTTTTAAGCTAGAGTATGACTAATGAAAAAAGATTAACGTGGCTGAGAATTGTGAAAGGATTTAAATGGAAAGAGGTTTGGAGTGATGCAGTTACTATTAAGCTATTGTTGTCTGGGCTTGAGGCTGAAAGGGTTTGGATTAGAATGGCGTCAGAGGAATAAAAAAGTGAGGAGTCAACAAACACTTAAAACAATTGACTGTTTGGATATGAGTGCAAAGGAAAAGCAATATTTAGAGATAATTTCAATATTCTTGTAAGAAATAAAAGTCAGAAAGGACCACCACTATCCATACCACACTTGATTTTTTCCTTTTTTTATTTGCAAGAGATTATGGGCTCAATTTTAAAACATATTGAGATTAAGATCATGAATGGCAAGCCATTTAAGAGAAGTGATGAGCAGGAAGTTGGAGTTTTAAGATTGGACCTTTAGAGAGAGATTAGAGAGAGAGATGGATTTGAGTGTCAAAGCCATGAGAATTCATAGCATCTCTTAGGAAGTCAATGTAGAGCAGAAAGATAGAGGGCAGAGACTCAGACCTACATGGAGACTGTTTGCTTAAAGAAACAGAACATAGAAGTTCAGCCAGAGTTGAAAGTAAGGAATTGGTCAAGTTCTTTAAAATCCAGTTTATTCTAGATTCTCCCGAATTAATAGTCATGATGATTTCTGATAGTTGACTAACGTTGTCCCAGTAACTCTATCATTGTGTGAATGACCTTATAGAGTACGCTTGCCCATTTAAAATTAAGTTGGTTCTGGGGCGGGCCTGGTGGCACAAGAGGTTGGGTGCGCGCGCTCCACTGTGGCGGCCCGGCGGGGTTCGCCGGTTCGGATCCCAGGTGCTCACCGACGCACTGCTTGGCAAGCCATGCTGTGGCGGTGTCCCATATAAAGTGGAGGAAGATGGGCACGGTTGTTAGCCCAGGGCCAGTCCTCAGCAGAAAAAAAAGAGGAGGATTGGCAGATGTTTAGCACAGGGCTGATCTCCTCACAAAAAAAATAAAAATTAAGTTGGTTCTATTTTCAACAACCTAAGGAAGCTGTGCCACTAGTGTGGTCATTTTTTATAAACTAATAAATGTTTCCTTATCTTTTGAAATTGTACATGCTACCAGGTTATTGGAATTAAGCTTTATTACAAGGCAGTTTTATTTTCTTCTTCACCATTTAAGGAGATACTTTGGGTTATTATAAATGACAAATTTTCTGTGTCTAATAAAATTAGAAAAAATAATGCCTATGTCTATAGTGTCTGCTTCTGGAAAAGGCAGAACTTTCATATTTTTTTGTCTAACTTAACACAGCTTTTCAACATCGTTTTAAGAAGTACCTTTAGGGTATTATTCCAGTTATATGGAATAAAAAATATAGGCAGGCATGCTATTGGTTATTTACCAGATCTAAATAGGAGTACCTCCCCATTAAGAATGCTTAGATCTTTTCAGGTCTAGTTTAATATTAAATCTCTAGATGATGCTTTATTTCGTTTTTTAAGACAAAAGAAAAAATGGTATCAGGTCTAGTTTAATATTAAATCTCTAGATGGTGCTTTATTTCATTTTTTAAGACAAAAGAAAAAATGGTAATGTGAAATTAATATTTTGACTTTATGCTACTAAATAGGTACTTACTTTTAGACATAATTGATAATTCCACTGACTGACTTAATTCTGGCAGTCTGCGGGTATAGTTGTGAATGTGTGTGTTTTTTTTCCCCTTCCTGAATCTTTTAGTGGGTTTTTTGAAGCAGTTGCTGGTGCAACAGCTGGGTTTGACTGAGAAGAGCACTCAGGACGACTGGCCACATTTCCCAAGATACAGGACAGCCTCTCCAGGGATGCAGGCAGACAGTGGAACCCGGAACTCTGAAACTCTCAAGGCCTATCATCCTGGTGAAGGACAGATGCCCTTTAGAACTGGAACTGGTGACATTTCATCTTGTTACAGTCCACGGACTTCAGCTGAATCTTCTGCTCCACAAGATTCAGTGGTACTGGCATTCCAAGATAGCCAGGCAAGTGACATTTTAGTAATGGACCACATGATTATGACCCCAGAGATGCCTCCTGCAGAGCCAGAAGGGGGTCTTGATGAGAGTGGAGAGCACTTTTTTGATGCCCGTGAAGCACATAGTGATGATAATCCATCAGAAGGTGATGGACCAGTTAAAAAGGAAGAGAAGGATGTTAATTCACGCATCTCAGGCAAGTTCCTTTCATATTTAAACTTTGATTTTGATCGTGTTGATGTCCTTTGTGCTAGAATGGATGTTGTTCAGGTATCCAAGCATTGTGTGTGTGTGTGTGTGTGTAGTATTTATTCTTTCATGCAGTAAGTAACTGCTGAATCTGCTCTATGCTGGACCCCATCCTAGGTGCTGGGAGATACAGCATTGACTAAAACACAGAAAAATCCACTATTCTTGTGCAACTTAAGTGCTAGCAGGGGAAAGAGTAACAGTAAATAAGTAAACAGATAAATAGATGTCAGGTAGTAGGAAGAATTAGAAAGAAAAATAAATCAGACTAAGGGGCAGAGAGTAATGGAGCAGACAAGGTGATCGGGGAAGAGGGCCTCTTATGAGGAAGCATTTGAGCAGAGACCCAAGGGGAGTGAGGGAAGAAGCTATGTGGAGACCTGGAAGCGGAGTGTTCCAGCAGAGAATAGTGGACAGGCTGCAAAGCAAGAGCAAGTTTTTTGTGGTTAAGGAATGCAGGGTGAGGGAGAAGATGGTAGGAGATGAGGCAAGAGAGGCATTTAGCAGGGGAAGTGGTGGCAAGATCATATAGGGACTTTGTAGTTTTCAACTTTTAACTTTGAAAACGCTAACTAATATGAAGTTATTCGTAAATTACCATGAAAGTTTGCTAAGTGTAACTTTAACCAGAAGCGAGAAAATTCTGATGTACTTAAAACTCAACTTGGGAATTTGGAAATTAATGACTTTTTTCCCTCTTTAATAGCTTTGAAAGTTGTCAGCATATCCCCCCATCTCTGTTTTCTGATGGGATGATGGCAGTACTAATCTCGTCAAACTGTTCTCTCTGTCAACAGGAAAATATTTGATCCTTGATGGCTATGAAACAGTGCAGGAGAGCTCTACAGATGAGGAGGTTGCTTCCTCGCTTCCCTTGCAACCCATAACAGGCATCCCTTCTATGGACTCTACTCACCAGCAGCAACATTCTCCCCAGAATGCTAATTCTGAGGGGGCAGTTTCACCGTTCACCCCAGAATTCCTGGTCCAGCAGCGCTGGGGAGCTATGGAGGATTCCTGTTTTGAGATCCAGAGTCCCCCACCTTATGCAGATTCACAAAGCCAGATCATGGAGTACATTCGTAAGATAGAGGCTGACCTTGAACACCTAAAGGTACCTCCGATTTCAACATCCTTAGGACTTGGTTATTAGAAACACATTTAACAGAGAGGAAGTATAGAATGATTGAAACGCTGATGTTGATAAACTTGTTTAGGTTCTAGATTTGTATGTTTTCTTTCACCATTATCCATGAATAGACCCAGACAAAAAGCCGAGATCAGCATTGTTTATCTGGTTACAAATCGCAAGAACAGAAAAAATTGTAGCTCTATAAACTGCATGTTTGTATGGGTTTCTGACTTTAAGAAGCTAAATACGTTTGGGATGATTGGCTGGCCTCCATGAGAAAACAGGAACAATAAGCTGAGGTAGGTGGGGTGTGTGTAGTTATGAATCTGGGCTGGGAAATGCTTTAATTTGCTGTAACCTATTAATTATCTATGAATTGTTAGATGATGTTAGTAGTTTCCCAGGTGCTATGACAGATAGAAATTGGCTCCAGTGGCTCCCGTAATCTAAAAACCTGGGCATGAATGGGATTTTTGTAAATTGGTAATTGAAGATGTCACTGTATTAGCCACTGTTTCATAACTGACTTGTGTGGTCATTTCCACGAAAAGGACTTTAAAGTTTGCCATCAGTAGACACAGCTGCTACAGCCCAAATGTTTTTTCATGTTTAGTTAGAGGCTTTAGGGACAGAGTTAACAGTGTTCTTAGCCTTTTAACTAAAGACTGATCTCCCTTAGTGTTTCTTTTCACTTCATATGATGGGTTTTCCCTTCTTGGTATGCGTAGATGTGGTGTCCTCCTGTGCCTGATGAGATGAGAGGTCTCAAAGGCCACTGGGGGCAGGGTGGCTCTGGTGGTTCATGCCACATCAGGGTCATTTTCAGGGTGACTCCTAGGAGGTAGGAGAATCACCTTTACTGGTTGCCCTCTCCTCTACTTTCTTTTTTTTTTTTTTTTTGTCGGGAAGATCAGCCCTGAGCTAACATCCATGCTAATCCTCCTCTTTTTGCTGAGAAAGACTGGCTCTGAGCTAACATCTATTGCCAATCATCCTCCTTTTTTTCCCCAAAGCCCCAGTAGATAGTTGTATGTCATAGCTGCACATCTTTCTAGTTGCTGTATGTGGGTCGCAGCCTCAGCATGGCCGGAGAAGCGGTGCGTCGGTGCGTGCCCGGGATCCGAACCTGGGCCGCCAGTAGCAGAGCGTGCGCACCTAACCGCTAAGCCACTGGGCTGGCCCTCTACTTTCTTTTTACATGGGCATGTTTTAAGTTATTCACTCAAGGGAGAAACAGGTAAAAGGAATGAGATTTAGTTTTTCCCCTTTAACAAAATTTTTAACAATGTTAATGTTGAAATTTAGAAGCATGTACCTGTAATACAGAAAAAATCCTTCTTCCCTATTTTCAAAAAAAAAATTATGATGTTCAAATGAAAAACCTATGGGTTTTATTTTACAGAAGGTGGAGGAAAGTTATACCGTTCTTCGCCAAAGGCTGGCTGGATCAGCTCTCACAGATAAGCACTCAGGTATGTGAAAATTGTGGATTCCAGACTCTAGAATCATCCTGCCTGAACAGTACGTTGAATGAAATGATTTATTATTCTTTAAAGTGGAAACCTTCTGAGATTCCATTTCTTTTCTGTCTTTAAAACCCTGCTGGTTTCCAAACATCATATATCAAGCAGAGGCTGTGGTCTGCTGACTCAGCTCTTCCTTTTCTAAGAGGAACTGCTGTTGTCAGTTCCCATGCCCGCCCCCTTCTCTGTCTTTCTTCCCCTTTGCAAAAGCAGAAAGGCAGAGCAGTGGTCAGCCTGCTAAATCCTAGATTCTGTAGGACATTTGCCAGTGCTATGTGACTCCCTAGTGGTGGAGGCTTGGTCCTCCTCAGGTCTTGCTGTACTTTTGTATCTCTCCTGACAGTGAGAGCAGTGTCCTCCGACTACAAATGGATCTGTGTTCAGCGCAGCGATTTGTACTCATTTGCTTACATGCTTTGGGATGAGGCTGTTCTGATCCAGAACAAAGATATAACCATGCCCACAGATTTCATAGGTATTCTCTAAGTGTTAATTTGTTCTTTTTTCTTAATTTGATCTCCACATATCTTATTCTTCCCAGATAAAAGTTAGAGCCGCGTGTCCTGGAGGTGACTGAAGGTTGTTGGATTTTGAGCATCGGCCTTGTATCACCACGTCTTGGCTCCAGTGTGGACACAGAGAGTGTGTGTGACAGAGGATCTGCCTGTGAACCCCCTGGGGTTCGCCATTCCCAGGGTGCCCAGAGCAAGACTAGTTCTTCACAGTCTGGCAGCTGCACTAGTCTGTCAGTGAGGGAATAGCCATTCTCTCACTCTGCTCTCCTCACTATCAGAAATTCATTTTGATTCAGAACAAAAACCAAATGTATAGAGCTTTGGGTGTAGGATATGAAATTTTACTTAGACTTAAGAAAAAAGAAAATCAGATGTATTTATTTGACTTCATTCCGTATTTGAAAGCACATTTTAATTTTTATTTTGCCATGTTTTGTTTTAATTGAGTAGTGAGATTTTTAGCCCTTTGTATTTAGTACACCCAAGGATCAATTGCTCCTGAAGCAAGGAGTTCAGGATGGGGTATGAGGAGGTTGGATAGAGAGGTGAAGAAGAGGAGGAAGTAAGGAGGAGGAGGGAGGAGCATCTAGCCTTCACTAAACTGTGTTACATGCCCTCTGCTGTCCAGTGGGCTGCTTCCCTGAGGGTCATCTCAATGGCGGAGTATGCCGGTGGCTCCTATGTGCAGAGGACTGAGCTGTGTGCTACCCAGGTGGGCAGAGAGTTGGTGGGCTTCCTCCAGCCTGAGGCAAGCACCTCTTCTCTGTAGCTGGGATCCACCCCCAATTAACAGGAATCCTCAATGTACTAAATAGCAGGCACTTGAAAATGGGCGTGTTTTCTTGTCTTCTTTTCTATTGAGGGTTGGGATTTGGGAGGGAGAGGAAAGCAAATTTTATTTTCTTGACTATAAATTTGTTATTCTTGGTATTGTTTCATTTTTATAATTATACATTAGACTTCGGCACTTGTGTAAAATTATCCCTGCAGATTAAGCAGGAAGTGAAAACAAACAAGTGGAGATGCTTCAGATGGTGGTAGGGGTGGGGGTTGCTGAGGAAGGGTGGGATGGGAGTGGGTGAAAGAGTTCAGGAAGGTTATCTAACTGAATCACTACTGAGTTGAACAATGGCTGTCATTAGCCACGGGTACTGCTGATTATAAGGCCAGTAAAATTTTAGTACCTGGAGGTTTGACTCTAATTTTTGCACTGATGGTGCCAAAGGGCTCTTTGAGTTAAACGGAGAGCCAAGAGTGGAGTGAAGTGGTGGGGAAGGCAGAGCTGCTCAAACCAGCTCCAGAGCACTTCCTCTGACTTCACTGCTGGAGCTTTCTCCACACTGGTGGTGACTGACCTGAAAAATTGCAGACCAGAACATACACTGGACACTGCAGGCAAGCTGTTGGTAACTGCGTGCTCTAGAATGAATAGTAGTATTGGCAGCACCCAACAGAGGATAAATGGTTTGGAATTGTAACTTGAGAACATCTTCAGTTATATTGGCTTTCTGTGGTTTTCTTTGTGCATCAGGTCTATATGTTTTGGAGTATTTTTGCCAACTAAAACTAAATCATTTGTCAAACTTAAAATTCTGTTAATATGCAGAGAGTTCATCCACTGCTCAGATCTTTTAGTAGTGCCCTCTGAACTCTGTGGGGAGTCAGGATGTAGTTTTATTCTTCCCTGCAGTCCATTATATATTTATATAATTTTTTCTTTCCCCCTCATCACAAGTGGTAAGGATTCCCAACTACTTTTATAAACACCACTACAACTTAACAAGCTTATTTATGTCCCGATTCCTGTTTCTGTCTTTTCAAAACTGATCTATTTTTAAGTAGACCAACTTACATCATTGGACCTCATCTATAAATTAGAATTATATTTTGAGTTGTAGACCAAGTGTAAATTAAATCAGAATGGGATTAAAAATTTTAGAAGCAGAAGTTAATATATAAGTGAAGCTTAGAACTTGAACTTCCTGTATCTGTTAAGAGAAACAAGTAGAAACCAAATGGTTACATTGTGCTGCTGGAAATAATGTAGTCATTCCCAAGTAGAAGGGTTACACCTGTGGCCACTTGACACTAATACCATCAGCGGGCAATTAGGAGAAAGGTAAATATAAATAGAACTTTCATCTTAACTGCAGACAGTACAGGGTAATTACAGAATTCTCTAGCACTCATTTGAGAAGCTTTGTAGGTTAGAAATGTTTTGGTTTCTCTTTTAGCTCAGCCAATATCTTGTCCTTAGCGACTATTTGCTTTTCTTTTCCTGCAGTTTAACCTCTCCTTGGAACAAAAGCAGGCTAACTGGAAAAATACTTTGACCATAGCTCTAGTACTTCCAAATAAATTCATATCTAGGTTTTCAAACGAAGTCTAATTCTGAAAAGATCCCACCATTTTGACTGTTCTTTTTATCTTACCAGCCTAAATTTTTCCCTCCCTCCCAGCCAGGCTTCCCAACACCTTCTGTTTTATTTTGACCATTGTAATCACATCCATTTTACTTTGATACTATATCTGCCTTTCAGGATGATGGAATTAGATCCTGTCTTTGAGTGAGACTAGTTATCATCAAAGCTGTTTTCTCCAAGTTATGTGACTAGAAGTTGGAATCTACTTCCATGTGGAAGGATCCAAGGGTGGTGGACAAAGCAACCTTCCCAGAGCAGGAGAGCTGGGGTTTATCTATTGAAGTGACCTGCCGTGACCCTGTGCTCTCTCCTGTTGGTGGGCCTAATGGCTCCTTTGCTATTAAGTGCCAAATTACATTTGGAGTGTCTCTTTCCTTTTCGGAGAACCAAGTTAATCAAGGCAAATCAGCAGGCCCCCAAAGTGCTATAATTTAAAATCACAATTACTGCCCTAGAAGCCATATATTTTGCATATATTAAAACCAGCTAACTTAGACTGTTTATCTTGGCTAAACTGTAACTATTTATTGTATTATACTGCACAGAAGGTCTATTTCTTAAGCTTTTTGGCTTTCTTTTTCCTAAAACAACTTCTAACATAACTGTTAGAAAGTATGACTCCCTTTAAAAAAGTTTATTTGTTTTTGGAGGGGGGGGGAGCTGACGTGATAGGAGAGGATAAAAGTCCATTTTTTCTTATTTTTAGAGGCTGAAGTAAATGATTATGCTTCCTGTAAGTTGTCTTTTACTTGAATACTTTTCTTTTTTTTGATGTTGGTAAATTCGTTGTATTACGTGGAGCTACCCTGTTTCAAACTGGCTGCTGTCTTCTCTGAAGGTGGTGTAGGTTGTTATTTTGAGCTACTAGAGCTTTGGTCAGTATTTCCTCCCCTATATGTCACAGAGGGCACCCTTGAGAACTGTGTACAGAGGACCTCAAAGTAGAAAATTAGCAGGACCTTCTAGTCATCTTTGTGCTGGCAAATTGTTTTCCCCCTAGAATTGTAACTTTTGTTTTGTAAATTATGCTTTTTCTGACTTTTCTACCCCTTTTCAAAGTGATCTGCAAAATTGATCTTTCCTCCCTGAAAAAAAGAGTCGCTTTTGCCTCATTCCTTATGCCTTCCCTACTGGTACTGATGGTTTTGATAATAAATTGGTAGAAAAAAATGTACCTCCTAGAAGGAAGCCCTGTCCGCCATTTCCAGGTGCCGACAGCTAAGCAGATGTACTGCAAAAATGATAACTGTAAAGTGCACACTGGGGGTTATTTTTAATAAACCTCTTCCTACTAGAACATTTTATTTTCCTTGTTCACCATACAATCATGTACTCTTTAACAGAAATTTCTTTTAAAAAAATCTGGAACTATCTAAAAAATCTTTATTAATAATCATGTATTTTTACTGATCACATTTTGAAAAGCCTAAAAGACTTTATTGTTTTAATTATCCAGATGTACCTTTGTAAAATAGCTCTTTTATGAATTAGCTGATAAGGCTGTATGTTTCTGGAACAAAATATTGGTCATCTAAAAACTTTCTGTTTTCTGGGGTCTGGGAAAATAGAAAATGAGACTTCAAATATTAAATATGCTTAAAGGAACCAAGTATCTGACTTTTTATTTGTATTTTGTTTATTTGTCTTATACAAGTTATATTAGAAAAGTTTAGGTGCCTGGGAGGCCTTAATCTTATTGGCAGTGACTGTCAAACATCTTCCTGCTTATGAGAGCATCTTTCCTAGTGAGACTAGCCAGTTGATCTCTGTAATGTATAAACTTCCATGAGGACACTAGCAGCTGGATTGCCCCAGCATCTGGGGCAGCTTTGTGGTGGTTTTTTAACAGCTTTATTGAGATGTAATTCACATATCACACAATTCACTCATTTAAAGTGTATGACTCAATGATTTTTGGTATATTATTTTTTAAATTGTAAAATATATATAACAAAATTTGTCATTATAACCATTTTTAAGTGTACAATTGAGTGGGATTAATGGGGCAGCTTTTGGGGCTCACTTGAAGGTAACTTCTTTGGTTTAATGCTCCCTGAATGAAAAGATGGTGTCTTTATTACCATTCTTATCCCCAATGCTGGACTTCTCGAGTACCATCATTTCAACTCAGAAGGCTCGCTGAGTTTTGGGCTTTTTTGCATGTTTGTTTTGACATAGAGGTGTAATTTGATTTATTCTTAGGACGATATTTTAGTTTTTAGTTATTTGGAGGCACATATGGCTGATCTAATAAGCATAACAAAAAATGCTTAGTATTTTGTAGGATTTTTTTGTTAAACCTTTTAAAAATTAAGGATAATCAAATGTACTTTGCAGAAATTAACCTGTTTGTACTCTTAGCTCTGTTTATAAACTGGTAGAACAAATAAATACCCATACCATTCCCACTTGCTCCTAGATGGCCATCTTCTAATAGGAATGGAGAAAGTAAAACTCTGTCTCTGCATGTGAGCAGTTACTTCCACTTTTTGCTGTTTTATTTCAAGCCAAATGACTGGTTCCATTTAATACCAAAAGTTTAATACCGACTTGAAAGATAAGAGAATCTACTCTGATGAAAAAGTTGCTTTTCACTTGAACTTGTTATCTTCTTGCTATGATGAATGTCATAAAACATCGCAGATAAATAGCTGGATGTAGGTGTTTCCCATTTTTTCTGTAATGTCAAGCCTAATTCTTGTTACTAATTGAAAACACTTCCTGGAGTTTAGCTGTCAGGGAATATGTTTGTTTTGCCACCTGTTATTACTAGTGAGACATTGTCACTCCCTGAGCGTTGGCCGAGGCCTTGGTTTGAACGCATTTAAGGTGGGTAGTGCTCTCTTTCTAGTCTAGTCTAGTCTTTTCCCCTCATTTGATTCAGGGGCTTTGTGGGCCTACCTATAATTGAAGTCTTCCTTTATAGCACTTTATTTCAGGGACTCCCTTTCTTTGTCCATGTGACCACAGGGTTGGGCCCTGAACCCATTGTGATCAATAACAGTAATTAGGGTACATCTTGGTAATCTTTTTTAAGTTTTTGGAGAAGTATCTGTACAGAGAATTTTTTTTCTACTGTCTATTATTTTAAGTATTAAAGGCAGGTAGCGTGATACAGTGTAGTAGTTCTCAATCTTTGATCTCAGTACTGCTTTATACTCTTAAAAATTATTAAGGACCTTATGGAGGAGCTTATGTTCACATGGATTGTATCTACTGATATTTACTTTATTAGAAATAATTAAAATGAGAAAATTAAAAACATTAATTCATTTAAAAATAATGGTAAATCCATTACGCGTTTTTATGAAAAGTTACTATATTTTACACAATAAAACTATTGAAAAGAGTGTTTTATAGGTTTTCTAATGTCTGGCATAATAGAAGAAAACTGGATTCTCGTGTCTACTTCTGTGTGCAATCTGGTGTGATAACGTTGTTTTGGTTGACGTATATGAAGAAAATCCATCCTTACACAGACATATTTTTAAAAGGGGAAAATATTTTAATAGCCTTTTCAGATGATTGTGGATATTCCTCTGATACTACACTGAAACTTGACAAGTAGTAGTTTGCTAAAAGATAGCAATGTGGAATCTGAAGCCATATCAATGAAATTTTTATACTTTGTTACACTAAAATCCATCAATCCAGTTTATACTTTAAATATGTGAAAAATCAAATATTCTACCCATGCATGATTTTGTAATGTCCTGTATTTGGAAAATATTGCTTTACTGAATTATGCAAATCTTCAAATATTGGCACATTTCTTTATATAATATAAAAAATCACATTCATTAATATCAACAACTCATCAGAAAAGTCTCATGGTGGGGGATACAACTTTCAAAAACTTCTAATTTTTGCTTGAAAGCTCAAATTTTATTATTGGCAACAGATACAGTTGTTTCCCTTCAAATGATAGGCTCACTTTTTTCATTTTTGAGAAAATA
This sequence comes from Ceratotherium simum simum, assembly GCF_057802395.1. Taxonomy (NCBI): domain Eukaryota; kingdom Metazoa; phylum Chordata; class Mammalia; order Perissodactyla; family Rhinocerotidae; genus Ceratotherium; species Ceratotherium simum. Next base: position 70,781,629 of record NC_141906.1, read on the forward strand.
TCTGCCAGATACTCAAGTATGAATAGCCATTGGTTACCAGTCTTTCGAGATCAAATGGTCTACTGTTTGAAAGAAAAAGTGGCTGGTTTAGCCCTCAGCCCAGACCATTGCGTGAGCGCTTGTCCTGCAGACACGGCCCCGCAGCTCTGGTGGGGCAGAGCTGCTGCGTGCATACTGCCCATTTCCTCACAGGATAGTAAAGAGATGTGAACTCACGAGTTGAGGTTGAATAAAATTATTAATTTTTACTGCTCCACCAAGGGCATTGTGAAGTGAAGCTGGCAGTGTCTGTACTGCGAGTGAGTGGCAGTGAAGAACGCAGTGACTGGGTGAGATTGGGTGTCCCTGCCTCCATTCAGGCCGGGCTGCCAGCAGCCCCACCTCCATTGCTTTTGCGCCATCAGTGCAGGTGTTAACATGGGGAAAAGGCAAATGATGTCTGAATAGTTTTACGAGAATAGTTGTGACTCTCTAGGTCCCCGGGAAGAGTGTTGGAGACCACACCTGGAGAACTGTTGTGTAGTGGAAAGAGCCTGAACCTGGACGGTCTGGATTCAGTTCCAGCTCTTCACGTGCTGTGTTGCCTTGAGCAGGTTACCCTCTCCGTTTCCATTTTCTCATCTGTAAGTTGGGGTAAATAATACTTCACCTAGCAGAATTGTGAGGAGTAAAGAGAAATTACCCAAAGTGTGATTGTTGTCTCGCCAAAGTTGTTTTCTTTTTTTCATTCTAGGATCTGAGTATTTAAAGCAGGAAAGGCGAAAAATGATTAATGAATGTAGAATGTGTAAATCTCTGTTACTAATATAGCCATATTTCATGTCTTACAATGGTTTTGTGTGTCTAAACCCTATGCCCTTAGTTATGTGTGTGTGTGGTGTGTGTTCATTTTTTAAAAATTTGTTGACTCCTATAATAATATACTTGTTTAACCTAACTGTTCTCTTAAATGTAAAAAAAAAAAAGAAAAAAAACTTTGTGATTTAGTAAGTACCTCGGTTTTTATTGGACTTGAGCTGTTTTGGTGCTACTGTTATAAGGGGGTGGAGTGTGGTGGTAGTAGATGTTCCAGAAACTTCAGTAATCACGTGTAATCAGTGGTTTTCATCTTGCCCCTTCTGTATGCAATGTGCTAATATTACTTGGGTTTATCTTCCAGTTAAAGCTAGATCTTGGTAGTTTTGAAACATCTTTATTCTCTTTTTTGGTTTTTGGAGTTTTTTTTTTTTTTTGGTGAGGAAGATTGGCCCTGAGCTAACATCTGTTGCCAGTCTTCTTTTTGCTTGAGGAGAATTGTTGCTGAGCTAACATCTGTGCCCATCTTCCTCCATTTTGTATGTGGGATGCTGCCACAGCATGGCTTGATGAGCAGTGCATAGGTCTGTGTCTGGGATCCAAACCTGTGAACCCCGGCCACTGAAGCAGGGTGCACAAACTTAACCGCTATGCCAACTGGCTGGCCCTGAAACATCTTTATTCTCTTAAAATATACGAGTTGCTTACATTCTTTTTAATTAATGGGAGACTGAGTTGTATTGTAGTTATTTATTGAGAGTTTGTGTTTTATCTTCCTAAAAATGCATTGATTGCCATGTCTGCTGCACTGAAGAGCATAAGCGATTTTCATATGCAAATCATAGTAGTACTTTGACACCTTTTCAGGAGAACTCGAACCCTTAGCCGAGACATCATGGCCCAAAGTCCAGTGTATGTCAGGGTTTCTGGGATTTCTCTCTGCCTTCCCCTCCTGTCCATAGGGAGAGGGCCATTCGTAGGACCAAGGAAGCAAGACCACACCAAAGTTGAGCTCCTTGTACTCTCTGTTTTGATATTAGCTGGTTGTGTAAGCTAGAACAAGTCGTTTACCTTATCTGGGCCTCTGTTTTCTCATCTTAGACTGAGGAGGTTGGGTGATGATTCTCTCTGAGGGCTCTCCAACTCTGACAGTCTGTAAAATTGATAACACAGGAACGTAGAGACAGCTTACCTCTGGCTTGCTGGGTAGTCTCAGGTAAGCTCTATCCTTTCCTGACCTCACGTGTTGCTCCAAATAATAGTATAATAGTATAATTTTAATATCACTGAAGTCTATCTCTGGAAATCTCTTTATCTCCTATTCCTTGGAATATCTACCCTTGGGATAGGTTCCTCTGGTTCAGTATTACCTACAGTCTGATGAAGCATCATTTTCATTTTTTTCTTTTGTCCTGATCTCACTGCCAGTTTATAGGAAACTTGGGGGGCTTTTGTAGAAGAAGATCTGACATTCTTGGTTCAGAGGAGACTTTTTGAGCATTGGCTGAGGGGTGACTGACAGGTCTTATCTCAGTTCCTGCTCATGCCCTGAGTGATGGCCTGTTCTGAAAGGTTTATGAAATTTAGAGAATTCACAGAAGTTGAGCGCTCAGAACATGAGCTAGCTGGGTCGATTATTTAGCAAGCAAATGTACCATCAGAAAAACTGGTCCAGCCAGCAGGAATAGGTCCTGGAGATCTTGGAAGCTTTCGTGCAATCAGATATTTATAACTAACAGCTCAAGTGAAAGGAAGAGAGGTGGGACAAAACAGTTCCTTTGCCTTGCCACCTACCGAAAGAAAAACCCAAATATTCTCGACTTTTTTCTTTTTTAGAAATTGGCCTTTTCAGGATAAATTCTAACCTGATTGGGCAGTCAGTGACGTTTAGCTGCAATACATATGGAGCCTGATGTTTGCTTCCCGTGGAGGTATTTGCACTCTAATAGGAGTGTGTGGGAAGGTTTTGGATCTTTAAACATGAGTTGCAATTGATTAACTTAATGTTCTCAACTCTTCTCTTTCTCCAGAGAAGTTCTGAGCTGAACTGCAGTTAAGACTGGGCACACCTGGGCAGATTAGAGTACGCAGGAATCTTTCTATCTTGGGCCAGAACAGCGTGGCAGCTGTGACTAAAGAGTTGATTGATTAATTGGTTAACTGATTCCCAGCTTTGTTTCAGAAAACAAAGACTTGGAGGAGCCGGGTGTTTGAAGTTGGTTTGAGGAAAACACTAAAATGTAGGCCTTAGGGAAAGGAGGGTGAAGGTTGGGATCATTTACAGTATTTGTGACTAGGGCCTGTGATGTTTTTTCTTTCAGTGCCTTTCTGATGTGCCCCTTGCTCTAGTCCCACTGTCAGCTGGTCATTGTGCCGCGCGTGTGGGCATCTAAAACTCCCTTGGGAACTGCCGCCTCCAGCTCTTCCGTCTGTCGTGCACGTGGCTACCCATCCAGTTTTCTGAAAAACATCACTTTCCTCATGTTACTTGCCTGCCCAAGAACCTACGATGGCTTTATGGTTACTGCTGTATCAAGATTAAATTCTGCTCAGTTTCTGAGATGTTCATAATTTATCCGGCCAATTTTGTTTCCCACTACTACCCATCATGAGCCCTCTCCTAGTAAGACTTAGCCTCCTCCCTGTCTCCCTCACCTGGTGTTCCAGGTCCTGCCTCAACCTGGGCTCTTATGTCGGTCTAAAACGCACCTCCTCCTCTCTCTATCCATGTCCTGCTCATCTTTCTAAGCTCATCCTTCTCGTTTCCTGCAGCCGCTGGTCACTGTTCTCTTTGCCTGATTCTTCCTACAGTTGTGGTTTTCCTTGTGGCCCACCTGACCCCCGCATTTCCACTTAGTAGTACAAGCGTTTTCGAGTGCCCACTCTGTGCAGAGTAGTGTGCCCCATCTTGCAGAGGATTCAACGATGAGTATGAAAAGTAGTAGCTACAGTTTGTTGAGTAGGAACATGTCAGGGTACATGTCAAGTGCTGTACACTTTACTACATTACCTCTCGTCTTCACAAGCATCCCGAGAGATAAGTGGTTTTCTCCTTTTTCACAGATGAGGTGACTGAAGCTAGTGGTGATTCGGATGTTCCTAGTGGAACAGGAACGAGGTCAAGACAGGGTTCAAGATTCAAGACAAGGTCTGTCTTCCACCAAAGCCTCGTCTTGATTACCCCCCTGTGGAAATAGCTTCTGCCCTGAAGAGTGTTCACAATCCCAACAGTGAAGACAAGTACATGAACATCACTTTTCTGCCTTTCTCACTTACTAAATTGCAGATAACTTATGCTGGACTAAGGGGTTCGATCTTGGGAGTGGTTTGGACATAGCTGAATATGGAAGAGATTAATTCAGCCACTGAACTGCACTGGGAGGGGTAGAGTAGACCACGGTGAGTTAGGAGGTGGAGAGATGAGTGGAAGGTGCTGTGACATCCACCAAGAGGCTCTAACTGGTGAAGTCACAGAACAGGGAAAATGCTATAGTTAAGGTGGAATTTGCAGACGTTGGCGTGTAAGTTAATATGCAACATACAGGAGAGGGAGTGGTAAAAAAAAAAAAAAAAGAACCTAAGAGAGATTGTATTACCATTAACAGAAGTAGGGAAGCATGCAGGAGAAAGAGGCTTTGAGGGAAAAATTAGCTTAATTTGGCTGTGCTGTTTTAGGCAGCAGTATATCCACTTAGGGATGTCCACCAAGAAGTTGCAGATACAGTCCTGGAGTGCAGATGCGTGTAAGTTGTCCCAGCTGGATTAAGGACAGGAGCTTTGTGTTCCGAAAATCTCAGAGTTGAAAGTACTTTTAGAGTCCATCTACTGATCAATGGATAAACAAAATGTGGCATTTCCATACAGTGGAATATTATTTGACCATAAAAAGGAATGAAGTACTGATACCTGCTACAATATGGTGGACCTTGAAAACTTGATGTTAAGTGAAGAAGCCAGTTACAAAAGATCACATATTGTATGATTCATTTATATGAAATGTCTAGAAGAGGTAAGTCCAAAGAGACCGAAAGTAGATTACTGGTTGCCAGAGACTGGGGAGAGGGGAGAATGCTAGTGGGTATGGAGTGAATAAAATATTCTGGAATTTTTTGGTGGTGATGAAAATGTTCTGGAATTGGGTAGTGGTGATAGATATACAACCTTGCAAATATACTAAAACTCATTGAATTGTACACTTTAAAATGGTGAATTTCATGGCATGTGAATTACCTCAGATCACCTACCCTGTCCCCATCCGAGTGGTTCAGTGCCTTCGTCCATCCTCTGCTTACACTGGAGATGCTCACACATCTCCTGTCATAAGGACTCGCATACAGTAAGCCAGTCCATGTTTTTGGATCTCTAATTGGTATATGTGGTAGAGTGGATCAAGAACACGGACTTTGGACATTAGACAGTCCTGGCTCTGCCACTTACTAACTTATATGACATTGGGCAGGTTGGTTAATTTCTCTAAGGCTCAGTTTCATCATCTACAAAGTGGGGATAATAATAGTACCACCTCATAGGGTTGTACTGACTACAATGACACAATGCCTGGAGAGTGTAGTGCCTGGCACATAGTCAACACCTGATAAATGATAACAATTAGCCATTTGTTACTTCTCACCTGCCCTTAGGGGCAGCACCAAACACCTAGTGAGAGCTCATTACTACACTTGGTGTTTGGGTTGTCAACAGCCCAGAAAGTCTGCAGCACCAAGTTGAGGAACACTGGGCAATGACATTGTTGGAACATGCTGTGAAAACATAGGGTTTGTTAGTGGCTGCATTTTTTAAGAATCTTGATAGGATCTGCTGATGCTCTTACTGTCAGTGAGGTCAGTTTGGCAGCAGTATTGTTTTTCCCTTCATGAGGCATGTGCCCAGTGAGGCCCAAGACCTGAGGTGCTTCAGCATCTCACAGCTGCATGAGGGCCCAGCAAGATGCCGGGAGCTGTGTGTTGAGTTTCGATGTTTCTCCCCCTCTGCCAAAGGTCCAGTAATATTAAGAGAGTGGAGAGCAGTCTTATTTAGCACAAGGTAGCTGACCCAAACCTTCATAATATCCCTATGCTCTTTGGTAACTAAAAGATAGAAAGACAGTTTGTAAAGTGTGTGAAAGTAACGAGGAGTTTCCTAGATTCTAGTCCTAACCTCGTGCTTTTTATCGATGTGTTGGCTCAGGTTAGACCAGTACTATGAAATGATAGGGCACCAAATCCTAGACAGGAGACCATTTATTTAGGTTCAGTCATCTAGAAGATTTGGTAACCTTTTACAAACTATTTGTTATATGTCTAGTGCAATCCTGGCGTTAGTTGAAGAGGTCTGGGTAATCTCTTGTATTGCTTCATAAAACACTGTAATAAACCCAACAGCAGCCTTCGATAGCTTTGCACCAAGGGAGCATCCCCACCCACCTCGCATTCCCTCTGCTTCCTAGTCCCCACCTCCTAACTCATTCCCCCCACTGGGCAGGTGGAACCACAAACCACCAGTGTAACTTGCAGAGGAATAAGACCACCTAAATCTCTCCACCTGCTTTTGTAACTGGTTGGTTGGTTTTCAGATGTCAGTAGTGTGAAGCATTTCCCCTAATTATTGGTTTAGTCTTGTTGATATTAATTCAGCTCTGTTGAATATATTCTATTAAACTGAACTCCATGGATGGGAGAGTAAATCTGAATTTCTCTCTGTTCTCGGGAGACATCATAATATTTCCTATTATCTGAGGTTATTGTTTTGCTGGGATATTAATGAGCAGTTTCTCTGCTGGAGTTATCATTGCCTCTTCCTTCCTTCAGCCCCCAAACAAACAGTTTTGAATTAACATGGAAACCAAGCTTAATTTCTTGACTCATCTCTGGTTCTGAATCTCTTTCTCTGTTTCATGCCATCGTAGATAATTTGGTGCTCCCATCTGTCCATTTCTTCTGACCCTGCCACTGATAATGTGATGAAACCCTCCACTCTGTTGCTTTTCATTTACATCTAAATTATTTCTGAACATGTGTGCTGTATTTTCTTCATTTAGACCCAAAGTATAATTAGGGAAGAGAGCTGAGCAGAAGAGCCTGTTTTTCTCTCTCTTGGTGTTGGGTGGAAGATGCTGTCCAGTGTGTCCGGTGGGAAACCAGCTGGACCTGTCTTCTGTAACAGCCACGGGGTGGGTGCCTATCTGCGCAAATCCGGATGGGTGATGGCAGCTTGTTTACGTTACTTTATGCCGAACGGGATTCCTCAGATATTGTGACTTTGAAGTACTGCTTCTATTTTTATTATCTAACATTTATTAAATGTCAGCTGTGTGCTCTGTTACAGAGAATAGCGTGGTGCTGACTTGATTCAGAATCTAGAATGCTTGTGGAGTTTGGTTTCAGCCCTAGTGACTGAAAAAAATGTACAAGGGACAGTGTATGTCATCCTAGGGGAGGTTTTCCAAATATTTTCTATTAATCAGCATTAGCCCTGCCCCTGGGGGAGACACATAGAAAACAAGGCACAAAATAAGAAAGAGAGAAATGAAATACACTGGAACTTATTTTAAAGGTAAGATTGATTTAAAAGTAAGATTTAATTTTTGCTCTTATTTCAAGTGATAGGTTGAATTTTCCAGCTAGTTTGGTCTCATCTACGTTTTTCATTCCACAAAGAACGTTTTGATCTTTTCATTTGGCTCAAGGCAGAATTGGTGGCTTGGCTCAGCTAAGAGGAAAAGCCTGGAGCTTGAAGAAGCCCGAGTTTGGGTTGTAGATCACTTAACCAAGAAGCGGCATAACTTTGTTTAGGTCAGCTCTTTGTACCTCAGGATCTGTACGTGTTACATCATGGTGGCCGGTGGTGGGTAAAATATAACAGGAGTGGAAGGGGAATTTCTGGTTTAAAATCAGAAAATACAACTTGAAGGCTCGTAATTTACTACTGAATGGGTTACTTTCCTATCTTTGAAATGAGGCTAACACAACTCCCTGGGCTGTGATGAGGAACAAATATGGCCGTGGCTGTGACAGCACTTGGTAAACTGTGGAGTGCTGCACAAATGTTAGCTGTTATGAAGAGTGGTGGTGAGACGGACTACCAGCTACACGATGACAGAACTGAGCAGTGTTTATCCTGAGAACTCTTACTGCCATTTGTGTATATTTATATGTAAGATATGGATCCTACTGTATTGGCTCCACGCGTTCAGATTTATTCTGTTTTTAACGAGTAAACTGCAGGGCAGCAGGGTTGAGCTGAGCACTGAAGCTACTGAGTTGACTCCTACCGGAGTGCCTCTCCATGCCTCGTAGGGGTGAGGGAGCTCCCGAGGGCAGGGGCCACGTCTGCTCACAGGTGCACCCCCAGCATCCAGGACAGGGCCCCGCACCTGGGAGCCACTGAGCGATTGTTCACTAAACCCAGCTGAAGATGGAAAACACAGCCTCAGAAGTAACTTCTATTATTAATAAACTTTCTCCTCCCTGCCTTCATCCACTTCTTTATCCAACTATACATAAAGCAGATCCTTATGACACTACTGAAAAATAAAAAACTTGTCTTTGGAGGTTGGGAGAGAGAGAACTTACTTTCTATTTTGGTTATTAAATGTCTAAGTATTTATGTGTAGGTATTTTTGCTTGGGTCTACTGTTGCTTTTTTCTCAATTTAGTTTCTCTATTCCTCTTTCCCCGCCAAGTTTTTTAAGTCAACCACATCGCCTCTACAGTGGGCCTTATTAACTGCATTTGAAGAGCAGTTCATCCATCGGACTGGGGGAGGGTGACTGGAGTCAGTTTGTGTTCCCAAGAACAAGGTGTTATTGTCTGTGCTGAGCTCACCCAAGTGCATACTTCTGGAAAATGCAGGAAGAACACCATGCTTCCTCAGCAGGAGGCACAGTGTGACTCCCAGGCCTAAAAGCAGTAGATATATTGAGATACTTTTCATTTTTACTCCACTCACTGTTTTCATTCCTGAATGTATATTCCTGTGTTTGTATTATAAGAAGTCATTTAAAAAACAAGCACGATGCTCATCTATTCTGACGGGTCTTATTTTGGAACTATTGTCCTTTCATGTAAATAGATTCCCTTTCTTGACAAGGCCATTAATGCTATTTACCTAGTAACACTTGAGTGTGTCAATAATATTACCTTTGTCAATAGAGCACTTAAGTAACTATTGCATTTCCTAGTATTAAATATCTTCACTGCTTAAAGAAAAGTGTTCATGCATCTAAAGAGAAAGGCCCAAATACATAAGGCACGTTTTTACTTTCAACAGTAAGTGTTACATTTCTCCAAAGATTGAAATTTCCTTTTAGCCCTAGGCCCAGGAGACAGACTGAGAATCCAAGAATTTAGAGATGGAAGGTACCTCATTCAACCTCCTAATCCAATGCTGGAACACCTTCTATGACAGTCCTGGCAGATGGCCATCCATCTGCTTGCATACTTCCAGTGCTGGGGAGCTCATTATCTCCTGAGGCAACTCATAAATTCTTTCTTATTTGAGCTAAAATCAGCCTGTAACTTCTATCCATTGATCCTGGTTGTGGAGCAACATAGGAAAGATCTTAAGCATTTGAAGACAGCTACCACATCTTTCTTTAGTCTTTTCCAAATTAAGATAACTTAATTCTTCTAAATTAAGACTTTTCCCTGGAACCTGGAAGAACAAGAATGGAAACGACTGAGTGTTAAACCATGCAATACTCAATACAAAACTTTTGTTACCATTGAAGCTAGCAAGTAAGCATCTCTTCTGGTTTTTCAAACTTGGACATAGCCCCCTGTGGAGTACAGTTCTTGAGTGTAACCCATCCTCATTTAGCTAGGAATAGTAAGAAATCTGTCCTGGGTGAATAGAAATCCTGCTATCCTATTCCTTTTGCTATTCTGAATTCCTTGAGAGGGCACAAGCTCCTAAAAGTTGCTATGAGATAAAATTTAAACGTTTTCCTTTAGAAGGGAAAATTAAATGCACCAGAATATAAACTTTTTGAAAGTAGAAGTTATGTCCAGTTTTTCTTTCTGCCCTCTATAGTGCCTAATATCCTACCTGGCAGATGGAAGCTGCTCGATGAATTATTGTTCTATTGAGCTGAAAAAGAGAACTGCCCCAACATTATGTTGAAATATATATGTTTGTGAATGTGTGCGTGCACACAAACACACGTGTGTATGTATATATAGAGAGACACACACACATATATACACGTACATACACGTACATATGCACATACTTTTTTTTTTACCTTCAAATACCTTTATAATATCCTGGAGTCATTTCATAATGATTCATAGGAAGCCTTAATGCTACTGTTCAGACAAAACTGTTCTTTTGATAAATTACAAATTGCAAACACCTGGGTAATATGAACGGCATCCTCTTATTTTGATCTCCTGAGGTGGTTGTGCGGAGGAGGCAGACCCTTCTCTACGTCCCTTCCATTGCCAAAGTGATTATGCTTGCTCCCAGGTGGAATATGCAGCCCTATTCCTCATCTTCCTACCTCTTCCTCCTGTTCAATTGTGTTGCTTCTTTGGTTGTTCTTGTTATTGGAGACTGAGAAGGAAACAGTGAAAGGGTGAAAAAATGCAACTTCTTTACTCCTTGCTTCACATTTTACCCAATTTGACCTAAACGAGTTTACCCCCTCCCCACAGTGATCTTTGACCAGCATCCTTCACGCAGCGTGCTTCCCTCCTGGAGCCAGGAGCCCTGAGTTTTAACCCAGCTTTGCTACTTCCTTCCTGAGTGGCTTGTTTCTATAACATGGTGCCATGGAACCTGCCTAGACTAACTGTGAGATCAGGTGAGGACTGGCGGAATGGACGCCTAGAGCCCATCACTAGTAAAATGCTGCTTTAGAAGGGAGCATGGTCCCCCTACTATCTTGGTACCGGCTACAAGCCTTTACTTGTGCGGCTGAATGCCACTGCCCCCCGTTCCCACACAGGTGCAGCCAGAGTGGCAGGCCTCCCACTACGTGTAGGCCTGTAGAAGATCCAGACTGAGAATTCTGGGTGTGTACCCACGCCAGTGAGTGCTCAAGGCCCTCGGGCCCAACTCTAGAATTGCATAAACCACATGCCCCTGAAGTCTGCCACCCACCCTGACCCAGTCTGCCAGCCTAGACTGTGACCATGTAAGGGAGTTAATTGTATATGAAATATCATACAGAAAATACCCGATGTTAGATGGAACCAAACTATTAGAAGGAGAATGCACTATCTCTGTGATATCTTTTACTTGACTGTGGACTCCAGGAGGCCAAGCCCAGGATCCGTCTTGCTTTCTATTCTGTCTCCAGTGCCTGGCACATAATAGGCACCAAAGATTTCTTGAAGAAGAACTAATTGCCATGGCGGCTTATCCCCTCTGCAAAGTAGTAAATGGAAACCAGACAAGTGTTGGGAATGAATTAGGTTCTCACGTCAGGAATGAGAGCAGGGCTGCAGAATTAGAGGCAGGTTGTATTTTTAAACAATGATGATCTCAGTTTTCATTCTCATTTCAGTGTGAGTGGTATTCTTTATGCCTAGGCTAATAAAATGGAGATAGGTGTTGGGGGGAGTGGGCTGTGTTGTGTTATAACAGAGTTGTTCAGTGGAGGTGGGCTTCTTAACATGAGATATAGTCTTTGCAGCCAGCAAGGCTGAGCAATATGCTGTTAAGAGGCGTCGAGACCGTGTACATCTAAACCCACATGCGTATGTATTTGCTCTCTGCTAAAACTTGGCCACAATGGCATTAGGCAAAACTACTGCCTATTGCATCCTTTAAGGCAGGAGTAAAAATCAGGCAACAGTTCCCTTTTTTTTTTTTTTTGACTGGAGTGAGTGGCTGTATTACAGAAAGCCAGGATTACAAAGAACTTAAGAGTTGGCATTGGGGCCCGTCTTCTCGCCAAAGGTGGGCACAACATTGACAAAGTGCCGGTTCTACTGCATCCGCCGCTTGGCCAGGCCTGTCTTCTTTTTCTCCTGTTCTGCCACCTTCGGAGTCTGACCTCTTACTTCCCCAGCACGGGCCAGGGAACCACGGACTTGACCTCCAAGCATGGGGCTGGCTACTTCCAGAGTGGTCGGAGCCTCCACCCAGTACTGGCCCAGGGTAGCCTCACCCTCTAGGGGCGCGCCTGCCAGGAGCACGACTTGGTCTTCTGGAGCGATCTGGCTCCCATGAGGCTACCTGAGCCCTGATCTGGGCGACCGTCTCCTGGCCGGTCACCTCGAGGGTGTGTAGCTTCTGGGCGCAAAGAGCTGCATGTTGGCGACTGAACCGCGGCCACCGCTGCTGCTACCGCGAAGATGGAGTCGAGAAAGAGGAGGGAGTGAGGGCGCGCGTCTTCGTGGCCTGCTGCGTGCCAGTTCCCTTTCTAAGTTCAATTCTGCTTCTAAACTGGCTCTGCTAGACGTCCTCCTTTAGGAGTGAACCATTTATCCCCCAAACAGGTGGCAGGAAGGACAGAGAGGATTATTTTCATTTAACGTGGATCTGAGTGTAGTCCTCTGGCAGGCTGGCTGCTTGTTAACACTGTGGGGCGATAAGGACATTCAGTCAGGCTCTTGCTTCCTTCAACCTCAGTCCCTCGAATGTGAACCCCAGCTGCAGCTTAGGACTGTAAGGCTTCAAGCTCAGCGGGACCAAGGGTTTCACGGTGCCGGGTGGGCAGTTCCACCTGACTCACGTGGGCCAACGACAGGAGCAGATGTGATTTGCCAGAACACAGACCCCACTAACCCTACTCCACGCTGGTTCATTCATTCAACACATTACTGAGCACCTACTAGACCACGCACGGTGCTGTTAGTGTAGACCATTTTTTAAAGTCCATACTCTCATTATGAACTTGTGATGAACCTTCAAAGGGACCATTGGAAGAGAGACGCTGGGTAAATTTAAGAGCAAGTATTCTGGGCCAGCCCCGTGGCTTAGCGGTTAGGTGCGTGCGCTCTGCTACTGGCGGCCCGGGTTCAGATCCCGGGCGCACACCGATGCACCGCTTCTCCGGCCATGCTGAGGCCGCGTCCCACATACAGCAACTAGAAGGATGTGCAACTATGACATACAACTATCTACTGGGGCTTTGCGGGGCGGTGAAAAAAGGAGGATTGGCAACAGATGTTAGCTCAGAGCCGGTCTTCCTCAGCAAAAAGAGGATTAGCATGGATGTTAGCTCAGGGCTGATCTTCCTCACACACAAAAAAAAGCAAGTATTCTGCTTCATGGATACACCTGAGGCAACTACAAAGAGGGGAGAAGCTAAAAATAAACCCAGGAGAACAAGTTCGCAGTCTGCTAGTGAAAGCAGACGTGAAACAAGTGACCATAAGCTCTAATAAGTGCAAGGGAATTCTAGAGACGGGAGTAGTAATTCTGTTGGGAAAGGACCAGATGGGTGGGGGGGGGACTTCTAGTAGGAGGAGATTCCTAAACTGAGTTTTGAAAGGTAAATATGAACTTGTGTACCTGTGGGTGGGTGCATGTGGGTGGGAGGGGGGATTCCAGGCAGGATTCAGTGTGTTAAAGGCACAGAGCATAAAATCAGAGGACCAGAGAACTGATGGTAGGCAGTTTGGTGTTGATGGAGTATGAGATGGGCAGTAGGGGAAGAGGGCGGTGAGGCAGGAGAAGTAACCAGGGAGCTTATATGCTGTGCTAAGGAGTTTTGGACTCAATTTTACCTTATAGGCCACATGCGGTTGTGAAAGAGTTTTAAGCGAGGGCTTGAAGTTGTAAAGCTTGTTTTAGGTCCATCACTCTGGCAGCCGTTTGTGGATGTGTTGGAGGAAGCCAACCTACAGGCAGGGAGATCAGTTAGAAGACTGTTGCAATAGTTTCTAAGAGACAGTGACATGATGGCATGTGCCACTAAGCGAAGTGAGGACAAGTCACCCAGTCACTGTGTGCCTCAGTTGGCCCCATTTATGCAGTGGGTTCATTATGAACTTGTGATGAACCTTCAAAAAGACCTTTGGAAAAGACATAGTAGGTAAATTTCAGATCAAGTATTCTTTGTGGACGCACCTGAGGCAATACAAAGAAGGAAGAACTAAAAATAAATCCAGGAGAATAAAGTCCCTTTTCTGGGCTCCAGCCACCAAAGAGCTCAGACCCACGAGGCCTAACCAGAGTGCCCAAGCACCCTGTCTGAACTCTGTCTGTCCAGCACAGCACAGTAGCCGGCTGTGAGGGGGGCTTCAGCAGAAAGGTTCTAGGGGACGGAGCCCCATTTCCCCACGCTTCTGCCTTTTCATTCAAGGCAGCAGCCTCAGAGATAGTTCAGCTGGGCCAGCCTCATGCCCTCGGACATACCCCTGCTGTGGAATCCAAATATGATCCGACTGACCTCCCCACCCCATCCCCATACTCAGCTGAGGCTGGGAGTTGAGCTTGCCTGGAATTAAATTTTGATTGACAAGTGGCACTGACATTCAAGAGCAAAGAAAGTGGAGAGCAAGCAGTGAGTACTCCAAAGAACTCAGCAGCTGGTAGCAGAAGGAAGAGAGAGGAAAGTGGGCGGGGACAGCCAGGCTGGGGCTGAAGGCGGGCTTCTCGGGCATTGCTGCCACAATCTGACGCATAGAGGGCTCCTTGCTTCTAGGCCCAGAGGCCTTGGTCGGGGAAAGAAAGTCAGAATCATCCTTGCAGGAAGGGGAGAAATGGGTCTGCATTAGGCCACTGCCAAGGCTCCCTCCAGACCCATCAGCAGTCCCTCTGACCTTTGCCCAAAGCTCCTTCCCACCTCCCTGTTAATAGGATGAGCTCACCAGACACAAGAATAAGGTGAAGCGTTTCACTTAGATAGTATTTTTCCTCCCAAACACTTAAGCCTCTGTGGTCTCGCTGATCTTGCATCCTTCCAATAAAAAGAGCCTGGGGTCCACCCGTGGCACTTCAGAGTTTGAAATAACTTTAGAACTTATTTAGTCTGCTCCCCTCATGTTTAGCGCTGTGGAAACTGAAGCGGAGGGTCGTCGAGTCGCTTGCCCAGGGTCCCAGGGACGCCCCCCACTCCTCCAGTGTACTTTCTGCTTGGCCTCTGCTGCCCTTCTGTCCATTTTGCAAATGAGGCCCAGCGTGGGGGACAGAGCTGGAATCAGGAATTAGTTCCATGTAGCCTGTTCGTTCCAGGGTGTGGCTGGCTTACAGGTGATCTTAAATCTTTAGCAGACTTCCTCATCCGGAACATGGGGTTAGTGTCACCTCAACACCTACCTTTCAAAGTTGATGCGAATGTTATTGGACGACACACTTGTGTAAGTGATATAGTCTTGGCACACAGTCGGTGCTAAATAATGTATTCCCTGAGGAGCATTTATCAGGCCCAGTGTGTGGAGGGGGGATGGGAAGATAGTGACCCACATGCCTACCTGCGGCCTGGGTTGCAGAGAAGTGGGAAGAGCGGGTGGCTTACCCTTCCTGGGGAATGCAGTGTCCACGAATATTCTACAGTCCAGAGACCCTCCTCTCATGCCTAAGACCCACCGAGTATTTCGGGGGACAAACCCTTCACAGAGGATCTGGTGAGGGTGTGGGCGTGCGGATGGTCGGGTGTTGAAGGTGGGAGGGCTCCGTGATCAGTCCATCGTCTGCCCAGGACAGAGACCGTGTGCGTTGGAAAACAGGAACTAATGTCTGAGGAGGTCACATGTCCTTGGGCTTCCTTCCCCAGCAACCCCGTTCCCCAGCCTCCTCCTGAGGGCAGCTGTGGTGTAAATATGGGCACTGACCGCGTGTCAGAAAGCGTGGCTTCCCTCCTGGTCCTGCCACTCGCTACCGTGTTCTTTGGGAGCCCTGGGCTCCTGGGCTGGTCCCTTCGCCTCTCCTAGACGCATGGTCCTCATCTGAGACAAGAGGATAACAGCTCCTCCCAAGACGTTTATAGTCACAAAATAGTGCCCTGGAACTACTAAATGCAGGCGTTTCTCTTCAGCCTCCTGGAACAGTTTGGTCTTTTCTCTCTGCGTAAAACCTTTGGCTTTCTGTCTTCGCCACCACCGAGGCCGCAGTCTAGTAACAGGGCACGCTCGGCCCTCGCGCTCTTCCCCAAAACCCCACCGGGAGGCGCCCTTTGCCTGCCGAAGCCGGCCTGGCTGTCCCTCCTCGGGCCGGGCTGGGCTGCCCCTTTGCGCAGGGCGGTGCAGGGTGAGGGCTGCGCCGGGTCCCCCTGAGGTCCATACACTGCAGCGCCCGCACCTCGTCCCGCGGCCCCTCGCGCCCCTGCCCGGCGCCGCCTCCCCAGCCCCGCGCCTCCCGCTCGGCCGCAGCCCCCGGGGCGGCGGCAAGTTTGCCCCTGGCCGCTCGGCCCCGCCGCCGCCCTGCTCCTCTGGCGTCTCAGCTCGGGGCGAGCGGGGCAAGGACCGAGCGGGCGCCGAGGGCGTGCGGGTTGCGCGGCTGTGCCGGCCCCAAAGGGGCGCCCCCTCGGCCGGCGAGCCCCGCCGCTGTTCCCGCGCTGCCCGCCGGGCGGCGCCCCGCGCCTCGGCCGCGCTCCTCCCGCGCTGCCGGCTCCCCGCTCGCGAGCAGCCGGACACAGACTCTGCCTTCAGCTGCCGGCGGATCGCGCTGGAGCCGCCGCGGCTGCTGCGGAAGAAGGAAAAAAGGAAAACAACGGCCCGGCGGCCGGCGGAGCAGCGCCCGGCCCCAGCTCAGCCCCGGAGTGCGGAGCCGCCCAGGTAAGAGCAGGGCCCCGCGGCGCCCCCAGCCCGCACCTCGCGCTCCCCCCTGCGCCCCCCGCGTCCCATCCGCGCGGGCCCCTTGCGCGCGCCCCTCGCTGCGCCCGCATGCCTACTTCTGACGTCTCCGCCCGTCCTCCCCTCCGGGGCCACTGCCCGCACCCTTCCCCTGCCCCCCGCCCCCTCCCCCGCCCCCTCCCCGGCGCCCTTCCACCCCTCTCCCGCCTTCAGCCAGCCTGTCCCCTGCACTCCGATGCCCGTGTCTCCAGACTGGGCTCTGAACCCCACCGCTCTGCTCCCGTAGTTCCTCCAGTCTCCATCCCCATCTCCCCCCTCCGCATCTCTTCCCCGGGCTCGCGGTCCTCCCGCTCTGGTCCTCCTCCTTCCCTGTGCAACTCCCAGCCCTGCCTCTGCCCCCTGCAGGGATGACGGCCCCTTCCGAACACTGGCCCTGCTCCCCCACACCGCGTCCGTCACCCTCCGCTTCTCGGCTCGCCCCGTTCCCGGTTCCCCGGCTGCAGTCCCCCGTCCCAGCGCAGCTCTGGATCCCACGAAGCCCCTTCCCCCTTTCCTCACTGCCATCTGCCTCGACTGCCCCCTGCCCCTGCACTGGACTCGGGCCAACACCACACCCCCCACCCTACACACCGTCTCGCTTTGGGGGGATCAGAGTCCTATCAGAAATGACCCTCTTTCCCTGGACCAACGAGGTTCCCACCCATCCCACTCTAGTTCCCCCGAGTGGGAAGTGAGGGAGAAACTCTGGAGACCTGCATTTGGGCGTATGATGGGGGAGGGGGCTGGGGAGGAGAGGGGGAGGGGAGCTGATTGAGATTCTCCCCGGTGAGGACTGGCAGAACCGTGAGCTGCTCAGACCTGGCCAGGGTGGAGGGCCAGCTTGCGACAGCTGGGACAGGGGTTTCAAGGCGCTGAGAGCACCTGTGTCTCTTTCTCTGGCTCCCCTGAGCTGAAGAAAGTGAGAGAGAAGGAGTTCGAGCCCTGGGAGAGTTGGCAGAGGGCCTTTGGGGTGTGGGAGGCAGCAGTGGGGGGCTGGGCCTGGGCCTCTGGCCGGCCTGCCTGGCAGTGGCGGGGCAATGCGGCCAAGCTTCTCCCCCGCCGGACCTTTGCCTGCACAGCTCTTGGCATCTCTAGTTCATGCTGCCATCTTCCTCCTGGTGCTGTTGTCTGGTGATGCCACGCGGTGCCACCTCCCTGCCTCCCTCCAGTGGCTCTCCTGGGCATGTCTTCCAAGGGACTGGGTTGTCTGGAAAGAGGAGAGGGAGCTCTGGGCTCCACCGGGCCCCTTTGCCAGGCATTGGGCATCTGTAAAGACCAAAACAAGAGGCCCTAGGACTGGCCAAGACCACTGAGCCCTGCCAGTAATGAAGACAACTGCCTGTACTTTCCCTGTGGGTCACCTGGGTGGCAGTGACGGTTCCAGAAGCACCTGCAAGCAGCTGGTGTGGTATCCCCTGGGTTGGAGGCTGTATAGGTGGGCAGTGGGCAGCTGAGAGAGAAATCTGGTCCCGCTTTACTCCCTGTGTGTCTGTGCTCTAGTGATGGGGCACGAGGGGCCTGGAGAGGTCAGCTGTGTCCCAGGAAGAAAGACCCTGGAACTCCATTGGGCATCACTAGGCCGATTGTATTTGCTGAAGCTGCAGCTCATGCCCCATCATTAATCAGGTTTATTATTTTCTTCACTGGCTGGATGTGTTCCTCAAGGTCGCGACCCTTTGGAGAGTTAATCTAATATGCACACATTACAGTGTTTGGGTTTGTTTAATTTTCCATATTTTGCCCATGTCTTGTGGAGTAAGCCTTCTGGGGGAGCTGCGGCCCGGGCTTGCCCACCGCCCTCCGCCTGCCTCACCAGCTCCATTCCCAGTCCTCCTCTGGACCTGCCTCTGAGGCCAGAGGCAAGGCTGGTCGGGGGAGCTCTGGGGAGGTGGGGAAAAGGCAGGGTTATGGAGACGGGTTGGGAGGAGGTTCTGGTTTTCTATGTCCCCTTCCACTCCCCAGGCATCTTGATAATTGGCTGACATTCCACCCCCCCCACAACACCGAAAGTTCTTCCCAGAGACCCGGTCTGCCCCTGGGTCTGGTTTTCCAGTTGGGTTTTCCCTGAGGGTGGAGAGGGAACTTCTGCGTAGTGGGAGAGAAGTAGAGACTCTAGGGAGAAGCTCCCAGCTGCCAGGACGCGGGGGCTGCTGGAGAGTGGGCCTCGGCTGCCCCTCGTGTCTCAGTCCCACCAAGATGGAAGGAAGCAGGGCAGAGAGACTTATCTCCGGTGAGGGAGAAAAAACTCGGAAAACGAGGAGCCGGTGGTTGTGAGGCTGGTGGGGGTGGCAGTGGCGGTGAGTGTGTGTGGGAAGGAAGTGTCTCTTGTTACTTCTGTATACTATGAGTCCCTTCCATGTGGACTGAGTTCTGCAGTTCTCCAAGTGCTTTTTAGAAAACTTACTTCATTTGGTCTCTCCTAGGGCCCTACAGCGTTTGATCTGCACTACCGCCCTGTAGGGAGAGATTATCGATCCCCAGAAACTGAGGCTCGGAGAGGTGTGATGACTTGTCCAAGGCTCTGCAGCCACACCCGAGGCCTCTGGACTCCCACCCCAGTGCTCTTGCACTACTACTTGTTGCTCCTAAGCTGTTCAGCCCTCCGCTCCCCATCCCATGCCTCAGTTTATCTTCATGCTCTCCAGTGTCAGCTCGACACTTTCTCCTCCCTATGGGCCGAATGGGTTGGCTCCCCACCCCCGCCCCGGGTCTAGGGTCTGACTAATTCTTGGTTCTGCATTCTCTCAGCCTGTAGACTGGCTGCACCAGCACCCTGGATGTGCCACCACCCCCACCCCGGGCCGGCCCTTCCTCTTGACTCCCTCCTGTGGAGAGAGCTCTAGGTTCTCCCAGGCATGTGGCCTGGGCCCCTTGGACCCTTTGGCTCTTCTTCTGCCGCCCCTGGCCCACTCTCCTGTGCTCTATCGCTTCAGCCCTCTCAGTTCTTTTGGCACTTTTGCGCCCAGTCTGACCTTCCCTTTTCCACTGCCACTGTCCCACTGGGGGCTTTAAGGGCTCACCCCTGGGTGCCAGTAACAGCCTCCTCCCTGGGCAGCCTACAGGCTCTGCTTCCGGCTACCTGCTGCCACAGCTGCCTTCCTACAAAGGATGGTATCTGTGCCATGTGACCTGGTCTCCAGAGCCTCGGTGGCCCCTTGGGCTCCTGGATAGAGTTCCTGTGCGATACCCTGGAGTTTAAGGCCCCACACGCTGGCCCCCGCTTTATGCCTCTGGACGTGATCCTCTGCCCCATGTCTGCCCACCTTCACACCAGGCACCTTACATCTCAACCCAGCCCCTTCCTCTCCTCCTCTTTTCTGCCCACCCACACCTTTCCCAGCCTTCAAGGTGCAGCTGGAGCCACACAAGGAAGCCTGGGAAGCCCTCCTCCTCCAGCCCTTCCGTCCCAGCAGGAAGCGGTGGCAGCTTCAGCTGCTGTGTCGGGTGGACCCCGGTTCCTATCCTGGTGTCACTCCCTGAGTGACTTTGAACACATCGCTTAACCTCTCTGAGCCTCACTTGCCTCACCTGTAAAATGGGGATAATCTCACGTGCCTGAAAGGGTTGCTGTGGGTGTGAACATGAGTAGGATGGCAATGTGATTTGTCAGTGTGAGGGGCGGCCTATAGGTGCCCAGGGAGCATCCCCGGTCGGCTCCTCCCATGCTGCCTTCTTGTGGGTGGGTTTAGCTCCCAGCTCCTGCCTGCTGTTGATGATTATCTATTCCTGTTTCTCTCTCACCCAGACGGCAGGTACCTTGAAGAGCCTGGTGCCGTTTCCCATCCTCGGCTCCTAACCGAGCAAGCACCGTCCTTCCACATCCTCTAAATCGGCCCCTGCTCATAGTAGGAACCCAAGAAATAGTTGTTACTTGATTATCACATTTGGTCACATGAAATAGGGTATGGCTTACATTTAGGAAATCCAGTGTGAAGGAACTTCTTATGCCACAGTACCAGCCAAGGTAAATTATGGGAAGGAAGAGGGAATCAGTGTAACGTGGTATTGACTGTGCACTCTGCTTGCTTGCTCAGTCACCCTGCTACCCGGGGAGTAGATGTGAGCATCTCCATTTGTACAGACGAGGAAAGGGGGTCTACAGGGGGCCCTACAGTGTGACGCTCCGGGCCACGGCACAGATCAGGGGGCGCTCCAGAGCCCCAGTTCCTTCCTCTGTACTTGGGCCTAATAAAGGGAGGAAGAGGCTCTGTATAGAAAGATTCGTCAGAGGTTTTCTTGAAACAACTGAACACCTGAGTCATTTACGTAGAACCCAGCGGGGGGTGGGTGGTGGTGAGCACCTGGCGAGCAGGGCCCTTCCTTCAGCGGGTTTGTGGTTTGGAGGACACAGCGCACGATGGAACGTGGGGCGCGTGGACGTGCGCTGGCCACCCTCGGAGCAGGCGTTCACAGAGGCTGGAGCTCAGAGACGAGGAGGGAGGGCTTCACGGGGAGGAGGGCCTGGCGGGCAGAGTGGGGACGGGATGTCTGAGGATTGGGTGACGGGCAGAATGGATGGGGCGGGTGAAGGAAGGGTCCTGTCTGCGAGCAGTAAGGGTGGGCAGGGGTCAGGCAGAACTGACTCAGTTCGAGAGGACCTGAAACCCAAAGAGAAGAGGTCCAGGTGGGTGCCTCCGGTCTTGGGGGGGCCATTGAGGATCCTTGGGCAGAGGAGTGCAGTGCCCAAAGAGGGGCCGCGGGCCTGGGGGGTGATGGCAGAAGGGGGGTGCATTTGAGTGACATTTCCAAGGAGCAGCAGAGTGCGGGGACAGATTGTGAACAGCAGATGAGGGAGCGGGAAGTGTCGGAGAGAACTTGGAGGTTTCTAGCCTGGAGACGAGGGAGAATGGTGATGCCGCTTTCAGATACAGGGAAGCCAGAGGGGAGCAGGTCTGAGGGAAAGCTGGTGAGTCTGTTCCCAGACACGCTGTGCAGGAGGCGATGGGACACACGGGTGGCCCGGGGAGTTCCTGCACAGCGGCTGAGCAGTCTTGTGCGAGGGCGCACGCTTCGGGGCATGTGCTGCCAAGGGGGCCGGTTCTAGGCATTTCTGACTCCTGAGGTGCACCTCTCCATCCTCTGTGAGCCGTCTCTGCCCTCCCCGCGTGGCGCCGGGACCCCTGTGCCTGGCACTCTCTGCACTTGATGTTACTTGTCTGTGTCCCACCTTCAGGGGACTGTGAATGGATGGACCTTCCCTCCAGGAGGATAGGGACTGGTCTACTTTGCTCGTGGTTGTATCCCTAGTGCCGGGCACAGAGCAGGGCTTGAATAAATATTTGTCTTATTTCAGTGGCCTCAACTCATTTTCACAATTGTTGTTACAGAGACAAATTCCTAGAACGTGGGAAGTGAGGAGGGGAGAGGAAGGCTGTGTGGGCCTTCGACTTCCAGAACGGGGTGTCCCCGTGCCCCTCCCTAAGACCGCACTGGTTGCTGGCTTCTGTGACTCTCTCCTCTCCCTTATGTCCACCCACTCGGTGCAGCTTGTGTAGCCAACGGTTCCCCCAGGCTGCTGGGGCCAGAGTGGCAGAGGAGGGAGGCTGACAGGTCTTACTGTGGCACTCAATCCTGAGTTTGAGGCTGCCCCCCTCCACTCACTATAGGAGGCCTTAGGCAGCACCCACCCACCTGCTGTGAGCCCCACCACTCACCTGGAAGTCAGCCCCGCCCCTCACCTGGAAGTCAGCCCCCATGCTCCTGGCCCTTCCCTCTCCTCCAGCTTTTCTCAGGGAACAGTTTGCTCAGAGGAAGCGGTGAAAACCAGGTGGTGGTGGTTATTGCTTTTCGGGGTGCTGTGGGATATTTTGGCCATGGAGAGGCTGAAAGAGAAGCTAGGGTGTCCACAGAGTCTCAGGGGGCATCTTTGGATGGGAGGGGTATGCTGTGGACCAGTGGAAGAGAGCTGAGTTGGAAACAGGAAATCCAGGCTACTTACTGCTGCCTCAGTTTCCTCTCTGTTAACGTGGGCGTGCAATAAACTCCACCTCACAGAGTTCCCTATTCAGTGAGACAATCACATGAAGACCCCCCCGAGGAGGCAGTGGGGGGATGTGTAAACCTCCCCAGGACAGTGGGGTCATGGCAGTTGCCCGGGAGAGTGGCTGGGGAGTACACACCTGTTTAGAATTGGAGTTTAAGGGCCAGAGTTAAAGAGAGAATTTAATAGAATGAGAAATCAATAGCCCAGCGAAGGTTAAGATGTATAAGTGAGAGGCTGGCTACAAGGCACACTTAGTGAAAAAGAAAGGTTTAAGAAGCCATGGAGGATGGAGGCACATTTCGGGGCCCCGGGGCAGCTGGGGTATTTTCTGCTTTGCAGCCCAGCAAGGCTCTGAGTAGGGAGACTGGGTTTAGGGAGTGAAGTGCTGCTGTCACCTTTTGGGGGCAGCTCTCTGCTTCTCTCTGTCCAGGTGGCGGTGGGGCCCCGTTCCTCCCCCAGAAGCTGTGTTGTGCAGTGGTTGGCCACTCCTGGATCAGATTGCACAGATCAAATCCCAGCTCTTCTAGTTCCAGTGGTGTGGCTTTGGGCACGGAGCTTCAGGAGCATAACACCTGCCTCTGTCAATCTCAGCAGGTGCGCTGAGAGCCCAGTAAATGGTCGCAGTTGTTATTGTTGGAAGTACGATTATGTTCTCATCTTTCCAGCGTCTCTCCTAGCCCAGCCCCGTTCATAAGATTGCAGAATCCCGTCCCAAGCAAGATTGGTGAGAGGACGGGAATGGGGTGTGGCCCTTTCGGGAGGCAGCAGGTCCTTTTTTGTTTTCCTCATCAGAGAAGTCTAGAGGGAGTTGAGTGCAAGCCCCAGGAGAGTTAAGGCACTTGTCCAGGTTAGAAGACGGGAGTGGCAGAGCTGGGGCGTTAGCCCCAGGCCCCAGGCTCCCTGGGCTGCATCCTTGTCCCTGGGTCTTGTGGCCTCCACGCAGGAGTGAGAGAGCTGGAGAAGAGAGACTTCAACAGATTGTTTGGTCCCCTCCTGGCTTCCAAACAAAATGGGACTGGAACTAAGCAGGAGAATGATCTCGCTTCTTGAAGGCACTAGACTGTGAACTCCCGGGCGAAGGGATTCGTCCTGTCTTGTGTCTCCAGCGCTAGGCTGACACCTAGGAGGTACTCAGAGAATGTTTGTTAAATAGACAAATTAGCTCCCACCACCACCAGTGACAGTAATAGCAGCTAATGTTCATCGGATGCTTGTTACATACCAAGCATGGTGCAAAGTGCTTTCCAGACATTACCTTAGTTCATCCTCTTAGTAACTTTAAGGTTTTATTATTATACCCATTTTACAGATGAGGAGCTGAGACTCAGGGTAGATGACTGATTAGCCCAAAGTCCCATAGCTCTAAGAAGCAGAGTTGGAATTTGTACTCAGGCAGTCTGATTTCAAACTCTGGTGGTAAAAATTCCTGTGTGTGGGTGGGTGCATGCACATATCTGCACACATGCATGTATGTGTGAAATAAGCACTGATCCTCCCCTAGTGTCCTAGACTCCCCCCCACCCCCCACCTCACTACTGCTCCTATTCCTCCCTCGTAGGCAAGGAGGCCAAAGGTCATTTCTGGAGCTGACAGCCTCCGGGCCCAGGCCCAGGCCCAGGTCATCCAGCCATCAGCATGGAGGGGGCGGTGGACCCTCGATGCACTCTGGTGCTTGTCTTCCCTTGGTCTGATTTCTTTGACCCCTGAGTGAGAGGTCACTGGAAATATTAGGGAATTGATTAAAGACTGCCCCCAGCAGAGCTCCTGCAGTGGTCCCTGAATCGAGTGCAGTCTTCCAACATGGGGGCCATCCAGGGGAGGGCCTGGGGTGGAGGCAGGAGAAAGGCAGTGACATGAAGCGTTGATGAGGCTCCATCATGAGCAGAAAAGTTGGAGCATTAATGGTGCTCGGGTGAGACTGCAAGGTCACGGCAGCCCTGCCCTGCCCAGACCAGCCAGGGGCAGTCTTCTTACTGTCCCCTCCAGGCCCCTGGCCTAGCTGGCTGCCATGGCTGCCTGGGGTTGTCAGGAGGGGGCTCTGCCTGGGGTCTTGGACTCTCAGAGGCGTGACAGGGCGTCTCTGGAAGAAATCTGCTGGAGCCTGCTGTGACAGTAGTGGTTATTATTGGTCTTTACAGCGTCTCCCCTGGCCTAGTTCAGTTCATAAGATCACGACAGAAGTCCCCAGCAATGTTGGCTACAGGAGGGGAATTTGGGCATCTCTCTTTCTGGAGGCAGCAGAGGCTTTTTCAGAAGTAGAGAAAACTAGAGTGGACTTAGGGAGGGCCAGAAGACCCTTATGGTGTCATTTCGTGGGGGAGGTCATGGAGCTCCTCACCAGGTCCCCCCCCCGCCCCGCCCCAAGCCTCTATCAGCACAACCGGCCCTTATGCTGAAGCTGCCAATGCCACTTGTCACATATCCAAAGGCTTGTGACGTTCTCGGTGATTTCTGCCTCTCCCTCAACAATCTCACAGGGCCACAAACCTGAGAAGTAGGTAGGGCAGGTGGGCATTATCATCCAAGACTCTCAGAATTTCAGTAACCAGCTGAAAACCACACAGTTACTTGATTGAGCGGTGGGATCAGGATCCAGGACTCCTGACCCGGCCCAGGGCTCTGTCCACACACCTAGCACCTTCTGAAGGCCGCCTACAGCCTGCGCAAATGGTGGAGGCCGTGGTCCTTGGCACACCTGCTCTTCCCAACATTGAGACTATTACACAGAATAAAGCAGCATTTGTCCAGGAAGGATAATGCCCATTTTACTGCTGGGAAAATGAAACCCAGGGAGGTTAAATGAATCGGAAAATCTTATTCCTGGAAGGAGCTTGAGGTTATTCATTTACCATTCGTCCTACCTGATGCTGTCATCTGCAGACACAATTTCCACTGGCTAGTTCTGCAGCCTCGGCAGCCATCGTCACCCTCCTCCCCCTCCTCCCCGTCTTCTGAAAGCTAACATAATTGAGCATGGACTATGTTCTAAATGCCTATATGGATTAAGTTGATCTTCCAACAACCCTACGAAGTAGCGCCTATAGTTGTCTCATTTTACATATGAGGAAACTGAGGCCCACCGAGGTTACAGAACTCACCCAAGGTGACACATTAGTAAGTGCTAGAGCTGGGATATCAATTCAGCAGCCTGGCTGTGCTCTCGGCCGCGCGTGAGGCAGGCCGTCCCTCCCCGGGCAGCTGTAAACGAGGGAGCGTGTCAGAGACCCAGCACACCCCCTGGCGTATAGAAGGTGCTCACCTTTTACGGAGCCAAATCTACTTCTCATGAGTGCTTGTTCTGCACCCGTCCTTGGAACCCCTAAAGGCACTTCTGTCTTCTTCCCATTCCAGCCTGCACGATGGGAAGACGCCTCACGAGCAAGCAGCAAAGCCAGGTTCAGTCTCCTCCTACCTGGGTTTCTCTCCAAGACTCTGTCCCCCAGACAGAGCCCCAGGAAGATGTTGGCCGGGGACCTCAGAGAAATGTCCAAGGCTGGAACTTGCTTCCTGGGCAGGTAGTTGCCTGATCCTTGGCCACAGGGTGTGCTGAGATTTATCCCACATCCGTCCATAGCACATGCTTCCCGAGAGCCTCTGTGTGCTGGGGATGGCCACATAGGGCACAGGTGGCCTCACCCCAGGGCTGGGCACAGGTATCTTCTGAATCTGTCAGATGCTAGATTGGGCCTCGGGTCCTGGGGGCAGGGGGCTGAGGGCTGAGGTGGCAGCCTGCTCCTTTGAGCTCCTATGAGGCTAGGTGATGCTGCAGATAGCCCACCAGAGGGCCAGAAAGTCCAGATGACCCAGATGTAAGAGTACAGAGTGGGCAAGTAGGTGGAGAGAGCTCACTAGTTTATTTGAGCTAAAATAGCACCATCCCACTCTCCTTTGAAAAGTGCGAGTCCTGCCAGAGCCCGGAGTAAATAGGCTGGAACATGAGATCTGCCAGGTAGGGTGCAAATTGGAAGTACACAAGGCACTTGGACCTGTGAGTAGTGGAGAGTCAGCTGGGGAAGTGCATTTCCATCCACAAGAGGCCAGCCTGGCAGGCGACGGGAGGGCTGTCTCTCCTCCTCTCAGCTCCTTTTTGGGGAGGGGTTAGTCGAGGGGGATGCTCAGAGCTCGACTTTGGACCTCAGGAGCTGGGGTGGCGCTGACCTCGGTCCCATGTTCCTGGGCCAGTAACACGGCTGCTCGTGTTGCTTCTCGAGTTTCCATCCTCATTTGTCATCACAGATCCTCACGGCACCCCTCCGCTATGGAGATTGTTTGTTCCGTGTAACCCAGGAGAGAAGGGATGCTCTGAGCGCTGAGTACCTTGCACAAGGTCACGCAGCTGAGCCCTAGCATTGCCCTTTCTCTGTCTGCACAGCTTCTCCACGGTGGCCAGTGCCTCCACAAGGGGCCGGCGGAGGTCTCTGCTCGAGCCTCCAGCCCCCGGTAGGGGACGAACCTAAGCAGTTCACCTGGGGGAGGGTCAGGGTAGGTGACGGTGAGGCAAGTCGGGCCACCTTGGTGCTTCAGGGAGGGCAGCAGGGGTCATCCTCTGTCTCCCCCACATGACATGAGCTCCGCTGGCTCAGGGCCTGGGTCTGTTTCTCAGCATTCCATTCCCAACAGCTAGGATAGCACCGGCATACAGTAGGTGCTCAGTAAACACTTGTTGAATGAATGGCTTCTTTTTCCCTACAGCCTGGAGCCCTAGGCTAGCCATGAGCCTTGGCTCTGGAAAGCTTGGATGGGCTGCTTCACCCACAGACACAGGGTGGGATTGAAGTCAGTTGTGCAGATCTCAAAACACATTCCCCTGGAGGGTCTGGCATTAGCGTACCCCATAATGGAGCCGACCCAGCACAGAGGGCAGCCCTGGGTCTGCCTAGACCTTGGCCCTTACACTTCACCCCCTCCTTGAACCCAGGTGAGCTGGGCATAGGGGTGGAGGGGGACTGGATGGGGTGTCTAGTGAGAGCAGAGGTGGCACACGCAGGTGGGGAGCCCTGACTTCTAGATCGGCAGTGGGCACTGCTGCACCTGAGTCAGGAGGAGGCTCTGGGAGCAGAGGTCTGAGCTCCAGGGCTGTCCTGCAGACACACCCGGCACGAGCTGAGGACTGTGCACACCCTGGAATTCGTTTCCCCTGAGTAGAGTTGGTTATGTGGGAGGGCAGTGGGCAGGGCAGGGAGTGGGGCCTACAGGGGCAGAGGACCTAGGAAAAGGCTGCCTTTGTGTGGGGACGATGAAGAGGGACACAGGATACGGGAGATGAGCCAAGACCCTGTGTGACCTTTCAACCCCTGAGTGCCGGGGCCTGGTCAGGGGGTGCACGTGGGAGCAAGTCCCAGTGACTCTCACGTGGTGCTGGCCGTGGTTGGCGGCGTCGGCCGGGTTTTCTCCTGTGCCCCATTCTGCTGATCGGCAGAGCTGCCTGCAGTACTGGGCTGAGAGGAGTCTGGGGCTGGGCGTGGGCTCCCTGGACGGGGTCCGAGTCGACTTGTGAGGTCTGCCGTGGGCACAGGGCACAAGGAATTTGTCAAGTCGGATTTAGTCCAATCATTACATTTTACAAATGAGGAAACTGAGGCTCAGAGGGGGGAAGTAACTTGCCCAAGGTCACATGACTTGCAGAGTGAGGATTGGTAATGGGGTCCCCTGGCCCCTGGTTCATTCTTGTCTCATGACTCTCTTGGCATGACTTAGACTGACTTGCTTGGAACCTCTTATTAAACCAGGGGAGCAAGTGCCTGCTCCACTGCTCCCCACCCGGCCAGGGCCTGATTCGGTGGTGCCGCCACCCTCCCCAGCCTCTAGCCAGCCCCATTCATCCTGCGCAGGGTGTGGAAGGAGCCCCGGAAGCAGGCCCTGCCCTCTGGGAGTCGTGACTCCAAGAGGCATGTGGAGGAGACGGGCAGAGACACTGCAAACCCACGGCAGGCAGGAAATGCGTACCTGTCAGTTACGTGCCCACGTTAGCTGTGTGTTAAGACCCAATGTTCAGGCTGAGATAGGCAGAGCAGGACAGGTTGATGGCTCTCCTCTGAGCAATCCAAGGAAGCTTCCTGGAGGAGGGGGCATCCCAGCAGCACAGGAAGACTGGTGTGATAAGTGGAAAGTAGCTTGGAATGGTGGAAAGGGGACAGGAGAGGGGCCGGGCCAGCCTGGGGTTAGAGTCTCTGCCTCTTTACTTACTCTGCAGCCTTGGACAAGTCAGTTACCATGTCTGAAGCCTCTGTTTGCTCAGCAATAAAATGGGGACAATAAAAAACCTAATCTCATAGGTCTTGAGGAAGAGCAAATCAGATAAGATCTACGAAAGGGCTTCTTAAATCCTAGGTGCTGTCCTGTACGACTGTGTTTATATGAAGTTCAGGAACAGACAGTGTAATCTCTGGTGCTGGAAGCCAGGACAGGAGTCACCCTTGGAAGGGGCGTGGGCCCCGGAGTCCTGGCAGTGCTCTGTGTCTTCATCGGAGAGCTGCTCACGTGGGAAATTCATTGAGCTCCACACTTACGTGCACTTTTCTGTAGGTACATTATACTTCAATTAAAAAGGCTTTTTTGCTTTAAAGTGTTTATAATGGCCAGGTTATAATGGCTAGAATCTAGTCTCTTGACAGAATGCAAGAGGGCACCTGGAATGACGCTAATGGAAATAGTAGCGGATATTTGTTGAATATTTTAGGCAGTGTGCTAATCACATCACGTGCATTGTCTCTTTTAATCCTCTCAACAACGTCCATTCTACAAGTGGGGAAACTAAGGCTCAGAGAGGTTGCATAAGTTGCCCAAAGTCACACAGCCAGCCTGTGGTGGAGGCTGGCCAGGCCTGACTCTGGAGCTGGCACTCTCAGTGGAGTATGGGCATAAGTGTTGCCCTAACCCCTTCCTCAGCTACCTGGCGGGGGGGTGGCTTCTGGGTCTATGCAACTCTGACTGAGCCAGGGTCGCGCCGGGCCCCACAGCTTGTGGTGGAATGTGCAGAACAGCCGCAGTTCCCGTGCTGGTCCCAGTCTGGAGAAGCCTCCAGAGTGGAAGGAAGTGAGAAGCGGGAGCCAGAAGAAATGCATTTGTCTGGAGAGCAGCAAGGTGCGCTGTGCTGGGTGCCGGTGCTGGGGTCTCCGAAGGTCGAGGGTCCTGGTGAGGAGGGGGCTGGGTGGAGGCTCCAGGGCATATGCTATTGTGCTCAGTGAGAACCGTCCAGGGCAGGTCCCGGCCGGGTCCCCAATATTCCTCCGGGCAGTGGAAGGGTGGGGGTGCTGCTCTGCGTGCTGTGAGTTCCCTCACTGTCCCCCAGAGCCTGGGCGGAGACTTGCATCTTCATAGACCTCACTGCTCACCAGGAGGAGCCGGGCACAGCTTGCGTCTTCCAGGGGTGGGCTGGGAGCTGGGAGGAGGATGGGGAGTCAAGAGCTTTTGTTGCCTTTATTATTTGGCCAAGCAAGTCAGCCTAACTCCGACTAAGCCACCCTGACGGTGGCCTTGTCTAGTGGGAGAGCGATGGCATTGTGTCTGCGTTTATATGCACTGGCGAAGCAGATAAAGCCTTATTGTTGTCCAGGGTTTCCAATCAGATGGGGAAAAAGAGGGCCTGGTGGACAGCTTCCTTACCGGCTAAGCTGGCTCACCTCCTCTGGGAGGCCTGCCCTGATTAACCCCTTCAGCTCTTGATGGTTCCAGCCCTCAGCAAAGACATATACACTGTGAACACGTTAACAAGTTCTGGCTGTTTGATTGTTTCTGTCTTAAGTCTGTCTCCAGTGTGTTGGTCCTATCACCTCTACTTGACTGGAGGCTGGCTGAGGGCAGGGACTATAACGACCCTTCCTCTGAGCCTCTCTTAGGGATTCTGTCCCTTTAGCAGGTGCCCATCTGCAGTGCTGCCTCTAGTTTCCCAGTGTATCTTTGACTGTCTCTGCCTCAGGACCTTCACACATGCTGTTCACGCTGCTTGGAACTGGTTTCTCCACCTCCTCTCCTCTTGCTTCACTCCTGCTTATCCATTCCTCTTGCAGGAAGCCCTCTCCTGCTGCCTCACCCAACCTGAATGAGGCCTCCTTGTGTGCTCCCAAAGCCTCCTGCATTCCTTCCCTTTGGAGCACCTCCCACACTGCCTCATAACTGCTTGCTCACTGCTCAGTCTCCCCCACTGGGCACGGAGCTCTGGGAAGCCAGGACTGGATTGTGACATCCACTTCTGTGCCGTGACTGACACAGAGGCTGGCACACAGGAAGATCTTGCTGAATGTTTGTTGAAGGAAGCGAGGCCATTGAGCCCCAAGAGAGGAGCAAGGTTCCGGGCTCCTTTGGGAGCCCCGCTGCTGTGCGCACCTGCGAAGGAAAGGTTGCCCTTGGCCCTGACTCCCTCCAGCTGAATCTGAGCCCCAGCAGCTGCTAGAGGCGGGAGTCTAGAGCCCAGCCTGGTTTGCTCAGCACTGGGTTCCTGACCTCTGCACACAGAGGCAGCTTCAGAGGGTCCCACAGATAAGCCTGCACGTCCCAGTGTGTAAGCCCCTGTGGGGAGTGAGGGGAACCAGGAAAGCTGCTGCCCAGCGTTCACCGCCCCGTGGAACCAGGCGGAGGTGACTGCAGGTATACTACAACTCCTGGTACCTCCTCACCCTCCCTGTGGCCACCATCCCCACTATGTGCAAGTTTGCTTTTAGGGGCTTTCACATCCAGCTTGTCATTTAATCCCCCCCAGCAACCCTGGGAGGTGGGTGTCATTGACCCGTTGTACAGATGAGGAAACGGAAGTTCAGAGTGGTCCCTGTCACATGGCTGGTGAGCAGTAGAACTGGGATCTAGTTCTCTTTTTCTAGCATTGTAGCCCCACCATAGCTGCTCTTCCTTCCAGACAGTTCCATGCCCTGCTTAGGAATCCGGGAGCCCCGAGTGTGAGTCCTGTTCTTGCTTGGTGCCCGAGGGCCTGTGACCTTGGAAGGGCCTGTGTCCCAGGCAGGAAAGCCTGGCTTTGATGAATAGCCCTGTGGTCCCAGGACGTGTAGGGCTGATTCAAGTGCAAACAGTGTATTAGTATTTATTACTCATGCTCCACTGCTAATAAAATTTGAGTTTTAAAAATAATGGTGAGCAAATGAATTGGTCGATGGCCTGTGGGGAGAGGATGCAGGGAAGGCTATTTCATGGAGAGGAGTGACAGGGGGCTAAGCTAGTGCAGGTGCCTTAGTGGGTGGGGGATGGGAGGGCTTCTTACTGGAGGCAGCTCGCCACTCCCGCTCCAGTGCGGGGTGTCCTTAATCTGCATGTTAAAATTTATCAGAAGACACATTTACCAACAGGGGAGCATCTCCAGGCTGAGGAGGTGGCTGTTGGCTGGGTGAATAGCTCCCAGATATTTATTTCAGTCATCTGTGTTTCAGATCCGTAATTTGGTTGAGGTCCTGTGCCTGTGGTCCCTGGAGGCCTCCATCCCTGACGCCTGAGTTACAGGGCGGGCTGGGTTCTGCCAAGCCTGGCAGAGACCTAAGAAGGTTCTAGGAGAAACCAAGGGGCCTGCCATAGGCTCCATGATGTCTGGGAATGTGGGAAGGGAGAGAGCGGGCCCCGGGGTGTTGAGGGGACTCGGAGGTGGATCGAATTCTGGGGAGAGCTCTGATTGTTGGGCCCCTGTCTCCTCCCATAGACAGCACCTCTGCCCTATAATTCATTGGTCCCGCTTGTGTCTCGGCAGCATCATGTGCTGGAAAAAACATAGTTTAAGAAAGATAAGACCAGCTACTGTGTGGCTTTGAGCAAGTCATTTAACCTCTTGGTGACTTAGTTTCCTCATCTGTAGAATGGCAATGATGAGATCTGCCTGGGCCGCTTCCTGGGGTCGGGAGGGGAAGCAGGACTGTGTCAGCAGAAGTCTGTGGCGGCCCTTCAGATGTTTGGAGACAGCACTCGTGCCTTCCTCAAGGAACTGCTTGGCTTAAAACTGGAGGGCTTGGCAGACGGGAGGGGATCTGGGGTTCGTGGGTAGATCGTAGCTGCACCTGTACCGTCTTTCAGAATGCATCCCTCCCCTCCTCCTCCCGTCACCCTCCCTCCCGGACCGCTGGCGCCTGCTCTGTAGCGCCGCCCACATTAGCTCTTCGATGCCAAGAGTCACCAGCGCCGTGGACCGGGTGCTCCGCACACGTGCTCTTCAAGTCTCACCCAACCTTGACCAGCATTGTCCCATTTTACTGGAGCAGGAAACTGAGGCCCAGAGCAGTGAGAGGCCCACTCCAGGTCGTGGTTAGAACTGAGCTCTGCCTGGCTCCTTCAGCACCCTGCTGCCTCAAGGTTCTGGCCCAAGGCTGTCACACCAAGGGATGGGTCAGTGTCCTTGGGGTGTCCCGATAGAGTGGGTGCCATTCCTTTCTCTCCCCGTTACTCCCAAATGGAGACCTTCCTCCTGCTCCATCTTTGGATGCTCCGAGCATGAACAAGGACCTCAATGTACCTGGCAGGTATTTTACCTTCAGAGTACCAGAGACTGCAGGGAGCAGGACTTCCAAAGGCTGAGCTGGCGTCTGTCGCCACTCGGACCCCTGGGCTGCTGATGCGAGGATGATTGTGTGATTTTGATGGTGGCTTCCTTGAGTGCTTGCTAGCTCCTCCGCGGTTCCAGAAGTGACCTGGCCTGGCTGCTCTGAAGGTCCTTTCTCCAGCCCCAGGCAGAGATCTCTGCTCCCGCCCAGGCCCAGCCTTCACCCCAGCATCTTGTGGTCTGGCTGTCCCAATGCCATGGGGTCTGCCCTAGGCGTGGGCACAGTGGCCAGGGGCTGTGGACTTAGCAGGGGATGTCCGAACCACTGGGAGGCATTGAATCAAGGTCTTCTCAGAGGGGGAAGGGTATTGTTTAGACATTTTGTGTAAATTAGTCATATTGTAACTGTTAATTGAATGTCCATTGATTGCCTGTCAGGGTTTGATTTAATCTGTCCTTCCCTTTGAGTCTCTGTTGACTGCTTAAATAGTTTCCCTGCTCTGCCTTTGCTTTTCTTTCTCTAATGTGGACCCCTCCCTGCATCCCCAACCTTGGTGTCATTTCACTGGCTTCATAGTGAGTGTCTTTTGTTTTCTGGCACCGGCCTTGTCCTCTCAATAGCCACTAGTCCCTCCCAAGTGGATTCCTGTGACTTGGCCCTCGACTGGAGTTTTCCAAAGGATCTGGAGACCCAGGACAAAGACTGAGTCCGCCTGGTGCATTTCTTTTGGGGCTTTAAATGCTTTGAGAGGTTCTTTGGAGGGGAGAGGGGAGGGCAGCAGCCTGGAGACTGAGGGGATGATCCCTGGTTTTGCTGCTTCCTTCATTCTTTCATCCATCCGTTCATTCATTCATGCAGTGATTATTTCTTTGGGCGCCAACTCTATGCCAGGCCCCCTGTTCAGTTCTCAGGGGACAAATTCCCGAGGTCAGCATTTTGTAGTGAAGACGGAGAAGTGAACAGATGATACAATGCAGCATGACGTGCCAAGGTGGAGGCCGAGGCAAGGGGCCATGGGGACACAGAGACGACGTTGAAATGAGACGTGGGCAGCAGGAAAGTCTTCCTGGAGGAGGAAGGACACCTGCATACTGCCAGAGTTGTATTTCTAAGGACCAGCAGGAGTTAGCCTGGCAAAGAAAAGGGCGCGGGCGCCCCAGGCAGAGGGAGCCCTGTGTGCTGGCTGGGCTGGGGGGCACCTGGAGGGAGAGGTGGCCGAGCGTAAGCCTGGGGACTGTTCGTAATTACAGTAGTGACAACATGTTGAGCACTCACTAAGCATTGGGCAGTGTCTACGGGCTTTCCTTGGATTAGCTAGTTTAATCCTCATGACAACCCTTCACGCAGGTACTGTGAGCATCTTTAATCGCTGAGGTAATGAAGCACGGATCCCACCTGTCCTTGGTGGAGAACCAGAGACAGGAACCCAGGCGTCTGATTCAGGGCTGCCGGCTCCTTCAGCCCCCTGCTGCCTCGCCGCTGTTGTCGGGCCCAAGGATGCTACACCAAGGGTTGGATCAGTGACCTGGGGTGTCCCTGCAGAGCCGGATTATGGAGGGGCTTATGTGTGTACACTATCATGTTTTAACTTTATCCTGAAAGCTACAGAGAGCCACTGAGAAATTTTAAACAGAGGACTAGCTTGATCAGATTTGGTTTTAGAAATAATCACTCTGGCTGCAGATGGAGGATGGATGGGACTTGATCCAGACTGGAGGCCCGGAGAGCAGCTGCTGAGCGTGGCAGTGATCCTGTGCAAGGGCTGGGGCTGGCTGAGGCAGGGGCATCGGTGCGCAGGGGGGCGCAGGGGCTCGAGAGGCGGGAGGAGGTGGGATCTGCAGGACACCTGAGGTTGACTAGATGTGGGGGGTGAAAGGCAGCTGTTTAGATGATTCTTGGATTCTTTTTATTTTAACCAAAGGTTAGGAAAACTTACTTTTGTAAAGTACATGCATAAAGTCTTGTCAAAAGCCAAATTATTACCTGTTACAGTTCCTCAATCAATACAAATATCTTTATTTATTATGTAAAGCCCTCACACTCACATTCCCTAAAATGAGAAGGAATCCTTTCCGGTTGCAACACTGATTCTGCTCACTGATGAGAAGATGCAGACGTGGCCCGAATCTTACACTGAAGGCTATCAATGGACACACCCCTGACTCGCTAGCGTTGTGTGATAACATGGTTTCCAAAACACAGGAAAGATGCATATTAAAACTAATGAATCAGGATTTTTCTTTTTTAAAACAAGCATCATTCCAGTACTTGGTACCCTCCGAATGTAACTGCGTGACTCATTGGCTGCAGAATTCCTAATAGTGGCCACTCCATCTAGGACAGAGTTTTTTGTTATTTTGTGTGTTTTTTTCCAGTTTTATTGAAATATAATCGACACATTGTATATATTGGCATCCAAACAATGTATGTCATTGTCAATTGATATACATTGACAACTTAAATGTGTAAGTTTAAGGTGTACATCATAATGGTTTGACTTAGATATATTGTAAAATGATTACCGCAATAAGCTTAGTTAGCATCCATTATCTCATATAGACATCATGAAAAGCAAAAAAAAAAAAAAAAAATCTCCTTGTGATGAGAACTCTTAGGATTCACTCTCTTAACAATTTTCCTATATATCATACAGCAGAGTTAACTATAGTCATCATGCTGTACGTCACATCCCTAGTACTTATTTATCTTATAACTGGAAATTTGTACCTTTTGACCACCATCCTCCAATTCCCCCTCCCCCTCCCCCTCCCCCTCCCCCCCACCTCTGGTAACCATAAGTCTGATCTCTTTTTCTATGAGTTTGGTTTTAGTTTGTTTGTTTTTAGATTCCACATATAAGTGAGATCATACAATATTTGTCTTTCTCTCTCTGACTTATTTCACTTAGCATAACGCCCTCAAGGTCTATCCGTGTGGTTGTAAATGGTAGGCTTTCCTTCCTTTTTATGGCTGAATAATATTCCTTATATTACATAAGGAATATTATATATTATATATAATAATATATTATAATATTACATAAGAAATATTTTTTATATATATATATATACACACCACATTTTCTTTATCTATTCTTCTGTCAATGGACACTTAGGTTGTTTCCATGTCTTGGCTATTGTAAAGAATGCCGCTATGACATGGGGAGGCAGATATCTCTTTGACATAGAGTTTTCATTTCCTTTGGATATATTCCCAGAAGTGGAATTGCTGTCTCATATGGTAGTTCTATTTTTAATTTTTTGAGGAACCTCCATACTGTTTTCCGTAGTGGCTGCCCCAATTTACATTCCTACCAACAGTGCACAGGGTTCCCTTTTCTCCACATCCTCTTCAGCATTTGTTATCCCAGATTCTTCATTTGCGGCAGCTGGGAGTTACTCACCGAGACGGGACATCCAGGGGAGGACTAGATTGCAGTAGGTGAAGGATTCAGTTCCTTTATAGACGAGTTGAACTTGCAGTGACTGTGGGCCTGCACGTGGAGATGCCCAGCAAGCAGTTGACTGTACACACCCAGACCCCAGGAGCGGGACAGGGGCTGGGGATGCAGATTTTAGAACTGGGGCGAATAGGGGTGCATGGATTTGGAACCCTTGAAAGAAGGTTAGATGTGAGAAGAGAGGAGGGCTGAGGACAGAGCCCTGGAGATTGCCCACATAGAGGGCCTGAGTCCACGAAAGGAACCAGAAGAAGTAGCCAGAGGTAGAGGGACAACCAGGAGAGAAGGGTGTCGCAGACCCCAGGTAGAAGTGGGGGAGGAGGCCTCAGCATGAATGCTGTAGAAGGGTACAGGAGGTAAGGCAAGGACAAACAGTGCTTAGGGATTTGGGGGGGTCCTTGGTGACCTTCCTGCGGGAGGACTGAGGGGGAAGGAGGTGATTGCAGTGGTGGAAGAGTGTGGGACAGGACGGGAGAGCACTTGTGATAGGTGGCCTCCACAGCTTGGCTGGGAGGAGAGGAGAGAGCAGGAAGAACCCCGGGCGGGTGGAGGTTCTAGAGAGGCTTCTCCAACCTGAGGGAGACCTGAGCACAGTTTACCGACTGAGGGTACCCCTGCGGAGATGGAGAGGTGAGGGTGACCAACCGTCCCTGTTGCCCAGGACTGAGAGGCTTTCTGGGATTTGTGGCTAAACCTGGGATGGTCCTGGGCAAACTGGGACGGTTGGTCACTCTGGGAGAGTTTACCTCCTGCAGTGAGCTGGTCAGTGCTTGACAGCGGGCTCTTGTGGGGAAGCCCTGATTTGTAGCGTTTGCTGATCCCCATGGTGTGAATCCTCTCACCATGGTCCATTTTACGCTACCAACATGGTGTCACTGAATGCAGAGTTGGGAAGAGATGTCACAGCCTAGTCTTGCGAGCTGGCCTGGGCCAGCTCCTGCACACACTGGGAGAGAGCCAGAGGGAAGGACCTGGGGGGCAGGAGGGGCTTCCCCTCGAAGGGGACCAGAGGAAGAGGGGAGGGTGGGCCAAATGCTGATCTTTGCAGGGAGGGGACATCAGGGGCATCGCCACTGTGGCCTTGATGATCTCAAGGAAGGAAGAGACCGTCACTTTTGGAGTGAGAAGAGGTAGGTAGTAGTGGGGAGGGGCTGGAGAAGGAGTTTGGAATAGCCTGTGGAAGGAACGAGGAGGGACAGACCAGGACCCCGGGGACGATGGAGCAGCACTGGAGGCCCGGGCGAGCGGTGGCAGTGTCTGGTGACCACGCTGTTCTGACAGCCTTTAGAGGCTGGCTTGTGGGCGGGGAGAAGCTGGCTGGTTGGGGTTTTGTGCGGCAGGGATGCCGAAGGACAAGAGAGCAGGAGGGCTCAGGGTCACGGGTGTGGGGAAATTGGCCATGGATTTCAGACCAGTCAGGACAGTGAAGACTGGCTGGAGGGCGTGGAGTGGGCCGGGCGCTGGGGCCTGGAGGGTGAAGTGGGGAGATGGCGAGGGAGCATGACCCACTGGAGTAGAAGTGTTCAGAGGCCCAGAAATTGAGGGAATGACAGGGCTCAGTCGGCAGCTGACGAGAGCGGCGGAGCAAGTCCTGGGGTTGGTGCTGGGGAAGAGGAAACCACGCTCAGGAGCCACGTGGCCCCAGACGAGCCCGGTTGGACGTGAAAGAGAGGCCACAGGTGGGCAGCCAAACCTGCGTCTGGATCAAGATGTCTGTCCTGTAACTTGCCTGCACGAAGAAGGACGATGAAGTGACCCTCTTACAGTGCAGGGAGGGTCTGGGGTGTGGTGGTGGCAGCGCCGGCCGGGTCTGGGCTGCAGGAGAGCCGTGTGGGGGACCCCTGGAGGGAAGCTCCCTGTCAGGCCTGGCAGTGGGTTTTGGAGCCTTTCCCCTCAGCCAAGCCTCTCCTTCCGGCTGCAGAACTGAACGCCTGGCCCAGGAGCCGAGCGGTCATCCCTGGACCGTCCAGGCTCCCCCTGGAGAACAGGGCTCAGCTTTGCGAGTCCCCTCTGCTGCCTCATGCTGTACTGTGTCTGCTCTCGGGCGTGTTTTGGGGTGACCTGAAGAACAGGACTCCTGGCTGATGCAGCTCTAGACTAATAACTTCTGGGGCTTGGGGTGGCAGCATTGTGGCCCCGGACTCAGACAGATGGGGTTTGAGTCCCAGCCCCATCCTTGAAACTCCATGGGTCCTTGTCAGGATGCTAAGCTCTCCAAGCCTCAGTTTTCTCATTTGTACAAGGGGGATAATAACAGCACTCACCTTATAGACTTGGGAGCAGTAGATGAAATAATCCGTGTAAGGTGTTGGGTGCCCTGCCTGTGTGCGTAGACGTGGCTCACCTGGTGTTAGATATGATCACCATGGATGTGTGTCAGTTCCGGCTGTGCCCTCGGGCATTTCTCATCTGCATCTACCTCCTCAAATTAATGGGGTGGTCTTGGCTCCCTGTCACCACCGCTAGAGGTGGAAGTGAGGCAGCTGGGGAGCCTGGCTAAGTTCAGTGGATAGTTAAAGGAACACCTTCCATGCTGTTCTGGGTGGCACCTTCTAGTGCCAAATGAGAGTAAGTCTCTGAGTTCAGAATCCAGTGGCAAAACCTCTCCCCCCCACCCCCACCCACCCCTTCCCCTGCTTTATTCCTCCCCACAGCACGCACTTACTACCTTCTAATGTGCTGTGTGTTTTACTTATTTCTTCTGTTTCCTGTCTGTCTCCCCTTACTAGAACGTGAGCTCATGATGGCAGGGATTTCTGCATTTTGTTCACTGTGCATCCCCAGTATCCACAAGAGTGCCTGGTATACAGTAGGCATTAAATAAATATTTATTGAATGAATGAATAACTGAAGGCCCCAAATAACCTGCAAACTTTATTCTTGCTATTTTTTGTCAGCTGCCTGGGTCTTACCTCTCTGTTGCAGAATCTTTCACTATTTATATAAAGCCTGATCTAGCCAGCTTTAACAGAGTGTAGTATAAACAGCTTGCTGTAGGACCAGAAGGGAGGGAACAAGTCATTCTAACTAGGGTGGGACTAGGGCATGATTCACAGAAAAGGCGACATTTAACTGGGCTTTGAAGGATGAGTAGGAGTTTTCTGAGTGGGTACGAGGAGAAAGGATATTCCAGGCAGTGCCATAGCGTGAACAGAGGCACAGTGGTGTGAAAGTACATGGAATGTTCGGGGAATACTGAGGAATATCCAGATGTAAAGAATGTGATGTATGTGGGTGGGTTGGAGGAAGTGAAGTGCAAAGCTTGGGATGGGGTCTTGCTGATGTATGTAAACATGCCTAGGAGGCAGCAGTGGTTGAGAGCCCGCACTCTGGGGCCAGGCTGCTTGGATTCCAGTCTCGGCTCTGCTGCTTACAGCTGTGTGCTTC
Source organism: Ceratotherium simum simum (assembly GCF_057802395.1). Lineage (NCBI taxonomy): Eukaryota > Metazoa > Chordata > Mammalia > Perissodactyla > Rhinocerotidae > Ceratotherium > Ceratotherium simum. The sequence continues at coordinate 70,821,451 of NC_141906.1, forward strand.
TGTTTGCTGTAAAGTGGAGATCATGACAGTCCTCGCCTCAGGATTGTAGAGAGGATTAAATGAGTAAAATGTAGGGGGCTAGCCTGTTGGCATAGTGGTTAAGTTCGCACACTCCACTTCGGCAGCCTGGAGTTCACAGGTTCGGATCCGGGTCGGGGACCAATGCCCCGCTTGTCAAGCCACGCTGTGGCAGCGTCCCGTATGAAGCAGAGGAAAATGGGCATGAATGTTAGCCCAGGGCCCACCTTCCTCAGCAAAAAGAGGAGGATTGGCAACAGATGTTAGCTCAGGGCTGATCTTCCTCACACACACACAAAAAAATGAGTAAAATATATGTAGCTACCTAAGCACAGTAAATGATATAAAGTGTTATTATTATAACAGGAATTCAAGGAATGCTGAATTTTTTTATACACATATTCATGCACATATGCTCACATTTGCACCGCCACACATATTCATACCTTGCTTACACACAATGAGCAGTTCTTAAGATATGACAGTGACGCTATAACCCACCTTCGCTCAGTGGGCACCATTTCTGTTTTTCGGTAGTAGACGTGACTACCCATGAATACAGTGTTAGCAAGCTCGACTGGCTCATCCTGACCACAGGGCTGCATTGACACCTGGGTGGACCACAGCTAGGGATAAATCTGCGACCGGGACAAAGAAAGGTAACCATGAAGTCATTCTTAGAGGAGCAGTGGAAGATGATGAAGGCGATTCTAGAAGCATTGTGCTGAGGAATTGCGGAGAGGGTGAGAAGCGCCAGCAGCCTGAAAACAGGCAGATGTTTTCACAAAGAAGAAAAAGGTAGGTTAAAAATATTATAAAGCAATGAACGTTATGCCATTTTCCTGCAACATTTTGAAAATGTGCATGAAACGGATGGTTTCGGAGCTCCAGGAAAACCGGGGTGCTCACCAGGGCTGGCAGCAGTTCATGAAGAAGAAGCTGGGTCCAACTTACCTCCTTTTCTTTTTTTTCAAAAGCTTACCATATCTACAGTGCCTTAGACATGGATGTCTTCATTTCAGCGAATCTTAAGCCAAGTCTTGAAGGTGTCTTTAGGGATAAGATGAAAAGCTGTAAATGCCCTAAATGCAAACAGGTGTATTCATAACTCTGTGCACAGTCAGACCCAGAGCACTGGCTCAGGATCAAGGACCTAGAGAGAGGTCAGATTTGTCTGTTTATTCATTCAGTTACTCACTTATTCATGTGACACGGATTAACCGAGCCCTTCCTGTACGTCTCTAGTGCCAAGGACCTCATCTTGGGCCCATCCTGGGTGACGTTTACTGATGGCTAGGATGAAGAGAGAGGAGGCAGATTATCCAGTTCACATATGATAGCAGGCTGGGAGGGATGGGAGCTACTCCACTGGATGACATAATCAGCATGCAGAATGACTGATGGGCAGAACAATGGGCCCAAACCAACAAGATGGAATTAATCATGAGCAGATGAAAAGTCTTGCATCAGGATCTTTAAAAAATCAATGATGTAAACACAGGCCTGACCTGGCCTCTTTCAGGGCAGAGGACTTGGAGGTGGGGCTGACTGCATCCTGGGGCCCAGAAGCAAGCTGAGGAAGGGACCAGGTGTTCAGCCGAAGGGCAGGTTCCCCGTGTGCACCCTGATTAGAGCATGCTCGGGGGATGCACCGTGCCCAACGCCGGTGCCTCACTCTGACAATCATTGATAAAAACCACAGTGCACCCAGGAGCGGGCTGGCAAGATGGCCAGGGGGCTGCGGGAAGGAGGGACAGAAGACAAGGTGGCCGCTTCCGAATTGGAAGGTCTGCGGTGTGGCTGAAGGACAGAGAGCCTAACTTATTCATGTCACTGTCCCTTACTCTTCGCCCCATCAGTGGACACACAGGACCCCTCCTTTTCCCTTCTGCAGTTCCGTCCTCCCCTCCTTACCTGCTGAGCAGATTCTTTAGGGTGAGAGAATGGAAAGCAGGAGGAAATTTGGGTTGTGGTCCAGGGGAGGCTCCAGCTGGAGACGTCTGAGTGCTTCACGGGGCCATACAGCAGGCTTCAAAATAGACAGTGCCTGTCCTTAATGGGGATGTCGCCTTGCTTTTTATTGTGCATGAAGAGAAGGCAGATGGGTATGTACAATTGAGATCTCTGGGATCTCAGCAGAGCGGCTTCTGTACTGCCTGGGGGAGTCCTACCTGGAAACCACAGTGAGGGAGGCGCAGATGCCTCCTGGAAGCGCTCCCCAAACCCCGAGGCAGAATTAATCATTCCTTCTGTCTGGTCTCCAAACACTTCGCGCCGCCTCTATCCCTCTATCGGCGCACTTCTCATGGTGCATTATGGATGGAGCAAGCTGCTCTCCCACCGCACTGTGGGGCCGCCTTTGCCTGTTTATAGCCTCGTCTTGGCTCCGCGCCATGTACAAAGTAGATGCTCAATAATGAATGAGTGAATCTGTTGCAGAACAAACATATGCTCTTCTGTGTACAGGTTGGAACACATCCTCGCTTGTTCTTAAAAAAAAAGACAATCTTTTGTCTTTTTTTGGGTTTCCTTGTTAAGGGGATGGACCCAGAGTGGAGGGCAGGGATACATATCTATATTTCATACAGCAAGGAAAACTACAGAGCACGTGTGTGATTTATTGCCAAGGCCAATGTTTAAATAAAAACTGTATCTTAATTATTTAGCCTTAATAAACAAAAATGTGTTTTGATGTCACAGCCCCAGACTTTCATATATCACACAGCTCTAATGAGGATGGAAGTCTTTAGAGACGTGAAGAAGCTTGGTGTCCAGCACAGCTCCCAGTCTCTGAAGCTCCACACATCCCTCCAGAGGTGTGCCCGCCTCTGGGATGGGTCTGTTTCCCAGAGAGGTTTGGCACCAGGGCAGCAGCAGCGGCTGGGGGCAGGGGGGCTGTTTCTGGAGATGGTGTCTTCTCCTGGGAAGAAAGAATGGAGCACAGTAGTTGGTTACAGGCAGGTGCTTGTTCAGGGAAGTAGAAAATTTCCAGGTGACACCGCCCACCCCTGACCCCACCCCCACCCTGGTCTTACCAAGCAGATGTCTATCTGATTCCCTCTCCATGAGGTCTGTGTTGTAAAAGGCCCGCTCTCCCAGCGCAAGTACCTCTAACCATTCCACATCCTTGGGATTTAACATTCCAAGCAGATTTTCCTTTCCTTTCTCTATGAGATAGAATCAATTTTCACATGAGTAATGAAATTGTGTGTATTGCATTAGCCATTATCATTGGCTTCCGTGCTTAGGGCCGGTTGGGCAGACTGCCTCAGGTCCCTTCTCCTTCTGAAGGGCAGAGATGGGTCAGGTGCTGGGGTTTGCTGCTTGTCTGAGATGTTTAAACTGGCAGCCCTCCTGGTCAACCACCTGGCTCACCCCAGAGAGGGAGGAAGTCAGGAGGAAGAAGAGGGTTGGATTTCTCCATTGGCAAGTCGATGTAATCCATTGACAAGTCAGTCCACAGGACGACTCTGTTGATGCCAGGCTGGGGGCTCAGGGCTCTGCCTGTATCCCAGGGTGGGCTGGGGTCTTCCCAAGGGAGGTGTCAGAGAGAAGGCCAGTGTCCTCACTGGGCCAGGGGCCAGGTTAGAGGTTTCTCCTCTCCTTACTCTCTGGGCTGGGAAATTCTGTGCAAGGGAAGGAGAGAGGCATTGACTACCTGCCCTGAAAGCCCTCAGGTATCCCCAAGGCCAAAGCCACTGCCAGAGCAGATGAGAAGCGCTCAGTCCAGGCTGTAGCTGGAGGGGGGCTCCCTGGGGTAGGAGGTACCACAGGGAACCGTCTGCTTAGGAGAAGGTGCCCTCAGAGGGACCATCTCCTGTGAAAGGAGAGTATAGCCCCCTTGCTGGTGTTGGGTGGCTTCTGGGGGCCTGTGGGGCAGTCGTGGGCCTGTGTCCCCACATCCCCACTGTCCTAAAGAGATTCTGGGTAAGAGGCCTGGCAAATCATAGGGGGGACCCCTGCGGATGAGCTGGGAGCATCTTTAACCAACAGTGATAATAATCCCCTTATGTTTGTATCCACTTAATAATAGGTCACCCCAGGAAGCACTTTTGCAAACACGATCTCATTTGCTTCTCATGACAACACAATGGGAATAAGCACTGTTTGCCCCTCTTTGCAGATGGACTCCAAGTCCAGTGCTCTGCCCAGGATACACAGCTGCCCCTTGTGGCCATCTGTTGTGGGGGAAGCTGGCCAGGGAGTTAATTGGAAGTGTTTGAGGTTCAGCAAATCTTATTTGATCTGGAGCTTAATTTGAACTGCCATCAGCCAAGTTATTATCATTACCAACGTATTTAAAGTGGTTAAATATTTAAAGCCATGTCAGCTTCTCCCAGCTGAACAGGGTCACCAAACACGTAAGCAGAACACCTCCACTGGGGCCAGACAGTGGGTTTCTGCAAAGGGAGCGTGTGCTGGGATGGTTTAGCGGTGGTCCCTGAGGGCTAAGGAGGCAGCCAGGTGATGGGACCAGCAGCTCTGACCTGCTCGGCTTTCAAAGGCCTTCTCAAGGTTGCCCACCAAAGGCAATTGTGAAATAATTGAGTTACCTTGGGGCTGAGGCTGGGCTTGGTCACAGGTAGAGAAACCAGTGACAGAAATCGAAGGGTGGGATGGATGGGGACAAGAATGGAGTGTTTCCTGGGATGGGCCGGCCTGGGCTTTGTGAGCACCTGTGTACGTGACAAGAAGGGTGCTCACCTGGTAACCCCGCGTTTGTCAGAGGCTCTTCCAGGCCTCTGGGGAGAGATCACCGAGAGTCTCACAGGCCTTGGCAGGCGACTTGAATGGGAGCAAGTGTGCCATGATGCTTTTAGGGAGGATTAATCCAAACCAGAGGGCAGGGTCTGAGCAAAGGGGCGCGGTCACATACCAGGTTTCTTCCCGAGGACGCTCACCTGGGGTTTATAAGATGGGGTTCATAAACACGCAAGGGCATTGATAGGGTTCAGGGGTGGGAAGCCCCTGGAGTTGTATGCAAAATTGTGTATCTATGCATTTTGAGGTAATAGGTCAATAGCGCTCATCAGATTCTCAGAAACAACTGTGGCCTCAAAACTACAAAGAACCACTTGCTGGTCTGCTGTATAAGGCCCTCCCCAACCTGCCCGGGTCCACCTCTCCAGCATATTTTATCACCTCCCCCACGGCCTGGGGTCCAGGCATGGGATTCAGGTGCAGCTTCCTGAACGCGCTGTGCTAGGTCAAATTTCAGGGCCTTGGCCAGCGCTGCTCTCTCTGTCTTTGCCTGCTGGTCTGCCTGCCGAACTCCTACTCTTCCTCCAAGACCCAGCTCAAGCCTTCGCTGACCCCTCCTCTCTGGGCAGAGCCGAGTGCCCTCTCCTGTGAGCCACCATCAAACCTTGAACAGGTTTATGGGAGCACCTGTCACTCGGTGTTGAAATTATTTAATCTTCTGTCTATTTCACCCAGAAGGCTAGGTACTTCTTGGGGGCGGGGGCCGTCCTAGCATTTGTGAATAAGCCTTTTGGGTAAACATACAATAAAATCTGTTAAATTGACCTGAATAAGCCCTTTTAACCAAAAGCACCACAACAGGTAGGTATCAAGAAAAATACCCTTTGTTTTAGACTTGGAAGTTGGAAAAATTGCAGCACTGCTATCAGGAGGCTGTGTCCCTCCCTGCCCCCCTTCCCCCAGTTGTATTTCCTTGGGTTTGGAACAGGTGAATTTGCGTTACCAGGGGGACAAGGAAGGGAGACGTGCTGTGGGTCATCAGAGCTCTGCTCCTAAAGGAGGGGAGAGAGGTCTGGGCCGGAAATAGAGGGGTGGGAATTGTCAACAGAGAGGTCATCGTGGCAGCCATATCTGGCCATTTCACCAAGGGGCCCTAAAGAGGAAACTGTGAGGAACTGGGGGAAGAGGACCTGAGGCTTGTTAAGCACAACCGGGGCCCCCAGCACGGTGCCAGGCATGGCGCCTGAGGCGTCTCAACAATCCTATGCTGGAGGGTTCCTGTTTTCTCTGATTTGTGAATGGGGAAACTGAGGCAGAGAGGTTGCACAGTTGTCCCAGAGCCACACAGCTAGTCAGTGGCAGGGTCAGAACTCGGCTGCAGTGGTCCGGCTGTGAGGCCAGGGCATCGCAGTCTCCTGTGTTGGGGGAGTCGTCAAGGAGCCTCAGAGGTGTGAGCGAACCAGAGAAGGTCCGGGCCTGGCGTGGCGGGGTGGCCGGCCAGCTGCCTCTGCTCCCTGGGGGGTTATGATTCCTCAGTCACAGTTGGGGGAAAAAGATGGGAGTGTTGCTAAAAGGGACCGCGAGCACTTCTGTGTTATGTAGTCTCCAGAAATGGAGCTCTGCTCACTCAAAACCACCTTATCTCTAGTCTTTACAATGTTCTTTTGGCTGAAACTATATTAAATTAATTTAATTGAAGGTTATTTTCCTAAGATAATTTTTTTCTTATAAAAAATGATGATATATGCTCATTGAAGAGAGTTTAAAAATACAGTAAGGCAAATGAAAGAGGGCAGAATCATCCATAATCCTGTCATGTATAGTAATATTATTAACAATAAAAATAACTGACATTGCTGTGTAGTAAGCACTATTCTAAGGGCTTTATGACACTATTTTATTAACCCTTTCTTGTGTGTGAGGAAAACAGAAAGGTTAAGTAACTTGGTGAAGGTCACACAGCCAGGAAATGATGAGATTTTAATATACACAGTTTGACTATAGGGCCCAGGCTCTTAACTCCGTCTTTCTTGTGTGAACTAGCAATAGCAATGAATTTTGAAAGGAAAGAGTTGAAACTGCTTATTGGGTTTTACCTACTTGGAACTTCAGAAATCTCAATTATAATTGTCAGGTAGGGACCACCAGTTTCAGGAATCTTTAGATAAAAACACCTAGAGCTTCTTTAACTCAGGCTTTATGAAGACGGAGGAAGAGTTATCGAAAATCACTGAACCGCACTGCGTCATGAGAACTTCACTCAGTTGACACTCGTGCCTGTAGAGATGAGCTACATCCTTCCCTCCTCAGCAAGGAGACTGGCTCTGAGCTGGATTGCCTCACATGTCTCCCGTGGGCTCTGCTTTGCAGTCTGGTGTTCCCAGCGTGGCCTGGGTACCCGCAGTTTCTCCCCTTGGTGCCCCTGAGGCCGGTGACCAAGAGTCCTGGGTCTTCGTGGGTTGGTCCAGGGGCTGACCCTGAGGCACAGCAGTTGTGTGTTTCTAACGGGGTCCCTTGGGGCTGCAGGTCCCCCCGGGAGCCGGTGTGCAGAGGAGACAGGAGCTGTCCCTGGAAACGGCCCCTTACAGCATCAGCGTGCCCATTCCTGTTTAATTGGCTCTTCCCCAGGTGACGTGGGTTTGCTCATGCATTTCTCAGGACAGCACCTCAAGGACAATGGGCTAAAACTAGATCTGGTCCAGAGAAGTGATCAGGGCATTTTCCAAGGAGGGCGAGGGGATGGGGAGCGGGTGAGCCACGAGAGAGCAGACTGGACAGTTTGGAATAATTCTCTCTGGAATGGCGAAGGGCTTCTGAGGGAAGTGCCTGCCTGTTTCCTGCCAGGCTGGGGGTGTATGGCTTCTGTACCTGCCATTCCAATAGCCTGGTTCCTTCTCCCAAGAGATCCGCTCAGAGGAAGGGGACTGCGGTGAAGTCCAGCACCTTGAGAGGGGCTGGCACAGCATGTCCCCTTGGGAGCCGTGTCACACAGAATGTAGAAGGTGAGGGATGGAGTCCACGGCATATACACATACGGTGCACGTGGAGGGGCCTGGGACCTGCTCCTGCCTCGGCGCCACTGTTAATCATGAGTCAGTGTTTCACCTCCCTTTCTGAGTCACAGAGCCCCATCCCCCACCTCCCACAGTCCCCTCCCCACTATGTGGCTACTAGAAGTAAGGATGGAATTTGTTGGGGGCTTCAGGCCTCCATGAACTGGGCAAAAAACAGAAATACAAGAAGACGATTCAGAATCTTGCTAGAGGAAGCAAATACGACCTTGATTAGAGAGATCTAATCCCACCGGGTTCTGGGACGGAGCGCAGCTTCAGAACGGCAAGGGGGCTGAGCACTGCCTGGCTGTCCCGCTTCAACCTCTCGCCTGCAGAGCCCCGGGTGCCTGCCCTGCACCCTGCGCCTGGGCCTCTGGCAGCATTCCCTCTGCATGCTTGGGTCTGGCATGCCCCAGTTCCTTTGCATGGGTAGTCCCATCTACTTGAATCCCTTCCCTCCCTCTCCCCCACTCATCCGCAAGAGCCAGCTCAGTGATCATCTCCTCCGTGAAGCCTCGCCTGGAAGCCTTTCCTAGAAACAGTCCCCTCTTCTGGCCCCAGAACACCTGGGCCTGCCTCCACTGTGGCCCTTGGCAAATGTGCTCCTTTGTTTTGACGTCTCTCTTTGTGTCTAGACTGTGAGCTCCCACAGGTCAGAGACCTCGCCTCAGGCATCTTTGCATGTCTAGCTCCTAGCACACAGTGACCTCAACAGGTGGCTGGACGGCTGGAGGGACAGACAGATGAATGAATAATGTGGTGAGGTGGAGCGGGGCTCAGTCAGACTCTGGTCAGCGGTGACCAGATGCCACACGGACATCAAGTGTCGCACAAGCTTTCAGGGCAGTAATCAGAGAAGTGGAGGCAGAAGGTGTCGGGGGTGGGGGTTTGGAGCTGGTGAGACCAAGCAGGGAAGATTTCCTCCTGTTTCCAGCCACACAGAGATGGTTTTTGTCCTGACATAAACACCGGGTTTTTCCACTGACACATCTTACATGGGAAATCAGAAAATCTTTCTTAGGGAGAGACCAGAAATTACATGAGCTCCTCATTATTATTTTTTAATTAAAAGACAGCAACTGCCTGGTATTTGGTAAATTCAGGCCCCTCCCCATGGGTCCACTAATGTGCTGAAATCTGGGTTTAATGTGCTAAATTTATTTTTTATAAGAATCTGTTACTGAACCTGCTCGGTGGAGAGAGCCTTGTTAGAGCTTCAAGGAACTTCTCATTAGCGGGATAAATGTGCTGGGTGCGAGGGGCTCTGCAGCCTCCTGCTGCTGGGCGCCTGCCAGGGTGAGCAGGGCTGCTTGGTCTTACGTCAGAGTGACTCCCGAGGGTTCCTGTGGGTGTGCACACGTGGGGCTTCGAGGGTGCTGACTTGGGGGGAAGGACACTGGGGCTATGCATGCATAGGCATCCTGCTCAAAGTCTCTGCATGAGTCATCACCCTCTACCTGGTGGCAGTAGGTGACTAAGCCTGATGGTAGCTCAGGTCTGCAGGCCTCCAAGGCCCACGCTCTCTCCCCTCCCCTGCCCGGCACCCAGGGGCTTCCTGATCGTGTCGTGTTATACCTGCTGGCTGTGGTAGGAGTGTAGAAGAGGACCCACTACACGGATGTCCAGAGGACGGGCCTTTAATTCTGATTAGGGGGTGGGGGTGGGCAAGGATGCACAGAGCACATGGGAGCAGAGCCTTTATTATTCAGTAGAATTGGACGAGGTGGAGACATGAGGCACAAAGGCAACGGGATTCCAAGCAGAGGGAACACCGAGTGGAGGCATGGTGTCTGGAAAGGAGGGGTGAGCAGAGAAGGGCTGGGCGTCTCGCTTGGCTGGACGTCAGGCTCGCAGGAGTGAGAGGAGATGAGGCCAGAGGCGAGCTGGTTCCTGAGTGCCTTGCTGGGGGGGTTTGACTTTCTTTTCTCAGCAGTGGGTTCTAAGAGAGAGAGTGATGGGATCCTATTGACGCCTCAGGAAGATCACTCTGATGTCACGTGGAGGACAGACAGGTGGGGAGGGGAGAGTCTGGCCACCTGCAGGAGAGCTCCAGAGCAAATGCCCGAGAGCAGAGGCTCGTCCTTGGGCCACCCACTCCAGCCCCAAGACCCCTATGTAATGCATCAGCAAACTTTTTTGGGGGCCAGGCACTTTGTGGGCAAATACAACCCCAAACTAACATTCTGGCCAGGGAAGCATTGCATATTAGAGCCAGAAGAGACCCTAAGATCACTCTCCCAGCCCCTTCACTTTACAGACAGGACACTGAAGCCCTGCGAGGCTGAGTAATTCATCAGAAGTCTGCAGAGGTGGCAGAATGCAGGGGTGAAAGGGCTCTCTTGCATGGGAGAGCACCTCTGGTCAGGGGCACCTGTTCCCCGCGAGAACCTGTGACCATACACTGCCTCTCGGACATGCAGGGGTTGGGGCACAGCCTGAGACAGGCCTGGGCACTGTACGTGGTACACGGCCAGGTCTTCCCTCTTCCCTGCTTCTTCATCCCAGGCAGCCATGGGCCCCGGGGCCCTGAAGGATGCTCTGTTTCTTGTCTATTTCTTATCAGAAGAAACATGCCTCCACGGGGTACTTTTAGACAGTAGATGTGCTCAGACACAAAGTGTAACAACCAAGGAGTGGTACCTTCATGGGGAGCTGCAGGAGCCTGTGCTTAAAGGCCCCTTTCCTCTAAAAGGGGTGGAGAGGATAGGAGAGGCACAGCGAGCACCCCCACCCGAGCCTGGAAGGGTTACGTACAACAGAACACTGCCAGGACCAGAAAGAGCAGAGGCTGAGGAGGGTGGCTGGTGAGCAGCTGGTGGAGCTGGGGTGCAGGGGAGGAGCTGGGAGAGGCGGCCGCTGCTGACACGAGGGAAGACAAGGGAAATCTCTAAGCGGAGAGAGCTGCCTCCTGAATGGCCAGGGCTCTGTGAGCCTACACGGCCCGTCTGTGGCATTTAGAAAAGGCTCCCCTGGATGCTGAGGTGTGAAGATATGAGGGCTGCAACAGCGTCAGCCATTTTGCTCTCAATAAATTAGTTTTTATCATTTAAGCCAGTTTGAGTTGAGCTTTCTGTCACTTGCAGTGGATTTGGTTCTAAGTGCAATGAAAAGCCATTAAAGGATTTGGAGCCGAGGAGTGACATGATCTGATTTACATTTTACAAAGATCACTCTGGCTGCCGCGAGAGAGTGGACTGTGGAGGGGCAGGAGGGAAGCGGGAGACCACTCAGGAGGCTGGCGCAGTCGCTCAGGTGGGAGAAGAAGTGGCTTAAACTCGGTGGTGGCAGTGGAGTGGGCAGATGCCCACAGTCATGGGGTATTTTGGTGTAGATTCAACAGGACTGCTGTGGAGGGACTGGCGGGATCTGGAGTGACCGGGAGGAGGATGGGCTGTTGAGTGATGCTGAGGTTGTGAGGGTTTGAGGTGTAGATGGATTGGGGGTGGTGGTGGGAGTTCTCTTTTGAGCAGGCTGAGTTTGAGATGCTGATCAGACACCGAAGTAGAGATAGCGAGTCACAGTTGGCTATCAGCCTGTCGCCCAGGTGAAAGGTCAGGGTTAGAGATATATGTCATTTGGGAGTCATCAGTGATGAAGAGGAAAGCAAAAGTAACATAGCGAGAAAATATAGATATTGAGGAGACGAGGGCTGAGGACACAGTCCTGGAGTGTGCCATTATTAGAGTCAGAGGTGAGAGGCCAGCAATGGAAATGCAGACAGAGTGGCAGAGAGAGAGGAGGCCAGCGTGGCATCACAGCATTGCAGGGAGGAGCGAGCGTCAGGAAGGGAGAAAGGCGGGGGAGGTCACTGTGTCCAGGGGTGCCGAGGGGGCCACATAAGAGAAGAATACAGAGCGTCTGCATGGTGGGCACCCACACTGGGGTGACTGAAGAGTGAATGGGAGGGGAGGAATAGAGGAATGAGCACAGAAATTTCTCTGAGGTGTGCTGTGAACAGGATCAGATAAATGGAGCAGTGGTGCGGGGAATGCAGGCTCAGTGAGGGCATTTTATTATCAAAGATGGGAGATGGCGGAGCATGTGTGCACAATGATGGGAATGATGTGATAGAGGGGGATAAGCTGATAATTTATCAATTATTTATGAAGAATGTCATGGCGGGGGGAATAACTTCCAGAATGAAGACCTTGAGAAAGTGAAGGGTTGGATAGCAAATGGTTGGCCTCTGATGGGAACAGGGACACTCCTCTCCCCATAAATGGAGGGACGACAGAGAATACGAGAACGTAGAGGTCAGTCGGTCGGGTGGTGGTGGGAAGCTAAGGGGCTCCTGTTTACTTGTGTTCTCCATGGACTACCGGATAAGGCAATGGCTACGAGTGCGGGGAGGCTGAGGTAAGAGGAAGGCGTACGGTAGCAGTCTGGGAGAGCAGGGGGACAACTTTACCAGGATCCGTAGGAGGATTACAGGGCAATGCTGAGTGCCTGTTTGAAGCCTGTGGTTATAAAATTAAAGTGCAAGTAGTCAATCTGGCTCTGTGGTTTTCTCCAGAAATGTTCAGTTGCTGAGGGGCAGGCGTGGAGAAGATGGATAGTTGGGTTCAGGTGGACTTGGGATTTAGCCAGGTAAGTAGAAGGAGGGACGCATGGGCAAAGTACTGGAGGTAATTTGCAAGGGAGAGATTAAAATGAGCTATGATTATGCATGTTCAAGAACTTCCTAGATAGAAAAGATGCTGGAAGTAAAGATTTGGGATCATCAGCTAACAGGCAGCAGGTGAAGGGTTTAGAGGAGATGGTCCAGGGAGAGTGTGGAGTGAGAAAGAAGAGGGCCAGTGACCAAACCCTTTGAGTCAACATTTAAGGGGTGAGGGGAGGAGCCTTCCGGGGAGACTAGGGGGGAACAGCAGGAGAAGCGGTACCATGGAAACCAAGAAGAAGGAAGAGTAGGGGTAGCCAACCGTGTCACATGTTTCCAAGAAGTCCTGGGAGGCTGGAATTGTTCATTTGGAGGCCACTGGTGAGGAGAGGTCATGGGGGATGAGGGAGAGGGGGAAGGGAGGAAGTGGAAACAGTGGGGTCAGAGGGATTCACAGTGTTTGAAAGTGAGGGAACTTGACCCGGGTCTGGAGAAATCAGTTAATTTTCCAAGAGGCTGTAGGGAAAAAAAGTTATGACCTGAACTCAGGGCTTATATTTGGAACCAGGAAACAGCACTTGGCTTCCTCAGAGCCCGGAGCTGTGAGTGAGACAACCCTCTGGGCCTAGAGAGGGAAGGAGAAGTTAAAAGGGGTCAGGGAACTGGCTGGGAGTGAGGCTTGTGGGACTGTTGAATCTGAACAAGCTGAGCAACTGAAAATTGCCTGCCCTTAGGTCACTTGTGCCCGAGATGTCTCCCTCCCTAATAAGGTAGACTATGCACCCCCAATGCCAGAGGGGTGGGGGAGGACTAAGGAAGGTCCAGGCCACAGTGTCAAGGTCAGGCTTTAAAACAGAGAAGCCACTTTGGAGGGAGGTGCAGACATGATTGGGCTGGATGTGGGACACTTACACTAAGAAGAATGTCACGGGTTCCACCCCCAGCCCCCCAGCCCACTATCTGGAATAGCCCCATGCAATACGACCCGTTAGGCTCCACGAATGAAAGAAAGGTGAATGAGTATCTGATGTTAAAAAACTAGGGTCGGGCCCAATGAGACTAGCAAAAGTATCTGTAGATGGTGTGTTTTTAAGCCAGGATCTCACTGGCAGAGACAGGCTATGCTCTAAACAGCCCTGGATAGTCAGCGGTGGCAATTATTTATTCTTTGCCATGAAAGCCTTTGCCTGCCTCACTCGTTCTGCCATCTCTCTTAGTGTCAGGGTGGTGCTCAGGGGTCTGTGCTAGACAACAGTCTCTCTCAGCCTTGCAGCCCCTGCATGGGCTCCTGCCTCCACTTAGGATTTGTTTTTCTCCAAGTTTCTTTCCCCGCTCCCAAACTGATGTGCAGCATAAAGTCAAGGGGGTGGTCTGGCTTCCTCTTCCTTTCCAGTCTCCTGTGACTGAGCCCAGGATGCCCCTGTGCCTCTTTTCTCCTCCTTTCAAATGAGGAATGTCTGCTTTGCTTGGGGGGTGTGGTGAGGACGGCACGGGAGGAGGTGGGGAGGGGGAGACTGCAACCACGTTGCAAGGCAAGCATCCTGGAAGGGGGGTACATGGAAGTCCACAGCGTGAGGCGGTTGCTGCCGCTCCTGGGAGACCTAAGAAGGCTCTCTGCAGCCCCAGACCGCAAGTTGCTGCCCAGACCTCCTCCAGGCCTTGCACCCTTGGGTCAAAGTGCAGACGCCCTGTGCTATCTACCCATCTTTACGACGACTTCATGCTTAACTCCTGCAAATGGAGCCGTTAAGCCCCAGAAAGCCCGTGTTTCTCGTCTTTTTCACTGGCTGGGATTCCAAATGCAAAGCCCAGCCATCGGCTTTCTGTTTATTCATTAGGTCTGGGAGCTCTCATTACTGGGTGGTGAACCAGAAGCCACAGTGAGGCAGGGGGCAGGCGAGAAGTGGAAATGCATCTCTGCAGCTGACACAGCAGTCAGAGGTCTGGCTTTTGTTTCTGGATGTCTGATTTGCATCGAGGTTGCTAAGAACGCTTTCTACTCGAATCTGCTTAAGTACCGGATTTGCCCAGGCCACACTCACAGACTCTCTCATCTTCCCTCAGTAGAACTCTTGGGGCTGAGGCTGCTGCCAGATGCACACAGCGGGCATCCTTCTTGCTCATGGTCCACCTGCCTTTCCCGACCTACCCACTTCCAGGCAGTTTCTTACTTGGCAAATAGAACTGAGAAGTGTCCAGGGCCTAGGTGGTGAGGTGGGAGGAGGGGCAGAGAGAAGGTCTGTCCTCTATCCGGACCTTTCAATCTCTTCGGAAAGCCGTGAGTGGCCTCATGTCTGCAAGTTCCGTTTACCTCCGTCCCCAAACGCTCTGTCATCATGAGAGATCTTGGGGCTTCTTCCCACTGTCATCATCGATGCCCCTGCTCATCGCGAACGTCAGGGCCAGGCTGGGGCCGTTAGTCGGGGGCAACAGAAATTGCTTTGCCTTGGATTTGATGGTTTAGGCAATGACGACATTTATACAGGTACTTCCCACTTATGTACATGTCGTATTTCTAGCTGTTTGTTTATAAATTTGCCGCTGGCTACTTGAAACCAGTTCTTCTGGTAGAAATACATTTTCAGGTGGTGGTTAGGTTTCTATGCCAGCACACAGAGGGCTGTTTAACTTGGATTAAAGTAAATTGTCGGATAAAGGGGTAGGTCTAGTTCAAGATTTAAATTGAAGAAGAGAAGGTAGGCGGGGAGTGGGGGTGAGCCTGGGAGAAGGAAGGGTCATTGCCACAGGGTCGACGTAATAATGCAGTCAGGCTGAGGCATTCATTTATTCATTCATTCTTTCACGACTCTTCTCTTTATCTCACACCCCATATTCAATTCCTCAACAATCCTGTTTGTTCTACCCTCAAAATATATCCCAAATCTAACCACTTTTCACCTTCTGCTAACTACCACCGTCCTAGTCCAAACCACCATCCTCTCTTCAACTCCCCACAGTCTATTCTTCATATCACAGCCAGAGTAAACCTTTTAAAATGCAAGGCAGATCGAGTCATTTCGCAAGGATAACACCGGGTGCATCCAGGAGGCTGCACCCACCCACCCTCCACCCCCCACCCTGGTTGATTGCACTTACCTCCTGCCAAATCCACAGAGAGGCGAGGATCGAGATTTCTTGGGTGCCTGCTTTCTTATGGCTCTGCCTGGTTTTCTTTCACCCCACCCACTCTCCCTAAGTCCCTCGGTTCCTGCTGACTTCCTCAGTATCCGGGGATCGTCTGCCTTTGGTACAGGCTTCACCCCGACCCCGTGCTTTAGGAGGACCAAAAACTTGCACCCTCCTCTCATCTACTGCATATACACACAAGAGGACACTCTTTTTTTCTTTTACTGTGCTCCATAGGTTATAATTACAGTAATTCATCTCCTTTCTGCTCCTTCCTTAATTGTGAATGGCAGTCACGTTCCGGCTCCGTGTCAGTTTAGCTCAACTCTGTGCATCAGGCCTCTGATTCCTCTTCATTAGTCACTCTCCCTCCCCTCTGTCCCACCACCCTTCCCTAGGTCCCTAGCCTCCCAGTGGACCTCCCCTTCCTGTGGGAGCTGACATCCCACTGGAGCTGACCCCATCCAGGCTGCCTCCTGCCCACAGAAGGAACCGACGCTGCAAAGTTGGCCTGACTGAGGCTTAGATCACCCTGACTCCCAGACAGTGGGCTTCTTCCTGGAGCCACTGGATGACAGCATTCAGGGACTCGGGGCTGACTGTTTTTCTCCTGTGGCTCTGTCAGTGCGTTTCTGAGCTGTCGGTTATGACCGCAGAGAACTCGGGGATTGGAAGGAGTGGTAGGAGGTCATTTTCCCCTCCCTAGCCTCTACCTGGCCAGCACCTTCCGACTGTCGGAGAAAGAGCCCTCTTCCCTGTGCAGGGACTGTCCCGGGCCGCACGACGTCCCCTCCATCTCCCTGCAGTCTCTCGCCAGGAGCTTGGGGGAAAGAAGACAGTACCTCTTGCTGTTGGAGTCCCCTGCCTCTGGCACCGTGCTCCTACCATCACCAGCCTCGTCTCTTGACCAGTTGTTTACAGTTTCCCAGCCTCTCTGCTGCCTGGGTGACAGGAGCACCCAGCCAAGGCAATCTGAATTAATTTTGCAAGTAAAATTTCATCAGGCGACCTATCAAGCGCTTCGCTAAATCAAGACATATTACATCTCGTGTGTGCCCCGAGCCCATTCATCATGTAAGTCAGCTCCTGAAATGCCAGCCAGGCTTAGGCCAAAAGGGAGGAGCATTCTTGTCTGAAGTCAGAAGGGATCTTCCTTGTCCCCAGAGTTGCCACCTGAGAGGCCTCTCTCTGCTCTTTTTTGCTGGTGATAACATCTAGAAGGCGTCATTGGTGGTACTTGGAGTCTGGGTCACATGGGCCTGAAACAGAATTTGACATTTACTAGCTGTGCAACTCTGAGCAAGTTACTTAACCTCTCTGAACCTCAGTTTTCTTATGTGTAAAATAGAAATGATCTCTGTCTTAGAGGGCTGTTATGCAGTTAAATGAGATAAGGCTATGTGAAGTGTCTGTATTATAGTCAGTGCTCTATAAATGTTAGTTCTTTTTTCTCCATATGAAGTCAGTTAAAAACCCCATGGGTGTTTTTGGTTCAGCCATGCTGATGTCGTGGCATTTGTACACCACATAAATGATTAAAAATTAACAAGCTTATATACGAGTGACACTTAAATGTATTTAGTTGCTAGAGGGGAAAGAGATGGGTTCTGGGGACACTTTAGGTTCACATAGAAGAAAGTGGGCAGAAGTTTTCACCATCCATACATGGTGTGGGTTTCATAGGTTGGTCTCTCTCTTGTCTTACTTTTTTTCTTTCTCTGGCTCATTACCTGTGAGTGTTTGGTTTTACAAAGACTTCTGAGATCCTTGATAAGGCCTCACTGTGGTGATGGGGATGGACCCTCACCTTTTTGCTTTGTTTTCTCCTCTGTCACCTTTCCAGGCAGCAGCTGACTAGAGCCAAATGCTACGCAAAGGGAGAGGGAGAAACCCCCTCTATTATCTGCTGACAGCTTAGATTGGGACTCCTTCTAGAGAAGTCTGGGAGAGGTGACCCCCATGGGATAGCAAAGGCCCCCTTAGGCTGGGTGTTGGCAATTCTGCTCTAAGCTTGGCCTCCTGGGAGCTGGCGAGGTCAGGTCCTGGGCTTCCCAGGACCCTGGCTTTGGAGGAGACCAGCCTCCAAAAGCTTCCCCTACCTTCTGGGACGTGCAGGAACGAGGCACGTGGGCGCCAGCACCCTGTGATGGTCATCTTTGGTTGGGTGCCTACCTGTGCTGGGCCCTGAGCAGAGAGGGTCAGACAAAATCCTCCTGTCCACCAGGAACTCCCAGTCCTGACTGGCTGTGGTGCTTCATTACAGAATTAGGTAGAGAAGAGAACTTACTTCTTTAAGCACCAAAACTTTAAAAAAATATTTTAGCCAATTTAATAATTTCCATCCAAATGGGCATCCAAAAAGGATGACTAATATGCATGCTTTCTTAAACAGTACATATAGCAGAACACAATTTGATTTTTTTTTTTTTTGCTGAGGAAGATTGGCCCTAAGCTAACATCTGTTGTCAATCTTCCTCTTTGTGCTTGAGGAAGACTCGCCCTGAGCTAACATCTGTGCCAATCTTCCTCTATTTTGTATGTGGGTTGCTGCCACAGCATGGCTGACAAGTAGTGTAGGTCTGCACCTAGGACCCAAACCTGCAAACCCGGGCCGCTGAAGCAGAGCGTGTCAAACTTAACCACTACGCCACAGGGCCAGCCCCTGATCATTTATTTCATTACTCAGGGTCATTATTATAAACATTAGCTCCTACCCAGTGTACTAAGGAATGACTCTCCAGAAGCTAGTAGAAGATTCTGTTTTCCCCACATCAAGTGGCCCAAGACCGCTGACCCTCTTGGGTTCTTTATCCATAGGTTATGATTCTCTCCTCTCTCCTGCTTTATCAGTTGCCTCTTCTTCCCTTTGCCGGCCTGCCTGCCCCCTTTCCCCCCTTCTCTGTTCTGCTCTGCGTGTGAATACACTCTCTCAGCATCAGGCTTACAGTGGGGCCCAGAGGTCTCTTGTTAGTTCTGAGTCCTTTTTGTTTCCTTCTCTGTCTCAGCGGAATTGAGGCCCAGGCCCGGTGGCAGCACGTTGTGCTGTATTGGTGCTGCATTGTTTGCATATGTGCCGAGTTTTCCAAACAGATTTTCAGATGGAGGTAGACAAGGGACCTCCCCTCACATTTGTTATGCTGTCCCCACAGCAGTGCTCCACGTCTAGCAAGGATCCACACACATATACACATTGAATTTATCAATGAATCTACTTAATGAGACAGGGAATTAATTGAATATAGCGTAGTTATACCACTAGGAAGAAAGAGTCATGTATATAAAAGAGACAGTTTGATAGTGGGTCAGAGTTAGTAAAATCGGGGTTCTAATTTCAGCTCCTCCATTTACTAGTTGGGTGATCTTAGATTACTCTGTGCCTCAGTTTCATAGTTTAAAAAATGGGATAATTATAGGGGCTACCTGGTAGGGTTGTGAGGATTAAATGAGATCCTGGCTGTTAAAATTGCTTTGCACCATACCTGGCACATCATAAACACTCAGTGGTGTTAATAACAGTAATAAAGAAGTTCAGATGTCTGATTGGGCGGGAAGAGTGATGGGGATGCTATGAGCTTTGTGGGGGTTTTTCTAGGGGCCCCCCCTTTCCACCCAGGATTTCATCCTCCTCCTTCCCCCTTCCATGCCTCTGGGAATATCTCTATTTGGCCTCAGCTCTAGATGGATATTAATGCAGAAATATTAGAGCTGGAGATTTCCACAGCCTTTGAATAATAGACATTTGGAAAATTAAATATTTCTGTCAAGTGTGCCATAAATCTTGTCTGCTTAGGAAGGTGAGAAATTAACATTGCAAACCAGCTACGGAGGGGAGGGAGCAAGCCATCCCGCCCCCTGGTGTGTGGTCTCAGGGTGAGGCTGGGGGGAGCGAAGGGCTCCCAGCCGGAGCAGCAGCTTTGGAGCAGGACAGGAGCGGGCCCTGGGCTAAGTGTGGTCAGGAGAGGGGTGGTTGCTGCAGGCGGTCGGCACCAGCTCAGCAGACTGAAGTTCAGAAGGTCTCGGTGGAGGTTTCCCGCTTGTGCCCTAGATCTGCATCTGGGCTGCCCTGGCTGGGCTGCATGCCTTCCTCTCTCTCCTTTCCCTCCTACTTGGGCCTTCCTGCCTGCCCACCAGCTCAGCCCCCCCCGCCCCCCCCCCACCTCAGAGGAAGTAGGGGTGCTGCTGAGCAGGGCAGTCCCATTAGTTCCTTGCGCTGCTGGAGAGCCACACGGGAAGGGAGGAGCCTATTCTGGGCCAGCCCAGAGGTCCTTGTAGGCAGCCCCTGCCCCAGCAAAGGAGAAAACTGTGAGAGGGTCTCACATATAGAAAGGTCTCCTACGCCACACAGAGGGGGCAGCACAGGGGGAAGACTTGTGTTTGGCTAACGGCAAGCAGGCTGGAGCCAAGCCACAAGGGGAGAGAGAAGCCAGAGAGGTGGCCGAGATCAGATCAGGAAGGCCCTTGTCCATCAGGCTAAAGGCACTGCGGGGATTCATACAAAAGCGAATAGGTTGAGATCCTCTGGGCAGGTGGATAGGCAGTAAAACCACAGGGCTGCTGCAGATATTAGTGTGAAATGTATGTGGCTTCAACTAAGGTCTGGAAATGGACAAATTTGAGAGACTACCTAGAGGGTAGAATTGACAGGACTCCGTGCTGATTGGACGGGGTGGGGGTGGGGTCATTTGTGGAGAAGGGAGGAGCCAGGTCTGGGGGACCAGAATGGGCAGCTAGACCCCAAATATGTGTGGCCCACCTGCTTGGTGGCGGTGGGGATCCTCACCATGGACACAGCCCCATTCTGGCCTTATGAGGATGAAGTAGATGCATCATCACCACGGGGCTGTGGGATGTGACTATTGAGATGTCAGTCATGCAGGCAGGGACCCAGCTGGCCCAGCTCCCAGTAACTGGGCTGGAGAATCCTCCCAGCTCCCACCCCATCTTCCCCCCTCCCCTTCTTTGTCAGTTACACAGAAGATAGACTCTCTCTGAATTGGACATATGGACAGTGTCTATTATTGGCCTTTTTCCCGTGTGGCCTAGGGATTGCTTGGCCAGTAAGTGCTGCTTTTGGACCTAGTTCTCCTAGGTTACTAGCATATGGCCATTGGGAAGGCAGCTGCCCTGAGGCCCTCGGCCTAGCTTCAGGAGATGAGCTGTGGGATCCTGGGGGGTGAGTCCAGGTTCCCCCACACTCCAGCTTCTCTGGGCTCTAGGGAACAACTTCTGGGGCCTGGGTGAACCCAGTGCCCAAGAAGCTTGTAAAGGGAGATAAGAAAATCCCTACATTTTTAGGTCCCTGGGAGGAAAGCAGGTGGACGGCCACCTTTACTTTCTGGAGTAAAATGTGAACTTTTGAAAACTGAGGATCAAAAGCTAAGTTCAGTCTCGGGCCAAGCCAGGCGGAGGGCGGCAGAGAGCAACAGCAGCTGTCCTGCCGTCATGGGTGGGCTGAGTGGGCTCTGTTCACCACCCAGCTGGGTTCCTCCCTCGGCTTACCAGCTCCAGCACTTCTGGAACTCTGTCCTTTGGTCCTCCTCCATCCAAGGAAATTAGATGTGGCATCCCGCTCATGCAGCTCTGAATTCCTCTCCACCCAGCCGGGAGCTTCAGAAAAGCCCACCTCTTGTTCACACAGAGGCCTCGTGAGTCCCCATCCGCTCGCTTTCCCGCTGTTTGTGCCAAGTGTCGGCTATGCCTCCCAGGCCTGCCACGAGCACAGCCACGCCGTGCAGGACGGCCTGGCATGTTATCCGTCCCTCACGGTGTAGGCGCTCCCGGTGTGTCTCATGCATTTAATACACGCTCCCAGAGAGCCTTTTAAAGGCTGGGGTTTGGTGAGGGCAGGATCGTGAGAGAACTTGCGCAGTGGGAAGTTGGGGTGGGGGGAGGCGACGTTCGGGAGGAATGGATCGATGGCCTGAGGAAGGGCTCCAGGGCCTGGACGTGGATGTCGTCGTCGGCGGCAGCAGCGAGCCCGGAGCCCCCGCCCCGCTCCCTCTCACCACGTGTGCGCTAGGCCTTCGTTACTCTGGCAACTCGCCCTGCTCAGACAGCACCAGGCAGCTGAATCCAGCCCCTTGTTACCGGGGAAAATGCTCTCATTGAAGCGCCGGAGCGGAGCTTCTGCCTTTTATTGCAGCCGGCGCCACCGGCTTCCATTTGTAAACTTATTAGCGTGCTCGCGCCGGAGGAGGGCCCGGGAATCTGGGCCGCGACGCGGGAAGACCAGAGGGGGCGACGGCCGCCGCAAGCTAATCAGGGGGGCGGGCCGAGCCCAGGGGCTGCAGGGGCCGCCCCGCCCCGGCGTTGCCCTTGGCCCTGCCTGCTCGGATCCCTCGACGTTGCGCGAGGCGTGGGGTCGAAGCGCACGGTTGGCAAGGGTCTTAGGACGCAGAGAGGAGACAGGTGTCTCCTGGGGGAGGCCCCCTCCCCCACACGGACGGGGCCGACTCCCTGCCCTGGGGTGCCCCAGCCCCCAGTCCCTGGGCTTCCCGCAGCCAGTCTGTCGCGCTTGCCCGCCCCGCGAGGAGAGGCAGCCTGCGCACGGAATGATAATGCGCCCGCTCGCCCGCGCCTCCTTTTTAAAGGGCAGCGGCCGGGCTGCTGCACCAGGCTGCTGTAGCAGGTAATTAGCTGGACAGATGGGGACGGGCGCGGAAGTCCTTCTCCCTGCCTCGCTCCCTAAGGGCTCCCGAGTGGGATGACGAACAAAGCGTGGGCCTTCCGGAAGCGGGCTGCTCTGGACCCATCTCAGGACTTTGCACAAGGGCAGCTCTCTGTTTATAGCTCCTCTTTCTCTCTCCTCCCACCTCCTCCCCTTTTCCGGTGAATCTGCTCTACCCCTGGGCGGGGGCGGGGGCGGGGCGAGAGGTCCTGCCTGACCGCCCACCTCCCAATCCCGGTGATTCTCTTGGGGACCCTTTGCTGGGGAGGCTGTCACACAGATCAGGGCCGAGGCAGTGATCCTGGGGCAGCCGTGGGAGGACGGACTGCGGAGCCCACGTCACCCCGCCCGGGGGAGTGCTGTGCTGTTCTCCTGCCAGCGGGCGGAGGTGCCCCGGCCGCCGCCAAGCAGGGCTTTGCCTGCCATGTCGCCCCCAGCTGCTGACCTCATTAGGGCTCGTATCGTGGAGGAGCGGGCGGCTAAGGGACCAAAAGAACCAGGGCTAAGTGGCTGCAAAGATGTTGACAGCCTCCCTGGAAACTGGCTTTCCAATGAGCTGCTGCATCATCTCCTCTAATTAGCAGGAGGGAGCTGGACAAGTTGTTACAACTGCAGGGAAAACGATAAAAGATGGCTTTGTATTAGTGTGGCAAATTTTATTAAATGGAGAGAAAGGGTAACTGAAACATGACAGCCGCGTGTGTAGTGCCTCCTGAATTTGTAATAACCCAATCTTGTTCTGAATCATCCCTGAGTTGGCAAACGGAATATAAAGCATTTAACAGATCCAATATTGTAAGAGGTACAACAGAGAACAGCCGAGTGGGGAGGGACAGGTAGGGAAAGAAGGCCTCCAACCCAGGGCAGCCTTCACTGGCTAATGAGACCAGAGCAGAACACAGGGTCTGGCTTAAGGCTTTGTCTCATTATCTACTCCTGCCTCCCTGGTTCTTTCCTACATCTCAGTCTTTCCACTTATAGTTCAGAGGTAATATCTGGCCACGGGAGAAAATTTAACTAATAGCACATTAATTGTTAGGGAATGGACAAAGCCATCTTTTCCTAAAGGGAGTAAAAGGCAGTTGAGGAAATCCAGGAGAAAGAGCTGAGCGGCGTGGCATTCTGGGCTTGGGGGGGTGATCTCGGTACTTAAGCGGGAAGGGAGGTGGCACTGGGTTTGCTATGCATTAGCTCTGGTGCCATAGCCATGGTGATTTTGACGATAGAGATCTGAGCCAGGCCCGGAGAGGTTAAGTCATATAGCCAAGGTCTGGTAAACGGCAGCCTGGAATCAGACTTTGGTGCTTCAAACTCCAAAGCCCATGCTTTGCCTATTACCTTAGGCCTCAGATTTTATTTGACAAATGAAAAGGAAAAACAGTCTTCATTTGTAGAAGCCATTTAGTGAGGAATTGTAGCTCTTCAGCTGTAAGGGATTTCAAGAAATCTTCTGATCTAAGTAAGATATTATTTACTCTGCTTTTCAGAGGAAGTGATTGGGGCCCAGAGATGTTAAGCAACTGATACAGGGTTATCATCCAGCCAGGAGTGACTGAGAAAGGAGACCAGACCTCACATTCCTTCCTACTGAGTAAGGCCTTGGATGTCAGATAAATGTGCACTGTATTTAAATAGGGTCTATGTAAGATGATTGCGAGCTGATCTGTGGACTAAGTTGGGCCAACATCTGGTGGTGTTTGGACCCTCTAGAGTTGGAATAAAGAAGGTGCTTAGCATATACATCACAGACTCTTTCCACGTTATGCAAACCCTCTTTTGACTTTACGTTCAGTTTTTTTTAAAGACTTTATTTTTTTAAAAGCAGTTTTAGATTTATTATAAAATTGAGAGGAAGGTACAGAGATTTCCCATGTACCCCCTGTTCCCACACATGCTTAGCCTCCTCCATTATCAACATCACTCACCAGAGTCCTATATTTGTTACCGAGGATGAACCTCCGTCGACACATTGTAACCACCTGAAGTCCTTGGTTTACCTAAGGGGTCACTGTTGGTGTTGTACATTCAGTGGGTTTGGACAAACGTATAATGACATATATCCATCGTTATAATATCATAGTTTTTTCACTGCCCTAAAGATTCTCAGTGCTCTGCCTATTCATCTCTTCTCCCTCCACACCCCTGACAACCACTGATCTTTTTACTGTCTCCGTAGTTTTGACGTTTTAGGTTCAGTTTTCTGAATGGGAGATAGTACAGTTAAGTGAATTCATAACTGGTTGAGCAATTACTGGGTTGATGTCAACTAGGAGGGAGTTTCTAGGGACACGTCACAGGACTTTGTCTTTGTTCTTACCACTTCAGTGTTTTTGATGCGCTGGATATGGAAATTAAGGCTCAAAAAGCTCCCGGCCGTGGGAGAGGGGCTGGAGAGAGGATTTCTGTGTTAGAGTTAGCGGAGCTAAGGATGTAGAATGGACACATATTTGAAAACCTTGAGTGTCAGGACTGTAAGAGAGGCTGCAGAGAGTAGTCAGTGCTTCCTGAGTGATGAAATGATGGTCTCCATGACAGGGAGGGACGTCCCAAGGCAGACTGGGAAGCCCACGTTCCCTTCCAAGGTACTTGCCCCTGGCCCTAGGTAGTGAGTGGTTATCTCATTTCAACTAGCATGTCACACTGTTGGGCTTTTCAAAAGCTGTCTGTCCCTACACTTGCCCCAAGGCAGGTATGGGCCAAAAACATCCCATAAAGACAGTTATCTAGCCACATAAAATCTCTGACAAAGACTTTACAACCTCTTCAGGGCACGCAATCAAATATCGCTCACTTCCTTACGCTAAGACCGTTCCTCCTGCTATCCAGCTTCAGTTCTTACTGCTGCCGTTTTCTTCTGTTCTGTCCTCAGTTGAGACAGAGATGTACACCACCTTCTTCCCAGTCCCTCCTAGATTTGAAGGCTGGCATTGAAGTCTCACCTCTCCTCTTGCTCAGATTCTTCCTGCCAAAGCCTGAGCCCCACCCTCTGAGGGGTTTCTCTCCCCACTCAGGAGTGATTAATGTGTCCCTTTTCCCAGCCTGGAGAGGAAATGAGCAAACTTCTTCTGTTAAAAAAAGAAGACAAAAATATGTAATACAACCTCAGGCTCTGGTTTGGGTTTGCAAAGTGGAAAACAAAACAGAACCATTTTCCGGGTACTTTTATGTTATTGCCTCTATAATGTGCCCAAAAATATTTTCCAAGTGATTCATCTACAATCCAATAAGAACAACGGCTGTTGCCATTCAAATGAAAGGAGCCGAGGAGCATTAGTGAGCGATTTTATTTTGTGAAGGTGAAGTGGCACAGGTGTTTGGAGCCATTTGCCTGAGGCACCAAGGTCTGTGCCCGGGGAGTCTGCAGCGCCAGGCGGGGCAGTTGGCACCGCTGCAAGTTAGATAATAAACCAATCAGGCTACACCTATGGTTAGCATGGGAAAGGGCCACCCATGGGGGAGGTTTTTAATGTCCGTGCGCTGGTCTCCTGCCACTCAAAGATCTCTTTAATCCACTAATTTAAAACAAGTATTATTAACAATAATAATTCACACTTGTAAGGGCCTTTCTAGTTTACAGTGCTGCTTTCTATCCATTGTCTGACTTGATCCTGATAACCACCCTGGGATTGGAAGATATTATCCTCCCCATTTTACAGATGAGAAAACTGAGGCTTTGAGATGTTTTCTGCTTTGTCCAAGATCAAGAGGCTCCCCCCATCTCATCCTCCTGTTTCTCTGTGTGAATGTCCCCTTGTGAATGTCAGGGATTTTGTGTTGAATTCTGATGTGAGGAGGAGGTGTGGGCTTCTCTAAAGGGTCATGCCTCACAGTGTCAGTCACTGGGAGAAGAGGAGCCTCGTTAGCCAGGGAACAGGAGTGGCCAGGAGGACCCCAAGGTGGTGGAGGAGAAACTCTGGGCCCACTCTTGTGAGTACAGACTTGGAGGAGGCTGGGCGTAGGGCATGGTCTTCTCTCCGCACAGGCGGGCAGGATCTGGGAAGGGTGAACTGGGAGCCCTGGAAAGGCTCTAACCATACAAGGTTCCTGTTCCTTCCCCTTTGTATTTCCAGGCTGTCAGAAAAGTCTTATTTAATCATCCTAGTCTCATTAGTTGTGCTTCCTGGGATTAAGGCAAAGGACTCGTGTCCATAGCAAAGCATTATTTGAAAGAGATGGCCTCTGCTCCTGAGACCACCCTGTTGGTGTCAGCAA
Source organism: Ceratotherium simum simum (assembly GCF_057802395.1). Classification (NCBI taxonomy): domain Eukaryota; kingdom Metazoa; phylum Chordata; class Mammalia; order Perissodactyla; family Rhinocerotidae; genus Ceratotherium; species Ceratotherium simum. Next base: position 70,847,828 of record NC_141906.1, read on the forward strand.
TAATGAGTGATGAAGCTTAGGTGACAGGGTCAGGGTAGAAAGAGCCTGCTGCTCTGCCTCCCTGGAAAGCCTCTGTCCACTGCCAACCATGAAGGGTCATGGTTTGAGGATTTGTAAAGCTCCTTGTATACAACGATGTGATTATACTTAACACTACTGAACTGTGCACTTAAAAATGGTTAAGATGGTAAATTTTATGTTTTGTGTATTTTACCACAGTAAAGAAACAAAAAATAACTAATTGTAATAATTGCTCATAGTTGGTAAGTCAAATACTATTAAAAGGCTTATAACAATAGACAGCATGTCTCTGCCCTGCACCTCCCTAACCATCCCCAGCCTCTCTTCTTACACGCAATGGCTTTCAACTTTTTAGCTGTTTCTTCTGACATTTACATGTCTCCATAGTTCTAAATAGTATGTATGTATGGTTATAATTTAATGCATTGATTATATTATTTATTGACTTTCCATTTATGTTAATGAGGTTTTAGTTCTCTTACACTGCCATCCCTCTGACTCTTACCCCCTATATAGTGTATTTAAATTTTAGTTAAATAAATATTCAGAATTTACATTGTTATGCCTATTTAAATATTATTCACAACTCACTGTTATATTATGGTAATGTTTCTTTTTGTTTTCTCTTGAAGTTAATAACTGCCTTGTTTTTTGCTTAATTTTTTTTGCTTTAATTTTCTTTGTACTTACCTCTTGGAATAATTTTCTTCAAGGTCAGTCTCATCAGGCAATCAACTGGTTCCAACACGTTTCTTGGAGACTTTGCTCCTGGACACCTCTGTTCTGTCTGGATGGCTTGCTCTTAGGCTCAGGGCACAGCTAGCTGTTATCCTGGGATAGCCTCTGCTCTGCTCCCGGGAATTCCCTTTGCCTTTCTGTGATTTACATTCCCTATTTCTAGGATCTTTCTTCTTCCTCCTTTTTGGTTTGCTCCATTGTTTTGATGGAGCACATTCTTTTTTTGTGTGTGAGAGGAAGATCAGCCCTGAGCTAACATCCATGCCAATCCTCCTCGTTTTTTTTTTGCTGACGAAGACTGGCCCTGGGCTAACATCCGTGCCCATCTTCCTCCACTTTATATGGGACGCCGCCACAGCATGGCCTGACAAGCGGTACGTCGGTGTGTGCCTGGGATCTGAACCCGGGCCGCCAGCAGTGGAGCGTGCACACTTAACCACTACACCATGGGCCCAGCCCCAGATGGAGCACATTCTCCAGGAGTTTTCTCAGGTTCAAAAGATGTGCAATGGCCGAGGGTGTGGTGGTGACGGTCTGTGGTGTGGTGCTGCACACTCTGGGCTGGTACTTTCTGCACAGCAGTCTCCTCTCCCCTGGGTAGGATCTCCTGTTTTCTGTAGCCCACGTGGTCCTTTTTCTTATTCCTTCATCTTGCTGAAGGATTTTGATTTTTAGGAAGGCTGGTTGGTGGCAGGGCCCTTGTACATGTCACACTAGTAAGTGGCAGAGCTGTGACCTGAACCCAGATCTGCTGGCTCAGGTCTGATGCTCTTCTTCCATCTCAACTACGATCCTTACTCCTCCTACCATGACCAGGACCAGTGCTCCCTGGCCCCTACCACCGCTTACCCATCAGGCCTCACACACATACCTCACGTCTCCTCCCCTTCCTCCCTAGTAGCCCCATTGTTGATATCTCTCTCTCTGCACCTTTGCCTGGCCCGTCCAGGGCATGGTGGCCCAGGAGGAAACCCCCAGGTCTGTGAGGTGACCTGGGCGTTTTACACTTTTCTGGGTGGCCGCTCTACTTGGTGGTGGGAAACGTGGTTTACAGGGATCGAGGCCATCACTGCCTTCCCCCTTGGCCTGTCGCACAACCCTGCTCATGCCCCTTTGAAGTGGCAGGAGGTCAGTGGAGGGATCCCCTCTACAATACGCCTGATGGCCTTTGCCTGGAAAAATTCAGCCTGAATCAAGTGGGTGTAGGAGTAGTGGGGAGAACATGGGGTTCCTCTGACGTCCCTTGTAATCGGTAGGTGCAAGCATGTTGAGATGGCAGACAGGCCAGGCAGCCCGTCTCCTTCACAGGCTGTCTCTGGGAGGACCTGCCCAGCCTGCTTTGAGGAGGCTGCCTCCTCCTCACCAGGTTCCTTCTCCCCCGCCCCTCCTTTAGTCCCCTGCTAAAGCATTGCCTTTCTTGGGAAGTTTTCCAGGCAGAATGGAAGCAAGATGGCAATTCATGCCAGAAGTCATGCATAAATAAAACCCACAGATAATTCCCAAGCCCTGCTTTAGCCATTAGTTTCAGTCTTTCTTATCCACAAAAATCTTTCCCTGAGCTGCTGAAGGAACAACGCTGATTGATTTGTGTCTTTCCCCTTTTCATTTCCTCTGCTCCCTCCTTTTGCTTCTGATTGAGGTACAAATTAGCAGTGAAATGACCCAAGTAAGGCCATTAAATATCCTGCAAGAAGATGGAAAAGCAAGAGGCCTCAATAATCCATAAATTAGATAATCAGGCTCAAAGCCATAGAAGGTGACTGTATGCTATTTACCCATTCATTCATTCATTCATTCAGTAGACTTTTATTGATCTAATAAAGTTCTAGGCTCTGGTATTATAAAATCTCAGCGTCTTTTAGTTTGAGGTATTTAAAGTGTATTTAAAGCAAAGTGACCTCTTGTAGGTTGTAATTACCTCAAGGCCATGAACCCAGTTGGTTTTGCCCACTCCGTATGGAGTCCTTGGTGTCCGTGGCTTGGGCTGAAGGACAGGCAGTATGCTCAGAGTGAGAGCCCATAAATGTTTGTTGTTGATGATGGCGATGCCTGATCAATAAAGTTAATCCCGCCATTGTCATCAGGGGATAAATCTGTACTCATGTGTGTGAGAATTTCGCCTTGAACCAGCTTCTAAGGGTGCTCAATCAGACTCTGCACGGTTTCCAAGGGCTGGGGCATGATGTAAAAGGCCTTGGCAATTTGCTGCTGGGAGAAGTTAAGCAGAAAACAGGGTGTCACTGAATTAGTCCAGGCCACGCTGCACAGCCACCCCCTCCCATGCCACCCCACAGCTGCTAAAGACTTGGGGCTCAGCTTTCTTCACCTCCAGCTGTGAGTTCTTTGAGGTCAACTCAAATCTTGTCTCCTTGGGTGGCAGGTGGAGGTGCATATGAGGATGGAAAGTTGGAATTGGAGCATTTGGGATTCAGAATGGTCATGAGCAGGTATACAAGAGAGCAAACTAGGAGTGGGCAGAGGAGCAGGTGAGGCTGGACTTGGAGTCAGCAGGCCCTGGTCCTGGCCACCATGGACAGTATGTGGATGGGCCTGAATCAGGTCCAGGGCTTGGGGCTCAGGACTCTCTCCTAGTCCCTTATATCTGGAGGTGACAGCTAAGCCCATGCTCTCACTCTGGCTCCTCCACACCTTAGAGGCCCAGACAGAAGGTGGCTGAAGCACGGCTGGTGGCAAGGCTTTGGGGCTCCTGCTGACTCATATCCACTGGCTCGTAGTTTGGGAGCTGCTACCTTGGGAGGGCCTTACAGCCCTGAGAACATCTCCTGACAAATCTTCTAACCTCCAGACCAACACCAGTGCCTCCAGGAGACTATGCAGTGTGAGACTGAGTGCTTTGTTGTGTATCTTCTCTCCAGCCTTATGATAAGCTTCTTAAGAACAAGTCACGCACATCTTCCCTATTCCAAACATTCCCTGCACGTGCCAGGTGTGTGGTAGGGGCTCTGTAAATGCTGGTTGAATTGAGCAGTGGGCCGTGCTGTGAGATTATGCCTGAATGGGCAGGGAACAGTGCTGGGAGTAGGCAGCCAAGCTTAAGTCATTGGGCAGGATGGACCTCCATGGTTATAGGTTTCTCCCAAAGAGGAAATGATGGAGGGATGATAATAATTAGTAGCAATAGAAAGCACTTAAACAGAGTGTGCTATGCACCAGGGCCTATTGGAACACCTTGCATAGATTATCTCATTTAATTCTCAAACAACCCTATGAGGCCGGTATTCTTATTACTCCCATTTTACAGATGAGGAAATGGCGGCACCTGGCTTACTCCTCTGCGTTCTTAGGTCTCAGTTGGAATGTCTCTTCCTTTGGGAAGGCCATAACACCCTCCACCTCCCCATCACTGCCTTTCTCGCTCTTCCTGGCTGTTTGTTCCCTCATCCCTCTTCTAGGACTGTAAGCTCTGTCAGGGCAGGGGCTCTGCCTGTCTCGCTCGTATTGACCCCTGGTGCCTGGCATGCAGGTGGTGTGGAGTAGATGCTCAATAAATGTTTTGAATGAATGAGCGAGTTCTGAGAGCATCACTTGCTCTCCACTGAAGCACTCCATCTGTCAAACTGCAGGGAGGGGAGCCTTTTTTTTTTTTTTTTGTGAGGAAGATCAGCCCTGAGCTAACATCCGTGCTAATCCTCTTCTTTTTGCTGAGGAAGACCAGCTCTGAGCTAACATCTATTGCCAATCCTCCTCCTTTTTTTCCCCCCCAAAGCCCCAGTAGATAGTCGTATGTCATAGTTGCACATCCTTCTAGTTGCTGTATGTGGGACGCGGCCTCAGCATGGCTGGAGAAGCGGTGCGTCGGTGCACGCCCGGGATCCGAACCCGAGCCGCCAGCAGCGGAGCGCGCACACTTAACTGCTAAGCCACAGGGCCGGCCCCAGGGGAGCCTTTTTTTCTGGGTCTCCCCCCAGTGCATACTGAGCAGAGAGGTGTCCCAGCACCAGGCATCTCTGTTTAACGAGCACCTACTGTGTGTGTGTGTCTATAATGAGTGATAGGGAAGGGGTCTATGACCTCGAGGAGTTTCCAGCATCTTCTGCAAAGAAACTTCTTCACTTGAATTTCTCCTAAAGCTCTCTGTGCTTTTGGTAAATAACTCCTGCTTTGCCCTCTCTGAGTTCTAGGAAGGGGTGCAGGGGCACATGCTCAGCCTTTTCCACTTCAGAGGGCCCTGCTGTGCTGCCATCCCTCAGGCAGACCAGAGGGGATGATTTGAATATGGATGTTAGTGCTGGGATCCTTTGCTCCCTCCCTTTGAGGACATGATCATTTTTGCAAATTCTGAAGAACGCAGGTTTTCCACTCAGCCCGTGGCAGGCGCCTTGTGCTGGTATCTTTCCCTTTATTGTCTCACACCTCTCCTCCCCTCTCCCAACCACTGCCTTTTACCTTGTTTAATTTTCACACCTTATTCAGTGGCTCCTCATGAAACTTGTCTGCATCACTTCCCTCTGGCATGTGGGTCTCCCCGCCAGCTTCCAAGCCCTCCTTCCCTCCCTACCCCTGGACATTTTGATAGGAAATGCAGAGGGTTTTCTGAATGGCGTGTGCTCCTGAGAGTGTGAGCGTGTGTTTGGGGCGTCTGCCTCCTACACGGACCCAGGCATAATTGTATACACAATTCCTACTCTTGCCTTGTTCTCCACCATTCTCCCTCCAGAAACACAAGCCACTCAGACCTCCTGCTGGGCACCCCTACAGATGTTGGCAGAACTAGATGTGGGCATCCAGCATCCTCCACCCTCACCTGGCGCTTATGAACCGAGCAGCAGAAAGCTGTTGGGATCTCTGAAGAGCGGCTCATAGGCGGTCCGGAGGGCATCCTGCTGCAGCTGGAATATGCAGCCTTTTATCTTCTAGGAGGCCACCATAGGAAAACAAAGTATGAATGGCCATAATTTACTGGGCTCCTGGGCAAATTTGCATTTCATTCTGATTATTGAATGTGTCGCCTAATTGCAGCTATAAAAAGGAATAGTCCGTCTTCCCCATGAAAGCCCAGTGCTGGCTGATTGTTGTTTAATTAGTTGATTCCAGTGGTCGAGGGGTGAGTTTGGAATTATAGTTACAACTCCTATTATTTCTGGGAGATTGCTGTATTAAGTAGTGGGACAATAGGATTCCTCATTGTTGACATCTTAAGAATCCATGATAATAACTTTAAAATGGGTTGCAATAATGGTGGTTGGTAATAGACTTGTGTTCTCTGCTGGGCGAGGCTGGACTTCAGGAGGACTGGGGCCTTCCTTTCTGCTACTCTCCCAGGGGAGGCGTGGGAGTGTGGAGAGGCAGGTGCTCTTGACTTGGTGAGAGTTTTGACTGGCCAGGGGTGGTATAGGAAGCAGGGAAGGATCACACACCTGTGCTTAGCTTTCTCATGACCTGGGCAGGTGGAGACCAAAGGTTACATGAGATGAGAGAGAATGAAGAAGGGAAGGAAAGAGTCCAGCCAAGAATGTACAGGGTTTAATGCAAGGTCCATGAAAAGGAACCTTGCTTACAGCTCTTTTTTTTTTTGTGAGGAAGATCAGCCCTGAGCTAACATCCATGCCAATCCTCCTCTTTTTTGCTGAGGAAGACCAGCTCTGAGCTAACATCTATTGCCAATCCTCCTCCTTTTTTTCCCTTTTTCTCCCCAAAGCCCCAGTAGATAGTTGTATGTCATAGCTGCACATCCTTCTAGTTGCTGTATGTGGGATGCCGCCTCAGCATGGCCGGAGAAGCGGTGCGTCGGTGCACGCCCGGGATCCGAACCTGGGCCACCAGTAGCGGAGTGCGCGCACTTAACCGCTAAGCCACGGGGCTGGCCCCCCCTTGCTTACAGCTCTGATGGACATGGACAGCCAGTCTGGCCAGGGCAAGTGGCAATGCCTCTGGAGAGGCAGGCCCAAGTGGTGACAAGGCCCAGGTTGTACAAGAAGCTCTTGGAACTGGATAGGTCATCATGAGGCTGTGTTCCCAAGGTCCCTCTGTGACCACCAGCCTGTGCTGGGCCAGGGATAAGGCTGGCTATTGTTTGCTTCTAGGTGACCTCCAGCCTTCTGCTCAAGGTCTCATCTTAGCTCCTGCCAGGTGTCTAGACTGCCCATGTTGGGGTGGGAGCTGAAAGGATTCCACTCCCTCTTCCCCTAAGTCTGCTCTCCCTTCTTTCTTGTCATTTCTTCCCTCTCCCCAGGAGTCACCAGAAGCATCTTCTACACTGGATATAAAAGAGAAATATTGCACTTTAGCATCAGCAAGGGAGGTGATAATGAGAATGTAGGAGAAACTGTTTATCCAGGTAGTTAATATTTGAATAGTCCTGAAGGTCGTGTGGCATCTTTCTTTCAAAGAGAGATTCCTGTCCTAGCCTTGGCTGTATGCGTGGAGAAGTGGGGCAAGGTACAGTCTGTCCTGAATTCTGCGTCTTGTGGACTTGGAGCCTGGTGGTTTCTGTAGCCTAGAGACGTAAGGAAATGCCTGGGTTGGAGGAGAGCCAGGTGGGATTCAGAGTGGCTGAGTAGGCTGTGGCCTGAGAGGAGAGTGGGAAGGGACGGGGTCCTGTGGGAAGTGCAGAATGGGATGATGGAGATCTCTTGACTTAGAAGGACTTTCTTGCTTCAGGTTCTGAAGACAGTTGCCCAATGCAAAATGGATGGGAGCCCATTCCGGGTACCATCTCTTGGGAGTTCATCTTTCTCTGCCCTCCACCAGCATCCAACCCTGCTTTTCTGGGGCTAGGTGTCATCCAGGGGACAGAGGGCCTGGGGCGTTTCTTGGAAGGCAGATCATTAAGATTTAATGAGACATTTCCGGCCAGACAGGGGGATTGTAAAATGCAACTAATTTAGAGAGCCAGGGAGTCACAGAGTCATTTTGCCTGCCGGGTAGGAAAGACCAGACATGAAATTATGCCAGTCACTGCCCTCCTCTGTCCAGCCCTCCCCAACCACATCACTGGGCTGCAGCTGAGCTGGCCCAGAGTATCTGCTGGACAGAGTCGCTCCCTCCTGGCGGCCAGGTGTGCAGCTGCAGCCGCCAGGTGGGTATTTAGCAAGGCTGAGAGCTTCACGAGGAGTGGTGATGCTGGAGCGGGTTCCAGGTTGCCGCCAGCCCCTGTACAGTGCACAGACTCCAGCCCTGGGGACCACAACCGCAGCCCAGACATCCTTTTGATCTCCTTGATCCCCTGCAGCGGTTTTCCAGAGCCTTGGTCTGTCAGTCCTGTCCTTTCGGCAGAGTGAGTTGAACGGCTGAAGGAAGTGATTGGAAAAGGGGTGGCAGCAGTGCGTGTGTGCATGTGTGTGTCACGTGCATGTATGAGATGAAGCAACAGGGACAGAGAGACTGACAAAGGGAGAGAGACAGGGCAGACAGGGAGATGGGGACAGAGAAAAGGAGAGAAACAGGGCCAGGGGGCAGGGAGATAGAAGGGCACCAACAGTCTTCTCCTGTGCTGGGACTTTGGTTGAAGTTGAACTCAGCTGTGAGTCTACACCCACAGGAGATGGGAAATGAGAATTTGGGGGGATAGAGGTGGGCACAGCCCAGGGGTAACAAAGGGGACGCCTGACGTTACGACAGCAGCAGGATCCTCTGGGCTTTCTGGTCTGCTCCTCTGCTCTTGGGCTGAGAACATGCTAGATTAATGCTTCCCAAGAAACCGGAGAGAGCATGGGGTTTAGAGCTGCCCGCAGGCACAGATGGAACCAGCTCTAGACATGGACTCCAAAAGGCCCTGCCACTTACAACAGGCATGACCTCTCTGAGGTCACATAAAAATGAAGATGCTATTGCCAACCTCACAGGGTTGTCCTTGGAGTTAATGAGACAACAAACCTAGAGCTTCTGGGACTTACCAGGCACCCAGGAAGCCGACGTTAGCCACCTTCCCTCCCTTCTGTAAAAGGGGTGCCTAGCGCAGCGCCAGACACATGAGTGGCTCTCAGTACCACTTGGTGTAATCCGATTCTGAATCCCGAGAACCGCTCAGTAGCTGCCCCTCAGCCCTGGAAGCGGGGAGGTGGGCCGGGCTGAGGGCTGGGCTGAGCCGGCTGGCGGATCCTGGTACTGTCTTGCTGTATATTCCTTCCTTCCTTTCTTTCGTGGCCCCAGCTTGACCCATCTCCACAGATACTCTATCTCCACAGTGGGAGGTGGAGAGGGTTGCTAATGCCTCCAGCCCCACAGGTGGCTGGGTTTGAGCCCTGGCTCTGCCACTAACTGGCTGTTGGAGGTTCCAGGTTAAGTACTCCCCCCAGAGTGGGGACGAGGGGGGAGATCCTGCAGGCAGTGCTGTACTTTCCCCATGTCTGAGGGACGCCCCCCCCACCATGAATGCCCAGGAAGGCTTGGAGGCAGACTCATCACTAAAGATGTCAGTCCAAGCAGCATATATTGAGCACCCACTGTATGCCATGACCTGCCCTGGCACTGAGGATTTAGAAGTGAGTAAGTCTGGCATGATGGCGCTCTAGTGGAGCGGGGACCAGTGGTAAATTAGAATTATCAGGATGTAATGAGTGCTGTGACAAAATGAAAACCCTGGGACGGATGAGGTGTGGGCCTACAGAATGATGAGGTGGGGCCAACTGAGGAGGCCCCTCTCTGAGGAGGTGACATGTCCACTCAGACCTGAAGGATAAGGAGGAGCCAGCCACACGGTGGTCAGGGCAGAGCCTTCAGGTGAGGGGAACTAGGCAGGAGCAAAATCCCCCAGATGGGGATGCTTGGTGTCCTCGAGAGACAGAAAGATGGCCAGAGTGGCTGGCTCATGGCGGACAAGGGGGAGGGGTGTGCGGTGAGGCCAGAGCGCCAAGATTTTATTCTAAAAGGAGATGAGAAGACACTGGAGGAGTTTTAAGCAGGGGAGTGACATAATCAGATTTATATTTGAAAAAGTAATTCTGACTGCTCTTTAAGAATAAATTATAGGGGAGGAAAAGTGAAGCAACGGGTAGCAGTAGGCTGGGTGAGAGCTGATGGAGGGTTGGACAGAGAGAGGCCCTGGCAACAACAGATGCCTGCTGGGCAGGTCCAGATAAGTGTACTTGCATTTTTTTTGTTAAGATACACTATACATACAGTAAAATTCACCCTGTTTAGTGTAAAGTTCTGTGAGCTTTGACAAACACATACAGTGTGTAACCACTGCCACAGTCAAGATATGGAACATTCCGTCACCTCCAAATTCCCCTGTGCCCCTCTGTCAATCCCTCCCCTATGTTCCACCCCTGCAGACCACTGATCTGTTTTTTGTCCCTATAGGTTTGTCTTTTCTAAAAAGTCATATAAATGGAATCCTACAGTATGTAGCTTTTAGAGTCTTAGCACGATGCATTCTTTCCCTTAGCATCATGCATTTGAGAGTAGTCCATGTTGCTGCATAAGTCAGCAATTCACTTCTCTTTACTGCTGGGTGGTATGTCATTCTATGGAAATACCAGTTTGTATATTCACTGAACACTTGAAGGGCATTTGGGTTGTTTTCAGTTTTTGGCAATTGCAAACAAAGCTGCTATAAACATTTGAGTACAGGCTTTTACCTTGTGAACATATTTCGTTTCACTTGGGTAAATACCTAGGAGTGGGATTGCTGGGTCATCTGGTAAGAAACTGCCAACCTGTGTTCGAGAGTGGCTGTACCATTCTGCATTCCCACTAGCAACATAGGAGAGTTCCAGTTGCTCTGAATCCTCACCAGCACTTGGTATTGTCCTTTTTCAAAAAAATTAAAAAAATTTTTTTTCTTCATTCTAGTGGATATGTAGTGGTATCTCATTGTGGTTTTAATTTGCATTTTCATAATGAATAATGATGTAAGTATCTTTTCACCTGCTTGTTTGCAGTCTGTTGGGTGAAGTATCTAAGTCTTTTGTACATTTTTGTATTTCTTGTTAGTTTTTTTATTACTGAGTTTTGAGAGTTTTTAAAATATATGCTGGATACAAGTCCTTTATCAGATATGTGATTTGCAAGTATTTTCTCCCAGTCTGTGGTATGTCTTTCATTCTCTCTTTCTTTTTCACTCTCTCTTTTTTTTAAATCACAAGACCAAGTATATTTATGAAAATAGAACAAAGACTAAAGCATATATAATTTTTTATCACAGACCACTCCTCTATTGTCATTCAGAGAATGGTTCCAGAAGACGTCCTCTTTGAGAATCATATTGTAATGGTCTACATTTTGTAGTTTCTTTTTTTTTAATTGTAGTGAAATACACATAGCATAATTTTTACCATGTTAACCATTTTTAAGTGTACCATCCAGGAGCATTAAGTACATGCACATTATTGTGCAACCAATCTCTAGAACTCTTTTCATCTTTCAAAACTAAAATTCTGTACCCATTAAATAACAACTTTCCAATCCCTGGCAACCACCATTCTACTTTCTGTCTCTATGACTTTGACTACTTATTAAGTGGAATCATATAGTATTTATCGTTTTGTAACTGGTATTTCACTTATCATGATGTCCTTGAGGTTCATTCATGTTGCAGCATGGGTCAGAAATTCCTTCCTTTTTAAGGCTGAATAATATTCCATTATATGGATAGACCACATTTTGTTTATCCATTCATCTGCTCATGGATGTGTGGATTGCTTCCACTATTTGGCTGTTGTGAATAATGCTTCTATAAAACTGAGTGTAAAAATACCTCTTTGAGACCCTGCTTTCAAATCTTTTGGATTCTTTTCATTCTCTTGACAGTGATTTTTGAGAAGCAGCAGTTCTTAATTTTGATAAAGTCTAATTTATCAATTTTTTCTTTTATGTTTCATGCTTTTGGTATTGTATCTAAGTACTCATTGCCTAATCCAAGGTCACAAATAGTTTGTCCTATGTTTTCTTCTGGAAGTTTTACAATTTTAGATTTTATAGTTCAGTCTATGATCCATTTTGAGGTATTTTTCTATATGGTGAGAGGTATGGGTTAAGGTTCTTGTTTTTTTTTTTTTATTTTTGCAAATGGATATCCAATTGTTGCAGCACCATTTGTTGAAAATATATCCTTCCTCTACTGAATTACTTTTGTGTTAGATATGTTTTTGACATAGTATTGATAGGACTCGTTTTTGGATGTGGAACATGAGGGAAAAAGAGGAAATAAGGGTGACTGTGAGTTTTGGTCAAGCAACTGGCTGGATCAGGGTGCCATTTTCTAAGTTGAGGACCCTTGGGGAGAACAAGTTTGGGAGTTGGGAGTTCAGAGGTATGTTTTGGAGATGCCTATGAGGCATAAGAGCATTTGGCAAGGAGACAGCTGGACATCTGAGTCTGAGGTTCAGGACAGAGGTAAGGGCTGGAGATAGATACTTTATAAGTCCTTAGCACATAGAGACAGGCAGGTGAGCTGACACTTAGAATGCAGCAATAGAGCTCTGAGGCGGGTGTGGCAGAGCTCTAGGGCGGGAGTATAGGGCGGGAGCAGGGAAGGGCCTTACAGGAGGTCATGTGAGTGGGTCTTAAAGGGAGAGTAGGAATTTGCCAAGAGAGGATCTGGGGAATGGCATTTCAGGGGAAGGATCAGAATGTGCACAGGCTTAGGAGCATGAGGTGCAGGGTGTTCAGCAAACTACAGAGTTTGGAGCAGTCGGAGGAAAGGTACATGGGTAGGAAGATAGAAGGTGAGTCCGAAAGAAGACAAAGCCAGTTCAGGAGGAGCCTTTATTTAGAGAGAGGAGTGTGGACTTTCTCGTGTAGACATTGGGGGAATCACTGACAAGCTTTCTGTGAGGGAGTGACCATTCCTTCCTCCCTCAGATGTTTGTTTGAGGTAGATGACCAGGGCCACCGTGAGAGTTAGAGGCATGAGGCAGGAGGCAAGAAGGCCAGCGAGGAGGTGCTTGTTCATTGTGACATGCCGAGCGTCTGAACTTGGCAGTGGTTGGAGGGATGGAAAGTTGGAGGTGACAGTAAGACATTTAGGGTGAGCACCCTCCTCTCTTCATTTCCCCTCCCTCTGCCCCATCAGCAAGGCTGCCCTTCCTCTGACCTGTGGGGTATGTTTGTCCCAAGGAATCCCCTGATTAGATCAAACCTCACAGTTTAGATGAATCTCCCTGTGCCTTGGCCCCCCCAACCTGATATGCAACTGAGATCAAGACACCTGCTACTTCCTCCTCTGCCCAGGCATGGCAGCGAGGAGGGTACAGACACAGGCCTTCAGTGGACTGGCGTTGGGTCTGTCCTTCATCCATCGGCCTATTCAGACCCTGTCTGTCCTGACAGGAATACAGATGGGATGCTTCTTTTCCGCTCTGTCTGAAATTGCTTGGTAATAATAGTAGGAGTTAGAAAGGCATTTTTATTGATTAAACAATCGAGGCAATTTGTCTTTACAAAACTGAAAATATAGAGGTGTCTGTTTCTCCTTCTGTATACATTACGCATGCTTATTTATTAGACGCAACAGTCTCTGCTTGTAATCAATCTCATGTTTATGATGGGGCTCCTTTATAATGCTTGGCTGAGATGATATAATGGGAATTGGAGTGAAAAGAAACCTAATGTAACGACACTGACAATCAGGGGTGAGAGGCCTCCGGGGGAGGCAGCGGAGGCCGGGTATGAGTGGTTGGAGGGACCGTGGAGCCATTTTGAAATGGAAAAAGGATTCTTATAATGTCATGTGGGGAGAAGAGCATGGGCTTTGGATCACATGGCCCAAGGTATGAATCCTAGCTCTGCCATTTATTGCCTGTGTCACCTGGGAGAAGTTACTTAAAGTCTCTGACACCCAAAGTAGGGAAAATGATATCTAATGGGATGGTGTATGTGGATTGCCTAGCACAGCATCAGACATATGTAGTTCTTATTACCTTGATCACTCCAGGATGGGTATCTAAGTAGAAATGGGTGGTTAAGGTGCTTGGGCCAGTAACTTGTATAGTGAGCAAGTCAAGAACTCTTCGAGACTGATTTTCAAGCCCAGCCCATTCATCCTAGATCCTGTTTGCAAGGCTGGCCTGGCTGTGGCTCAGATGGGCAGGTCTGCCTACTGTTGTGGCATCTTGGGCCTGCTGGATCACCTGGCCAGGTGCTGGTCGGCTCTGGTGCTGGGTGAGTCTTCACGGGCAGGCAGCAGGCACCAGGAGGCTGGAGAGCTGCCTTTTAAGTTGAGTGGGAGGAGCAGGGCCTGTTGGACAAGGATGCGGCTGCTGGAGCAACTGGCTGCATTATTGAGAGATCTTTCTCATTTCAAACTGATACGGCGTAATTGTTCCAGCCCTGCAGGGCTCGGTATGAAAACTGCTGTCAGTCATTTGGCTGCTGGGATTTGCCAAATGGTATTCATGAATTCAATTTATCGCCCTAGATAGTGAGCTGCGGCACACAGACCACGCTGCGCAGACTCAGGAGGGCAGGCGTCTGGAGGTGAGCAAGACAGAGACGTCCAGAGCACCTGTCTCTGCTGGTGTGTGGCTGGACTTGGCGACACTCAGAATCCAGAGGGAGGTGAAATAGCTTAGGTGGGGCTCTCAGCATGCTTCTGGTCCTCAGGTTTCTCAGTGCCGGGATTCGGGGTCTTTTGGGGCGGAAGCCTCTTGGAGCACGGTGTTCCTGGTGTTGGAGTGTTAGCATGAGGTGACCACCCTGCAGTCAACTCCCTTTCTTACTGCTTGGCAGCCAGTCAACAAGCACATATCTGGTCCTACTGTGTGCAAGCACAGAGGGAGATAGGGAATTGGGTCCTGAAGGGTCTCACTGGGAGGGGGAGGCAGCAGGCATAATACGAGTTCTTACTGGCTAATTCTTGAGTAAGTTTTCAGAGGGCAGGGAGTTACCGTGAGCCATATTGGTTGGGAAAGCCTTATAGCAGGAGTGGGATTTGCCCATCAGTGATGCGTGGTGGCCAGGGAAGCATTCCAGAAGGTCAAGGGTGTAAACCAAGGGCAAAGTGTTTGGAATAATGAATGGAAGAGTTTGGTGTTAGGGAATAGTGTAGGACAGAGTTCTTAACATTTTGGACCAGATAATTCTCTGTTGTGGGGGCTGTCCTGGCATTGTAGGGTATGTAGCAGCATCCCTGTTCTCTACCTGCTAGATGCCAGTAGCAGTCCTCTCCAGCCCCCAAGATGTGACAATCAAACATGTCTCTAGACTTGCCAAACACCTCCTGGTGGCAAAATCACCCCCGGTTGAGAACTGCTGGTGTAGGGGATGGTCAGAGATAAGAGTGAAAAAGTTGGCTGGGCCAAGTCTGGAAGAGCCTTAGGTTTCAAGTTAAAAAAGTTGGGACTACAACTTAACAACAAAAAGTCAAATAAGTCAATTTAAAAATGGGAAAAAGGGGGCCAGCCCGGTGGCATAGTGGTTAAATACGTGTGCTCTGCTGCGGTGGCCCAGGGTTCGGATCCCGGGCATGCACCAACGCACCGCTTGTCAAGCCATGCTGTGGCGGCGTCCCATATAAAGTGGAGGAAGATGGGCACGGATGTTAGCCCAGGGCCAGTCTTCCTCAGCAAAAAAAGAGGAGGATTGGCAGATGTTAGCTCAGGGCTGATCTTCCTCACCGAAAAAAAAAAAAAAAGGGAAAATGACTTGAATAGACATTTCTCCAATGCTATACAAATGGCCAATAAGCATATGAGAAGATGGTTGATATCACTAATCATCAGAGAAATGCAAATCAAAACCACAATGAGATATCACCTCACACCCATTATGATGGCTACTATCAAAAAAATAGAAATAACAGATTTTGACAGGGACGTGAAACTGGAACTCTTGGACACTGTTGGTGGGATTGTAAAATGGTGTAACCACTATGGAAAACAGTATGGCAACTTCTCAAAAAATTAAAAATAGAACTACCATGTGATCCAGCAATCGTACTTCTGAGTATATATCCAAAAAGAATTGAAAGTGGGGTCTGAAGGCATATTTGCACACCCGTGTTCATAGCAGCACTATTCACAATGGGCAAGAGGTGGAGGCAACCCAAATGTCTATTAATGGATGAATGGTTAAGCAAAATGTGCTGTATACATACAGTGGAATATTAGTCAACCTTAAAGATGAAGGAAATCCTGTCACAAGCTACAACATGAATGAGCCTTGAGGACGTTCTGCTAAGTGAAACGAGCCAGTCACGAACGGGTAAAGATTATATGACTCCACTTAGGTGAGGTATATAAAGTAGTCAGGTTCAGAGATATAGAAAATAGAATGGTGGTTACCAGGGGCTGGGGATAGGAGGCAAAAGGCAGTTGTTGTTTAATGAGTATAGAGTTTCAGTTCTGCAAGATGAAAAAGGTCTGGAGATCTATTTCTCAGCAGTGTAAATACGCCAACACTACTGAACTGTACACTTAAAATAGTTAAGATGGTAGGTTTTATGATATGTGTTTTTTACCACAACAAAAAAATTAAAAAAAAGAAAGTTAGGACACTCTTCTGGAAGTCATGGGGAGCCTTTTATAAGTAGATGATTCAGAGAGGCTGTGGTCTCAGCAAACTCTCACAAGGAGGTTTTTTTGTTGTTCTTTTTTTAAAATTGTAGTAAACTGTACATAACATAAAATTTGTCATTTTCCATTGTAACCTTGTTTTTTTTTTGCTGAGGAAGATTTGCCCTGAGCTAACACCTGTTGCCAAGCTTCCTCTTTTTGCTTGAGGAAGATTCACCCTGAGCTAACATCTGTGCCCATCTTCCTCTATTTTGTATGTGGGTTGCTGCCACAGCATGGCCACTAACAAGTGGTGTAGGTCCACACCTGGGAACCAAACCCAGACCACTGAAGTGGAGCGCACTGTACTTAACCACTAGGCCGTGGGGCCAGCCCCCATTTTTAACCATTTTTAAGTGTACTGTTCAGGAGCATTAAGTACATTCACATGGCTGTGTGACCATGACCACCGTCCATCTCCAGAACTTTTTCATCCTCCCAAACTGAAGCTCTACCCATTAAACACTAATTCCCCATTTCCCTCTCCCCTCAGCCCCTGGTAGCCACCATTCTGCTTTCTGCCTCTATGAATCTGACTACTCTAGCTACCTCATATAAGTGGAATCATATAATATTTGCTCTTTTGTGTTGGGCTTATTTCACTTAGCATCATGCTTCAAGATCTTTCCTTTTTAAGGCTGAATAATATTCCACTGTATGTATACACCACATTTTGTTTATCCATTCATCTGTCGATGGACATCTGGTCATCAGGAGCTTATGCTCAGGATGCAACTACCTTCTCTGCCAAGGGTCACAAACGTCAGATGCAGCATGGGGCCCAGCTGGCTGGTCACATGAAAGCACCAAGCAGGTCAAGCTGAGGACAGGAGTTATTAAACAGCTTGTATTGGTCCCAAGAATGGCGCCTACCTAGTTACACTACCTCAGTGGCTCTCAAACTTTACCAGGTGTCCAAATCACCTGGAGGGCTTGTAAAAACACAGATTGCTGCGTCCCATCCCTAGAGTTTCTGATTCAGTAGAGGCCCAAGAATCTGCATTTCTAGCAAGTTTTCAGGTGATGCTGATGCTGCTGGTCTGGGGGCCACATTTTGAGAACCACTGCACTACCTAATTTTAACTCCTTGCCTGGTCTGAACAAAACAGTTTGCAGGCTATAGGTATGCAGTGCCTGGCTTCTTCCTAGCAGAGGTCAAATCCTACCACCATCTAAGTGGTCAAGACCTTTCTAGGGAGGGCTTGATGGATTGGAGACACCTGCTTTTGGCCCAAGAGAGTCTCAGGAACTCCTATTGACTCAGCCCTGGAACCTCGTCTGTGCTGGGTACCCGTGTCATTCTGCCAGTCGAGCCTCTTGAATTAGGTGCAGTGGCTGGAGAAGGACAGGGCTCAGAATGTTTGAAAAATGCACAAAGGCATTGAGCCTAATGCGGTTTGCTTTGGGAGCATTCTCTGTTTGTATTCCCTGCTCACAGGGGGACCTCAGAAAACAAAACATGACCCTCCTGTGGAGGTGAATCCCCTCGGGCCTCTCACTACCCCCTGCCTGCCCTGCCCCTCTGTCCACAATAACCACCGTCCTCAGCAGGGCAGAACCCATTTGTCTCTTTTAATGTATATTTAAAAGGTATTGATAGCCAAAAAGGCCAGAGGGACACACACAGCCCTGCTTGGGTGGCTGGCATTTCACATGTAAAGGCTTCTCTCTCCTTCACTCTAGAAGGCCAGAGCAGGAAGGGGCCTCAAAGGTCATTCTACCCAAACTCCTGAGGCAGAGAGGGAGGTAAGGGTCGCAGGGTCGTGTGGCCAAGGAGGGCAGAGTCAGCTCTGGGACTCTGGTCTTCTAACCAATGCATCCTGCCAATTAAGGGCATGTCTATCCTGAAAGTCAAGGTCAGAGTCTGGGAGGTCTCATTGCCTTTTTCTTCCATGAAGGATCAATTCCTATTGGCTTTTTCTTCTTTCTCTTTAGTGTTTCAGCCCCACCCCAGGGCCTGCCGATGACCCTTGCCTCTGCTTCCTTTCAGCTGGCCCCAGGAGGCCCCTCCCTGCACCCGGGATCTTGAGTTCATCCTGCCTGGACAGAACATTTCGTCACAGCCTCAGACTTTGTCTTTCCCAGGGAAATAGAAGGAAATCATGCAGGCTCTGCCACTTTACCCAGAATGAGCACTAGGCTGTGTGTATCAGCCTGGTGGCCTGGTTCTGCGGCCCCAGACAAATCCTTAGAGATGAGGCCCTGTACCTTAATATCCAGGTGCCACCTGTCCTGTCATCTCCTTCATTGTTGTTTTTCTAGGCTGCGCACGGTGCCTGAAGTGTAACTGGCACTCAACTCAATTGTAGAGTGAATAAGTGGACGCATTAATATACTTTGCTCATTCCCCTGATTTGGACTCGGGCCTCTTTTTGGGAATCCCAAGGCTGACCGTATGGTGACTCATGTATGACTCAGTGACCCATGTCAGTGGGGATTTTAGGCCCTGGTGGTCTGATGGGCCCTCAGAGGCAGCCTCTGCCTCAGGGTCCCTTCCTCCAGGTCCTGGCTAACCTTTCTTCTGTGGAGCATCAGGCGCCATGCTATGTGATTTAGTCACATTGTTGATTCTCCCAGCAACCCCTGAGATGGGTATCACTATCTCTACTTTACAAGTGAGTTAAATGAAGATGTCGAGGAATTAAGGGATTTGACTTAACTAATCCTCAGCTCCCTCCCTTCCCTGGGTTTCTGTGGGCTGACCCTGACCTAAGGCCTGAGACACTCACAAATTGTGATGGTTATTGCCAAGAGGTGGTGTGTTCAGTGGTTAAATCACAGGAGATCTGGCTTCTTAACCTACTTCCTTCTCCACTGAAGGGGTAAACTGAGGCAAGTCACCCTACTGGGAGATCCAGCCATAGGTGGGCCTCGGCATGGCTGTGTACTGGTTGGCAGGGGAGCTAGTGCCTCATGAGGCACCATCCTGTGGCCACCTTCTCTATATAGCTTGATCTCAGTTTCATAGTCTTCCTCTTGGTTTCTTCTCATTGTAGCCATAGCGCTACTCATGTCAGAAGTTTAACTTAAAAGCGTGTTGAAAGGGTTAACTGTGGATATACTCACTGTGCACCCCACCTACTTTCTGCCTCCTTCCATCTCCTTGCCTCTCCCTCCTCCCTCCACCACCACCTCTTCTCAGAGGTGCCCCTGGTCAGGACCATCTCAACAACTTTCTTCTCTCTGTCTTTGTTCCAGGCAGCCCTGGTGTGCATTTGCCTCTGGATTCATGCTCATTGACAAACATTTTGGATGGAAGTGAAGTGCTGATGCTTCCATTTTGATAAGTTGCACACTGCCTGCTCCAGGCCTCCTCTTCTAGCATCCCCCCTCCTCTCTGTATTCGCATCAGCACAGGAACTCTTGTTCCCATCAAATGAGTCGGGAGAGATCTTGGAAGAGTAATTAATTTGAGCAGATGTGTGTCAATGTCCTAGGAAATAAAAGATGTCAGTACAAACCACCTGTGCTTGCTCTGGCCACAAAGCTCCAGAACGCAGGTGGGCCTCTCTTTAGGAAAACCACTAGGTCGAACCATTTGCATTCCAAAGAAATGTCACTTTACAGAAGGATTTGCTGCTAGGTTCCTCTTTTGGTTTGTTTAAGGGGTTTACACGTCGTTAAGGACTTGACAGAGAAACTTTAGGGACAGGAAAACTTTATGTTCAAGCTTACCAACTAGTGCCAATTATATATAGATCCTTCAGAAATGAAGATGAAGAATCACAGAAATTGTATGTAATCTGGTGGGGAAATGCAGTCTGATCCACCAAAACATGGCCACGCACACCCTTTTAGAGATGGTGGTCGAGGACCCCTGCAGAAATGTACCTGTGTTTATTGATGAACCCTGAGAACAGGCGCTGAGCCTTCTGAGCCAGTTTCCTGACTGATCCCTGCTCCACTCAGCACTGCATTCCCTAGGGCTGGGCGAGATGGCCGTACTGAAAATCAGAGTTCAATTCAACAGCCTTTTAAGATTTTTCATCCTGTGATGTTTCTCTAGTAGACTCGCTTTCCACTCCCCAAGGCTCCCATTTGTCACCTTCTCTCACTTCAGATCTCCCACCTCACCTCCCACACCCTTGTTCTAAGCTCAGCGTCTCACCTCAGGCTTCACGGAGGAAATGGAAGGCATCAGACTGGAGCTCCCTCGTCTTGCCACCCCCAGATCTGCAAGCCCGCCTGTAGTGGCGCTCAGATCCATCCCTCCTGAAACTCCAAGGGCCAGTCCTTCTGCGTGTGCCCTGGGTCACAGCCCCTCACCTTCTCAAGGAGCCCACCCTGGGATCCTCCCCAGCAGTGTGTGGACGTGGTCTCTTGTCTATCATCATTGAAAAAGCTACCTGAAGTTGTACCTTCTCTTTTGGCTCCTGCTCCATCTCTGCTCCCTTTCCTGGCCAAACAACTCAGGAGAATTGTCGGCACACACTGCCTCCACTTCTTCACCTCCCAGTCACTCTCCTGCCCGCTTCAATCTGGCGTCCGTCCCCACCACGCCACTTCACAGCTTGTGGAGGTCACCAGTAGCTTCTGTGTTGCCGAGTCCCGTGAGCACTTTGCTGTCCTCATCTTGGCTTCTCAGCAGCATTCCTCACCTTCTCCTCCTTGGAGACCCTTTTTCTAGGCTTCACACACTGCCCTCCTCCTTCACACACTGGCTCCCTGCTTCCCCTCATGTTTATTACTCCTTTATTCTTGAGTGAGTATTGGATGTAAGTATTACTCTTAAGTAATATTGGAAGAAGGCCAGGCCTTCTTCTCTATCTACACACTCTCATTAGGTGAGCTCACCCATTGCCGAGCTTTAAATCTATAGAGTGATGACTTGCAGATTTTTCTCTTGAGCTCTGGTCTTACAATTCCATCTGCCTGCTTGACTTTTTCATTTGAATGTCCTACTGATTTCCCAGACATAAAACAAACAAACAAACAAACTCTTGATTTCTCTTCCCAAATCTGCATCTCCCTAAATCTTCCCCCATCTCAGTAAATGGCACCCTTGTTCACCAGTTTGCAAGCCAAAATCATGAGAGTCATCCCTGATTGCTCCTTTCTCTTACCTTCCACATTCCATATCCCACTAAGTCCTGCCAGTTGGCTTCCAACACGTGTCTCAGGTTTATACCCGTCTCTCTATCTGCTCAGCCACCCTCCAGTCCTGGCCGCCATCATCCCTTTCCTCACCTAGGACGGTAGCCTCCTAATTGGTCTCTTTCCTTCCACTCTTGCTTCCTGTTCTTCACACAGCTCAGCATTTTAAGAACATAAATTTTTTCATGTTACGTCTCTGCTTAAAACCCTTCAGTGGTTATTCCTTATCCTTAGAAGAAAATCCTCACTCCTTGCTGTGCCTCGTAAGGCTCTGTATGATCTGACCTATTTAATTCTCCATCCTCGTCTTGTACCCTCTCATTGATTGGTTGCCCTCCTCTTACAGCCATTTCCTCCCATCTTCCATTGTGGCAGAACCCCAATTTTGTTCAGGTAGGGTTTTTTTCAATGAAAGAGATGGTGACATTTTCAGGGAAGGTGAGTCCTTCTCCCATCCACAGAAGGTGACCATGGTTAATCTAAGCTAATCATGGTAATGCCGTGACTCCATTGCCAGTGATTGGTTTAAGGTTGGGCATGTGCTGGTTCTGTGCCATGGGACTTAAGAGAATGTGTACTGGTGACTTCTGGGAGAGAGACACTGCCCTCATGAAAGAGTTATGTGAAAGGGGGAGATGCCTCCACGTCTTCCTTCCTGCTTTCCAGGTGTTGGTGGGTGAGGATGTGGTGCCTGGGCACCACGAGGGGAGAACTGCCCACACAGTGAGGATGGAAGATGGGAGAAGCAGGGCCTTAAAGACACGATTGAGCAGCAGAATGCACCCTGACTTAACAACCTCCTCTTAAATGGGGTAATAAATGTCTTTACATTTCCAGTCACTCTTAGGAAGGTTTTCTGTTGCTTGCAGCTGAACCCATCCTAACGGATATCCTACCTGTCACTCGCTGTGTTGCACCCTCATTGACCTTTCAGCCCTTGGACACACCACCCTCTTTCCTGCATCAGGAGGTTTGCACATACTGTTCCCTCTGTTTGGAGCATCTCCACCTGCTTTTAACCTGGCCAGTGCTTGTCCATCCGTAAGCCCCAGATTGCTCCACATAAAGGTTTCCCTGCCCCTATCATTTCTTTGTCTCTACTTCTTGTTAGTTTCATTCATGGCCCCTCGCACATTTTGAAATGATTTCTTCTGTTTACTTGTTCCTCCCCCTCTAGAGTGTAAGATCCATAAGGGCAGAGTTCACCATCTCAGCCCAGTCACCTTACACAGTACATCACAGAGAGAAGGTGCTCGCCTCCTATTTGCTGACTGATTGCATGAATGGAGGAACGATCTGATCTGTGCTCATCTTCCCACCTTTATGATCTGCTACTCAGTGACATCTCACACTTATACTGTAGTCATACTGACCTATGGTATTATAGTTTCTAGAACATTCCTTAGTCTCTTTCACCTCTGGACCTTTGCATATGCAGCTCAGTTTGCCTGGAACAGCTCTTCCTTCTTCATCCAGACACCTCCCATCTTCCATAGGTCTCGGCTGAGATGCCATCCCTTCCTAGGGCCTCCCTCCCCAGATCATGTGCCCTGTTCTCACCCACCAAAGCACTTCCCAGACTAAATGCCAAGTGTTAGGTCCCCAGTTGTCTGACTTCCCTAGACTCTGAGCTCCTTGAGGCAATGCCTTCTTTATCACTGTATCCCTAACACCCAGCTCATACTAGTACTCAAAAATTACTTGTTGAATCAATTCCTTGACTAATATTTTAGAGTGCCCACTATATGTCAAACATTGTGCTGACTGTTGGGGATACAAAGATGAATAAGAAATTGTCTCCATTCTCACATTCTAGAAAGGGAGACAGGCCTATCAACCAGTAAATATCATACAATGGGATGAGTGTGAGAAAGGAGGCTGTGGGAACACAGGTGAGGGAAGCATGAATTCTGCCTGGGAAGTAGGATATGGGGTGTTAGTGAGAGCTTCCAAGGGGAAGTTGGAGGAAGGATAGAGTAGGGGTCAAGCCAGCAAAGTTATTTCCAAAGAGGAAGGATGGATATCCATATCTATGAGCCTAAGTCTGTGTCTATATCTATACAGTCCTCCCTTGGTATCTACAAGGGATTGGTTCTAGGACCCCTACAGATACCAAAATCCACAGATGCTCAAGTCCCTTATATAAAATGGCATAGTATTTGCATATAACCTACGAACATCCTCCTGTATACTTTAAATCATCTCTAGATTACTCATAATACCTAATACAACGTAAATGCTATAAAAATAGTTGTTACACTATATTGTTAAGGGAATAATGACAAGAAAAAAGTCTTTACATGTTCAGTACAGACACAACCATCATAGGCCTTTTGATCTGCGGTTGGTCGAATCCACTGACATGGAACCCATGGATATGGAGGGCTGACTATATAGGTGTATCTGTATCTAAAATATACGGAAGAAGGGGCCAGGCTGGGGAGGTAAGGGAGGGTATGTTTATCGAGGGGGAGGGTCTGCGAAGGGGCTACAGCAGCTAGACTTGTGTTCCGTCCAATTCTCACCTCATCTGGTGCTGCTTTATGTGTAAATACAGGGGCCTTAGGACCCCGGGCTTAGTCAGCGGCTACTCAGAGAGCTGGGAAACACCAGCCTCACACCAGGCTAGCCTCAGACCAGGCTAGCCTCACACCAGGCCAGCCTCAGGTAGCTTTGTTCCCTGGGGCCCTGGTTGCCTGGTTGTCTCCACTCACCTTGGCAGGTTGACATCTTTCCTCCAGGGTTCCAATCTGGTTCTGCTCTTTGCCTGCTGGGTGATGGGGGCATGTCCCTTCCCACTGTGATGGGGTGATGATGCTTCCCCAGTAGGGTTCTCAGGAGGACTCAGTGGGATAATGAATGCATGCAAAGCACCTTTCCCAGGACCCCATGCACCGTGGGAGCCCGGTAATTGCCAGTTCCCTCTCCTTCCTCTTCCCCTTCTTGGCTGACTCTACCCAACAGGTGTTGACCTGCCCCTGCTCTCTGCCCGAGCCCCAGCTCCCTCAGCTGAGCCCAGCGGTGGGAGGCAGCGTCTCCGTGTAACGTAAAGACAATTGCTTTAGCTGCTTCTTTTTAAACAACAAAAATAAAATTGCCTCTCCGTCTTACTTGGCTGCCTCAGCTGAGTGCCTTGCCAACATTTTTACATTAAAGGATCTGCAGGGGTCCTCCAGGTTGTGGGCTGTGTGTGTTTTGCCTATTTAGCGCGGCTCCCACTTTGTCTAATTTCCGAATACAGTGCAGCATTCTAATTTTTTCTCTAAGGGTGTGAAAGGAAAAGGGAAATTGTGACTCTGGATGAGTCCTTCCTGAGCAGCCTCTGTGAGATCCCCGCAAAGTCGTTCGCTAGCCCAATTAGAAACCTGCTTGGCTTTTAGGAGCCAGAGTGCCTGCCGACAAAGATTCCTGTTCCGGGCCCTAATTACCACTTGATGGAATGAATCAAGACATTGTGTTTTCTACATTTGACTTACAGAGTTGCTGATGCGGTGAATGTTGGATGAAACGTCTCTTTCCTCAGAGAGATTAAAAACCAAGTGCCTCGGAGACAGATCCGAGTGGCTGTGTTAGCAACAGACTTTCCCTCCTGCCCTTGTGTGGCCCTGCAGTTTGGGCTGGTCTGGGGTCAGGGAGAGTGGCTCCCTCTTGGGACCCTTCCTGTACTTTCTACTCTTTTGCAATGAAAGTGGAAGACACCTTGACCATCTAATCTGGCTGAATAAAGAAAGAGACAAGGATTATTGCACACTTGCTGCCTGTCAGGTTTTCCCATCCATTCTCTTGTTTCCTTCTCACGACAATGTTATGCAATGGCTTGCTGTCCCCATTGTGCAGATGAGGCAGCTGAGGCTCAGAGAGTTATTCAGCATTTTGCCAAGGTCACACACAGCCAGCAGGTAGCAGAAGAGTGGTTTGAATTCAGCCTTCTGGTGCTGTGGCCATGGTCTTTCCCCTTTTGCCCCAGGACACTTTCCTAGCCTGCTTGGTCCAGTCTGTCCAGCCCCTGAGGAGCCAACCAGTTCTTTTCCTTGAGAGTGAATGGCAAAGAGAGTGTAGTGGTTAACTTCTGCAGCATAATGAACATCCCCCAGACTTAGTGGCTTAAAACAACAAAGTTTATTGTTTTTCACGGCTCTCTGTGAGCTAAAATGGTTCTTTTGGTTTGGACTAGCTCGACTGGGGTTGGAAGGTCTGGGTGGCCTCACTCAATGTCAGTTGGAGCAAGAACCAGATGGTCTCTCATCCTCCAGGAGGCTAGTCCAGGCCTGTGTTTCATATGTAGATGTCGACGTAGATGTCCACGTAAATATCCGTCTTTCCTCTTTGTAGATAACTCTGCTGGTGTGAACGCTGTCTATCTTGACTCATTTGCGTGCTAGTAGAAGGTTCCTAGTAGCAGAAGAGGGAAGCCCTGATGCACATGTCCAAGTCCAGATTCAAGGGGTGCAGAATAGACTCCTTCTCTTGGTGGGAGGGGCTAGGTAGTCCCATTACCAAGGGCGTGCATCCAGAGAGGGGAAGACCTTATGGTCATTTTGCAGTCTACCGCAAAGGGTAGCGTTCTTCAGAAGGCCATTTCACGATTCCCAGTCCTGTTAACTAAGGACTTGGAGAGGGGGCCTAATTGATCCTCTACATCTGGAAAGGATGTCACCGAGGCTATTGCAGACAGATATTTCATTTTTGTATTTTTCTTGTTGCTGTTTTTTAATATGCAGAGAATGAGAAAACAAAACCTCCTTTTGATAATTTATCCACGTTCTCCTAACCAACCATTATCTTTCATTATTTTTATTTCTCTGGAGCAGATGCTTCCGAAGCCTGGGAGTACATGTTTGGACCTGGTGGTGGGGCCTGTCCCTGCTCCACGACTTGTAACTGCAGGGATGAAGGAGAGAGCAGCTCTGTGCCCCATGCCTCACCCCGTCTCTAGGGCTCCCGGCACGCTTTGGTTTCTCCATATGAACTTCACATATTTTTTCCCCATGATTTGGGAAGTGCAGACCAGCGAGTTGTAGGCTCTTTGAAGGAGGGAGAGGTTCAGAAGAACCCGTGGGGTAGTTGAGTCTGTATATCTGGCCAGCTTTATCTCAGATTCTACACTCCTGTCCCTCCAGCCTCTCTCCTGTGCTTCCAGGCCATGGTGGCCTGTTTTCTGAGTAGACACTGCTGTAACCGGAGGGTCGTGGAAACCAGTTTCAGGGCAGCCTGCCTTGGGTCCTATGGGGTGGAGCCCTCGGGCCTCAGTTCAGGGTTTCTCTGAAACTCCCCTTCTCATGGGGAGAAGTAGAAACACCTTGGGCCTTTCCCCAGCTCAGCCGTCTCTGGGGACTCACTCTGGGAGCAAGTCAATCACAGCCAGGCCCCAAGGCCCGTGGTCCGAAGGTGAAAGGCTTTGGGAGCTGCTTAAAATTCGTGGCTGGTTTTGGTTTTATTCTTTCCTGCCTTGGCATCAGAACATAGCCTAGAGCACAGCAGCTGTGCTCTAGGAGGGAACTCACCCTTTGACCACCATGCAGGTGGCAGAAGGTTCCGGGGAGGGTGGTGCTGGCAGCTCGGGTTCAGGTGGAAATGCAGCACGTCGCTCCAGTTGCCATGGTGGGAGGGGGCAAGGAGGAGGTGAGACCCTCGGTGTGGGGGCCCTGAAGGCTGTGTCACCAAAGGCTGCAACATTTGCCCTCAGAAGAAGGACTTCCTGAAGCTGCTCCTCTCACCATGGGGGCACCCAGCCCTGCCCAACCCAGCCTGCTGGTTCTTCAGCGCGGCTGACTCCTTGCGCGCCGTCAGCCTGTATGGGGCCCATTAAAGCAAGAGAGGAAAAGGTTTTATGAGGGTGGTGTTTTTTCCCCTCTGTCTTAAAAAAAAGGTAAAGTGTTTGTCTTCACATTAAACAAATGTCACATCAGCTTTGGCTGCCTGGATGTCAGCCTTGCAGAAGCAGTGCCTCGGGTTAACTCAGGGACGCTGGGGTTTCCATTCTCGGGGCCTCCCAGGAACGCCCTCATGGTTCTTGTCTGTTCCTGGAACCAGAGGGCTGAGGAGGGATGTCCGTTTTCGTTTTGCTCCTCCTCCCATTTGGGGGTCCGGGGACCCCTCCCATGAGGGTCCCTAGGAGCCCCTGACACTACAGGCAACATTTTGTATATGTATAGAAAGTGAAATTGGAGGGGCTACATCTGTAGCCTTCTTCACCTTCTCAAAGAGGTCTGCGACCCTAAAACAGATTAAGCACTCTTGAGGACTAGTCTAGCTCCCTCGCTGTCGACAGGAAGAACCTCGGGCCCGGACACGGCAAGTGACTGGATTCAAACCACACAGCACATTAGTGGCTTTCTGTTTAAAGATCAAATCCCCGTGTTTAAGGGGAGGGGGACAATAGTGAGGAGGGGGGGCTTTTTCTCATTTGCTGGCGATTTGCAAGCAGCTTGTCTCTTAATGGATCGTATGTGTGGTGTTCTTTGTTGTTGTTGTTGTTGGACTCACTCCCAGAAGTAAAGGGCTGAGATGAGCAAAATAAATAAGGAATAAACAGGCTTAACGTGTGGGAGAGTGGAAAGTAAAAAGCAAAGCGACTGTGAGTTTGGGGCAACACTGACTCAGAAGGGAACGGGAGCAAAGCTGAAGCTGTACCGTGCGTTCCTTGTCCAGAGTTAATGAGATGGAAAAAGAGCAGCATCCACGATCAAAAGCCAGCGAGATTCTCTATTTTGTTTTATGCTACAGTGGGGGCTAAGGGTTGCCGTTCTCTTTAAATGAGGAGCCCCGAGCTTAGCGCTTAGCGTGTTACCCCGACTGCTGCAGGCC
The DNA here is from genome assembly GCF_057802395.1 of Ceratotherium simum simum. Lineage (NCBI taxonomy): Eukaryota > Metazoa > Chordata > Mammalia > Perissodactyla > Rhinocerotidae > Ceratotherium > Ceratotherium simum. The sequence continues at coordinate 70,875,943 of NC_141906.1, forward strand.
TGGAGGACTGAAATGGAACTCTCGCCCTCTGGGCCCTTGATCCTGGGCTTTGATTCTGCCTGGGTCCCTCCAACCTGCTCAATCACCAGCCAGGTACCCTGGGGCCATCTTCCTTCCGCTCTCATCCTTCTCTTTCATCCCGCTCCTTAAATTTCCAACTTGTTCCACCTTCTGGATTGATCGGAAGCCCACGGGGGCCAACTGCACTGGGATGGGTCCCTCCTCTTTCTTTGTTACCTTTGGCAAGCCCTGAATCCCCCACTTGTGGTTTCTATGAAGTGATGAGGGTGCTGAAAATATCCTTTGGGTATTCTCAACTGATAGGAGTTTTTGCTTCCTGGGGCTAGTCTCCATTTAGTGGATAAAATAGAACTCTTTAGGAATTAATCACTACCCCGCTGGCTCCTCACAGGCCTGGCAGCCCCGTTAAGGGACCACAAGGCCCTTTCTGGGAATAGGTGGATGGCTGTGTTGGGACCTGCCTGAAGAGGAAGGAAGGAGCCGACTTGGCATCTTACAGCCATTCACTCAGGCCAGCCTCATCACAGCCCTTTGGAGGGGGCTGGGGGGGGGCATTGGTAGCCCATTTTGCAGATGAGAAAATAAAAGCCTAGAGAAGTGAAGGAGGCTGCTTCAGTCCTGCAGAAAGAGGCTTGAGCACAGAACTATCTGAACCCAGAGCCCATTGTCCTGGTCGAGGGCCTGGCTGAGAGTGAGGTATCTGCCTCTCCTTACTCTCCTGACTGTGTTTTCATTAGTATCTTGTTAATACTAGAAGATGTCCGTGGTGGTCAATGCCAGCTCAAATAGTAGAGGCCTAAGGCAGAGGAGAAGGAGGAAGAAGCCTGAGGAGTGATTTTCATAGGGGAATCTCCTAGCTGAGCTGATAAGTGGGTGGGCTGTGTCCTGCTAGCAGACATGCTTTGTCCAGAAATGCTGTTGCTTTGAGATGACTTTGAATGCCTTTGGGCAGGGCAGGCATTTTCCGCTGGGGCCACAGACCCACCTGTCCCTCCTGCCACATGCCTGATGACGTCACACTTTATTGGGTTGGCTGGCTCCAGAGAAGGATTCCGCACATCTCTCCCCAGTTCCACATTCAATAACATCAGGTTGGTAGCTTGAAATGGGCCATTTTGAGTGTACTCACACCGTAGAAATCAGTAAACACTACAAATCAGAGCTTTTTATTTCATTTACTTAGTTGTTTATTGTATGAGAGCTGGTTTACCTGCACACCACTGCCTATAGGCATCTGATTCCAACCCTTGCTCGAAAAGTCTCTCCAATTTGTTCCAGGCATGTTCACCCATGTCGGTTTCAATCTCATTTACTTGGCACGACAACCCTGCATGGGGGGATGTCACTGACCCCAGTTTGAATATAAAGAATGCGTGCAGGGAGGGTAGGGCCAGAGCTGGGATTCAAAGACAAATCCTTTGTCTTTCAAGTTCAATGCTCCTTGATGGCTTAGCTCCCTGGTTCTCAACTGGGGAGCGGTCTTGCCCCCTGGGGACATTTGGCAATGTCTGGAAACGTTTTCGGTTGTCACAAGTGGAGGCGGTGCTACTGGCATCGAGTGGGCAGAGGCCAGGGATGCTGCTATACATCTTACAGTGCACAGGACGGTCCCCACAACAGTTATCCAGCTCTGATGTCAGAAGTGCCGAGGTTGAGGAGCCTGGCTTAGCTGGTGGTGCCTGCTTGAATATGCCCCTTCTTTTCCTGTCTCAGGAAGAGATGAAGTAAATAGAGGTCACTTTCATCTTGGTCAGGAAGGGGAGCATCATTGGGGAAGAGTGACTGTTCTGCCGAGCAGGTTTCAGAATGGGGCTGAGTACAGCCCTGACTGGTTTATGCCCAGACCTAGGGAGTCAGAATGTGGCAGGAGAGGCTCATGGTCATCACCAAGCAGTGTTAGCTGTGACCTGAAGACAAATGAGGATATGGGAGGATTTCACAAGAAAAAGAAGTTGGAGGGGAGGTGATAATACGCAGAAAGAGCTCCCATCCCAGGAAGGGGCCAGCTGGACTCCGTTAGCCTGAAAGTCTGAGCTGGAGAAAACATAGTCAAGATGCAGATGAGGGGTTTAGAGGCCACATTGGTGGTTCCCAAATCTGCCTCATTGTCAGAATCAACCAGGGAGCTTTAATAAGAAAAAAAATCATATGGCCAGTCCCCACCTCAGACTTAATTGGAACAGCCAGGAATGGGGTCCAGAACTCTGAATTTTTAAAAACTCCCCAAGTGATACTGATGACCAACCAAGTTTGGGGACCCCTGGGATAGATGAGCATGTTATTTGTCAGTGAGGGCTGTTAAACATCAAAATGAGTATTTGAGGGAGGCTGGGAATCAACACTCATTCATGCAACGAATATTCGAAGCCCTACCACATGCCAGGCGCTGGTCTGGGCTTACAGCAGGAGGGTGGCAGGTCTCCTGTTCTCCAGGAGCACACAGAATAGTATTCGGCACAGGTGACAAAATCTCTCTGAGTCTCATTTTCCTCATCAGTTAAATATGACAAATACTACTTAGAGCACAGGGTCTTGGTGATATTTATGTAAAAGAGCAAAGTGAAAACCATTAATAAGTTCCTAGCTTAGCATCTGGGCCAGAGTGGTTCTCCAGAGCTGTCTGCTCTTCATGATTCTTGATACAAGAGCTTGCTCTCTTTCAGTTCAAGTTCCGTGTGTATTGAGAGTCTACTCTGTGTCAGGGTCGTTCCAGGCTCTGAAGGGGATTGAAGTGAGGGAGACCTGGTCTTGATCCTCAGAGAGCTTAGCGTGAGGTAGGGAAGCAGGTGTGTAAACCCCCACTGCTTCAGCATATAGAACGAACTCCAGGCTACACTGTGCACAGACAGCACGCGCCCAACTTTCTGTGGGTTTGGGGCGAGAGGGTACAAGGGCCAAGGGGAGCTGCTTAAAGAGAATTCCAAAGGAAGTTGCTGGATTTTGCAGGATGAACTGAGTTTTTTTAGGCAGGCAAGGTACAGAAGGCTTGTAGGCAGCCAGGACAGAATGTACGAAGGTGAGGAGGCTTCAAAGAGGTATGTCCAGGGAGCGGGGGTTGTCTCTGGATCTCGCCTTCCAGAGTCTCTAGGCCCTTCATTCTTGCCCTGTTTTCCTCTCTTTCTTCTCTCCTTTCTTCCAGGGGTATTGCACATACCAGGTGCAGACACTTGAGAAAGTTCATCTGCTGGATGCTTGATTTATCATTCAAACCTTCGGTAACCGATTTCCAGTCTCATAAAATATTAAATACATCCATATATTGAATATCACATTTTGATATGTTTTCATGCCTCATTTGCCACCAAAGTCAAGGACACACTCACATTTTTCATGGCACGGGGCCCAGATTTGTCCTCGAACAGTGTTTTATGATATCCCCTCCCCCACCGCTCCACCGCAGACCACATTCCTCAGTGTCTCACTTGAGCAGCCGCAGTGACAGCCCACTTGGCATGGACCATCACGGGCCCAGGGCAGAAAGGCCACATCTATCATCCCAGGGAGAGTTATTTACATAGCACTATAAACATTTGTGGAAGGGTGAGGTCTCTGCCAGACATCTCCAGATCCCATGTCAGACAGTGGCTAAGCCAGTGGCAGAGCCGGGGGAGAGGGGCTGCGAGTGTGCTCGTTCTTTCCCTCCGTCCCAGCTCTCATGCTTTCAACTGACATTTAACGAGCACCTACTAAGTGTCAGGTACTGAGCTAGGTCCTGGGGACTTGAAGATGATAAACTATTTCCTTGCCTTCAAAGAGGAAGGTATATATGTCATTCAGAGCACTAGAGTACCACAGAGATCTGGAAAGAAGCCTGTCATAGGAACTGTGAGCATGGAGAGGAAGGTAGGCAGCTCTCCCATTGGGACATGTAGAAGTGAGGGGGCAGCAGGAAGGACTTCTTAGAAGGAGTGACCCTTGAGCTCAGTTTTTGGCTAAGAGTAAGTGTGAAGATGGCAGAAGGAGGTGTGCCATGGAGGAGGGAGGCAGCCTGTTCTGGAGCTGGGAGCTACTCAGTATGGCTGGGGTTATAGGGTTCAGAGAGGAGCCTGATGGGACTTGAGTGTGGACAGGAGGTGAGGGCAGATCACAGATGACCTTTGAAGCCACGAGGATAAAGGAATTCAGGCTGTATCCTGTAGACAGTGGGGGTCCACTGAAGGGTTTTAAGTGAGGGGATGCCATGATCAAATATGTAATTGGGGATGGTTTGGAGCAGAACAAAACCAGGGGCAGGGAAGCCAGTCAGGAGGCTGCTCCTGTAGTCCAGGTGAGAAGTGATGAGGGCTGGAACCGGGGGGAGGAGGAGGACGTGACTTCAGGAGACATTTAGGAAGTGAACTGGATAGTGGTGACTGATCCAGGATTGTTGGGCACTTAGGTTCCCCCAAAAGGAGACCCTGAGAATAAGATTTATGTTGTAAGAGGTTTATTTGGGGGGTGACCTCAAGAAACACCAATGGCAAAGTGAGACAGGGAAGAGAAGGAAGCCAATGCAAGGAGCTTAAAGAGCAGGTTACAGCTTGGACACATGGGCTCAGTCCTGTCGGGGTCTCGCAGAGACAGTGGGGAACGTGGCTCCAAGGTGTCCCACCTGAGGGCTGGGAAGCTGGGGTACTCATCCTCCAGTTCCTATATGTCATTGGCTAAGGGTTGCATCCGTGTTTGACTCCCCAGCACTGTGTCTGCAAGGGAAAGCCCTCAGGAAGGGTCTCAGGTGCTTGCAGTACAAGGATGGCACTTGCCAAGGGGATACGGGCAGGGCACTGTTGGAATCTATACAGTGGGTAAGGGAGATGGGAAAGTCGAGGATGATTCCCAGGACAACTGGTTGGGTGGTGATGCCATCAGAAAGAGAGAATTTGGGAGGAGTAGCCATTTGGGGGCAGAAAGGGGGATGACTAATTCAGCTTGGACATGTTGAGTTTGGGGTGTCATGTGGAAACATCCAGCAAGCAACCGATTGATGGGACCTGGAATTCAGGTGATGGATGTAGGCTTGAGACACAGAGTTGGGCTTCATTTGGATAGAGATGCAGCCAAAGCTGTGGGCTCAGATTAAGTCACTTATAGTCACATAAGGGGTACGATGAGCAGGTGATGGAGGAAAGAGCTGGGGAACATGAGGATGTATGGAGCAAGCTAACAAAGAAAGCTCGGAAGTCAACCAAGGAGCAAGTAGAGAGGTGGAAGGACTAGCGCAGCAGATGAGACCACAGACACCCAGGGAGGCAGTTTCCAGGAAGGAAGTGGTTGGAGATGACAGAGGCTGCTGAGAGAGGTCCAGTAAAGTGAGGAAGGAAGAGTACCTGTCAGGCAGTGAGGAGGTCATGGGGCCGTTGGGGGGGCATTTTTGTTGAGTGGTGGGAGGAGAAGCTAGAGAGCAGAGGCAGCTGTATGAAGTTTATGAGCAAGGAAGTGTCAAGGTCAGCGTGGCATTTTAGAAGATTCTTCTGGAACTGATGTACAAGATCGGAGAGAGGAGAGGCAGCAAGGAGGCTGCAGGCATCCCAGGTCCTGGCCTGGAGTGTAGCAGTGGGCTTAGAAAAGGAGAGACAGATGGGCAGCAGCTTGCAGGGAAGACTGGATAGGGCTCCTAGTCGCTAGGCTAAGGGGGCCCACTGCAGTGGCTCCCAGGCCCAGCCCCTCTGGTCACAGTCTGCTGGGATCTTACAGACTACTGTATCGTGTGTGCACATGCATGCGCGTGCACATTCCAGGGCTGAATGCTGTCGTCATTAACACACACAGTCTTTACCCTCCCCCTACCTGAGAGGGTGACCTTGGCCATGCTCCTAACCTCTCTGAGGCTTTTTGCTCATTGCAGAGAGGAAGCGATGATGCCCACCTCGCCCACCTCCTAAGTTGTGAGACTCAGGCGGCTGATCATTTCAAAGCCTGCCTAGGTTGTGATGACCTGTGTGGGTTTTAACGATGGTCAGAACAACCTTCAGGGCCTGTGTCTTTGGAGGGCCCAAGATGGTGCCCCCCGAAGCTGACCCTGCTGCCTCCTGCCCTGCTTCTCTGCTCACTGGGCTTGGAGCCCCCCAGGCTCACCCTTCTGGAATCGCTAGTGTGTGTTGACCTTGGATGCTTCCACCTCAAGGTGGACAGGCCTGGCTGGATGGCAGCCCGTGGACAAAAGTGACCTGCCAGCAGCAGCCTTTTCTCTCTCCTCCTCAATTCAGGGCTGGTCTGCGACCCACTGGCAGGGAGATTATTGAATCCGATTTGCTGAAACACAATAGCAAATTGATTTTGTAGCCACCAGCGCCTGTAACAATTTCCAAGTGAAGTTTGGATAGCACCATTGTGGGGTAATGACATTTTAATTATGTGTCATATTTAGTCTGGCTACATTTTGGAGGCCCGGGGCAGAGGCTCCCCAGCTCCTCCCTCCTGCTTCAGTCCAGTCTATTTGTCCCTTATCAGAGATATTACACCCCCTTGCCCAACCCTCTCCTGCCTCCGGGATCTGGGTGCTGAGCGGTTGGAGGTGAAGTTGAAGACAACTCTGGGCTTGCATCTGTTTCAGATTTTCCCCACTTTCTAACACATGCTTTGTCCCTCCCTCTCTGCTTTTTCTTTCTCGCCCGCTTTGTATCTTTACTGACCTGCTTTCTGCCAGTTTTTCCTTTTTTCACCTTATTTTCTTCTGCACTCAGTTTTTCTATCCACTCTTTCCTCTGGTCTCTCCACTAACCTGCTCTGTGATCTTGGGCACATCACTTACCTCTCTGAGCCACAGTGTTCTCATTTATAAAATGAGGCTGGTAGACTAATTGGTCTCTGGGATCCTTTGGTGTGAATATGATTCCTCCCTATGTCCCTCCCCCTTCCCTCCCCCCTGCCTTCTCCTCTCCCTGTTGTTTTCTCACTCTCATTTCTTGGCCTCAGTTGCGTTTTTATGGCCAGCCTGCACTGGGGCCCGGCAGCCTCGCTGAAGGCTGGGAGCGGGAAGTTCCGCTCTACACAGCACAGGTGGAGGCACGGGCTGCCTTTTACGATCCCTGAGCTGTCCACAGGAGATGGATTTAATGAGGAGCTGACTCTCTCCCCTCCCCCAGAACAGCCAAGTAATTGAAGAAAACATGAATGTTAATGATGCATTTAGCATTTGGAAGTTAGAGGGGTGATTAATATGTTGTAAGTTGTATATTAACACCTTCACAGTGGCGTAATGAAGACAAAATATATACTCAGAGATGAGATTGTTTGTTCTTGTGTGCAGCACTCCTGGTTCCCAGCCCCTGAAGCCTCAGATGACAAGTTGTTGCTGTGTGAGTGGTGGGTGGAAGGACAGCTTTCTGGCATCATGGTTCCTGCCAGTGAACTCTCTCACCTGTCTCAGGGCTGGCCCAGGGAGCTGGGAGCAGAGGGCGGGGAGCACGGCAGTGCAGGGACTTGGGGTCAGCAGGGGACCAGATGGTGGAGGACGCTGTCCCTCAGGAGCAGCATGCCCAGAAGGGACAGGAGAGTGGACGTGAACATACTAGCTTCTCATTTTCCAAGGTGAATCATAAGTTCCTTTGTGCTGCACAGAGAGCATCCCTCCGAGTGATGGGAGCCCGTGACCCAGCTCCTCCTTACAGGCCCAATTGCCACTGGAGTCCTGCTGCTTCCACAAAGCCTTCCCTGCTCATCCCGTCTTTTCTGAACTCCTCCCAGAACACTAGGTTCATTCTTCTCCTGACACTCTTGTCATTTCTCCTTGTCCTATAGTCACTTGCTTAGATAGCCCATTTCCTCCAGGATCTTCAGGGATACACCCCATACCCATCCCTATTGGACACCTCTTGCCACTGTCAACTATCAGGGTGTCTGCCTGTAGTAGGCACTACTACTGGTAGAGTCTACATTCTATTTCATGAATGAATGAGTGAATGAATGATTTCTTACTATATTCCTAGTGCAGGAGCCTATTCAGCTGTTGCCTTATTATTTGGTATGCTAGCGTTTCTACTCATCCAGAGTTCTAAGCCCCCAGAAAGCAAGGATCTTATTAACTACTTCTGTGTCCTTACAGTACTGGGCAAATAATGTTTAATGGATAATTAATTACTGATTGATTTCCTCAAATTCTCTATCCTGTTACGACTTTTGAAGCAAAAAAAAAGAAGTCTTATTAGCTTTGTTAAGGAGTGACAGCATTTGAAGGAGATGCCTGAGCCTAAGTCCCCGTGATGAGACATACGGCATGTGGGATTCACTATGATGGGGGGGAATCCTAAGAGTTGTTCTGATCATTTCCCGACAGGCACTGATTACTTTAAAGAAGGCAAAAGATCTCAGTTAAAGGGAATTATTAGACTTGATGATAGAAGTTGTAAATGCAGCCCTCATTAACGACTTGGTTAATTGAGCTGCTTGTGGTGGATGGTAGCTGGCTTTGGGGCTTTCCCTGGGATATCTGTGAGAGAAAGAGAGGGTCTTTCTGCTTGTTCTAGGCCAGGCAGAGGCCACGCTGTGGCTGTGAGCATCCACTGGGTGCGGAGTCCTGAGCCAGGGGCTGTGGGCAGGGGGCAGGGAGCACAGGGGGAAAAGAAGTGACTGCAGAGCTCCAGGTGGGAGTGATAGGGGTGCTGGGATAAGTAGGCATTCGAGGCCGGAAGGGTTGGTCTCTGCCATGTCATCTTGGAGTGTGAAAATGATGGGGGTAATAACTACTGTCTGTATATGGTGGTGATTAAGAGAGCTTGGCTTGTGGAGTTGGAGAGACCTAGTGTATAGCCGAGCTCAGCCACTTACTAGCCAGCTGACTGACCTTGGGTAAGTTACTTACACCCTCTGTGTCTTCATTTCTTGCTTGGGGTATCATAACAACTATTTCTCTGCATTTTGTACAAGGAGACTTGTCTCCCCACCTGGGACTAGAACCTGGGTCTTGTCAATTCATGTCCTATGCTTTCTACACACTACAGCTGAGGGAAAGAGAACTGTGTCTGTTTAATTAGCTAATGTTGGTAAGAGCTTTGGAGAGACAAAGCTCTCGATAACAGCTAATCCTCTTAATCTGTGTAGGGCTGATGTGTGAATAGAATATACAAGGCAAACAGCATTGGGGAAATTGACCAGGAGTGCAGGGCAGCACAGAGAGAGAGGGAGAGTGCGTGTGTGTGCATAAGTGTGTGCACACATGTTTGTGTGTGTGTGTGTCTATGTGTGTGCACACATTGCTTATGCTTCCCTCGAGGGTGCTGCAGAAACTATGGGTAGGGATTAATGTATCAGACAAGACTTGGAGGACATGACCTCTGTGTCTTTCCACCTCAGAAATTCTGTGATTCTATCCTTGGTTGGAAGATGACCCCAGTTTCTGGGGCAGGGAAGCTCCTAAATTCTGAATGCACATGTGTGTGGTCCAAGGGAAGGATTTAAATAAGAGCGTGACACAGAGAAAGCTTTCTGCATGCTGCCCTGCTCATTGGCTCAGGATGCCTGAGCATTTAAAAATTGGCCTGATAAATCCTTCTGGCAAGATTGCCAGCCCTGCTGTAGCCTGGAATGGAGGAGTCTGTGAACTCAGAGCCACTCTCTTCTGCTTTGACTCAGCGGCGGACAATCGGGTTCCTCCCGGGAGTTTAGTTTTGGTCTTAAGTTATCAATCGGTTCACCCCTCTCCTGTGTTCCTTCCTCTCCATAAGTAGGCTCCACCCACATGCAGGTAGCCTCCCTCTTCCTTCCTTTCTCCTTCCCTCTGTGTGGCGATGAGGACAGGCCCTCGCTGTGGTGCCTGGCTGACACCCTGTGTTAGGCTTGCTCCCCCAGAAGCAGACCTGGGATGAAGATGTAAGTGCAAGTCATTACTTGGGAGGTGATACGAGGAAGCAATCATTTGCCTAAGAAGCAAGACAGCAAAGGGAAAGAAGACAATCAAGTAGGTTGCTGGCAATAGAGTAGGTTGTGGGCAACTGGCACCCAATCGCTCTAGGGACTGTGGGAGAGGGTGCAGAGCATCTGAGGGCAAGGTGTCTTGTTGGCCACTGACCCAAGATTGTGGCACTTGGAGCCTGCCTGTGTACGTGGGCTGTGTGGGCTCCAGAGACCAGACAGTTCTCAGGGGAGCCGCAGGTGCCTGTGGCTGGACGCCCTCAGATGGGCGAGTGTGAGGGGAGGTGGGCACGGCACCACGGCTTCTCCTGGCCGCTCTGAACCGACCTGCAGACCACACCTGGGCTAAGGGCAGCTTCTGTGACCGTAGCCCACTTACACATAGATGCTAGCTACCCCCTAGGTTTAGGAGCATTTCTACAATTTTTATTTCTTGAAGAGCCTGGCAATGATATGATTTATTAAAACTACAAACAAATAATCATTTATTGAGGGTTTCCTGCATGCCAGGCACCATCCTAGGTGCTTTTCCTGCAAATCTCATCTTAGTTCTTTTGATATTCCACGAAATAGGTATTGTTATTCTTATTTTCCATTCTTAATTTGAGGCAACTGAGGTGAAGCGTGGTTAAGTGATTTGCCCCAGTTCACAGCTTGTAAGAGGCAGCTTTGGGACTCAAATCAGGCCTCATGTGCTCTTTAGGAAGCTTGCTCATGCCAATTGGCATTTCGCAAAGTGCTGAACAGGTTGGGTGGGCTTCTGTGGGCCTCCTGTGTATAAAGACACCCAAATGAGATTGAATCCATCTAACAGTCTGTTAATTACTCCCCTGGATTATGGATTGATCGGTACCTGGGCCTGGATGGATGGGAGCTGCCTATAAATCAGACTCTGAAGACTGTCCCAGCCTCTGGCCTGTTGATGAATTTATCTCTGTCAGGCATGCCTGGCAACTGCCTGGGCCCAGTCTCTCCTCGATTCCAGGAAACCCAGCCATGCCAGCTCCTGCTTGTCACTCTTTGTCTCAGGAAGCCCTTGGAGACCTCTCAGTGACACATTCTACCTATTGGGCCTGGCTGGTACTCTCCCTGCTCCCAGGGCCTGGTACGGTGACTTTGCCACCAGGCTCCGTGACTGTAGCTCATGGGCTGGGGACCCCCAGCGTCCTCTTTAACTGGGTGCTCAGTTTTCATTTTAATTGTGCAGCTGAAGAGCCCTGGAGTGGGAGATCTTGATTTAAGTCCCACTAATTGCTTGTGTGTCCTTGTACTTCTCTTCTCTGGGCCTTAGTGCTAAGTAATGGATTCTAGTATCCCTTCTGGTCTCCAAATCCCAGGAGTCGGGAGAAGCAGGATGTAATTGGGTTACAGAGAGGGCAGAGGGTTAACAGCTGATTTCAGACTGGATCTCCCTTGGGTCCCAGCTAGCTGTCTGCCGGTTGACAGTTCCACACCCGGCATCCTTAGAACAGTCCCAGAGATCTTGGACCCTGCCTGTCCTAGGAGCTTTCAAAAATTGCTGGCCTTCGATCTCCATGGGGGCAAAGGGAGGAATATGGAGATCTGGGCATGGTGGGGTGGGGAGAAGGCTGTGGACACGGCCAGATTTGAGCCACTGGAGTCTGGGCCAGCCCCAGGAGCAGAGAGGCCGGTGGAATGGACTAGCCATGATGGATTATACCCTATGGGCTTCTGGGTCAATAATCCCTTCACTAAGGGATCCCTGGGTGCAGCTTAGCCAGAGCTCAGTCATAAAAACAGCAATGGAGAACAGAAGAACAGAGCTTTCATGGGGGTGTCCTGAGGAAGAGCCTGTTAGATCATTCTTTCAAATAGCCTGTGACAGACATGTCCCTCCAGGAGCCATTATTAGCTCTCTCTCTCATCAGATGGAAGCTGGCTACTTTGGTCCAGAGGATTTGGCCCTAAGCTGTTCAGCTAGGGTGGACGGAAGAGGAGGTTGGCCCTCCAGTGCCTTAGCCCGAGGGCGCTGGGCTCAGCTAGACTGCCAAGCCTCTTCCCCAGCCTCTCCACCTGTCCTCACCCCAGCCCTCCCTGGCCTGTTTTCCCGGAGAAGAAAGCAACGTCTACTGAGCACCTACTGTGTACCAGGCACTGTTTAAAGCTCTAGGGGATTCCAAGGTGACTCAGACAGAGACCCCTCCCTCAAGGGGCTTAGACCCCATGGGCAGAGACAGGATGTGTGCAAATGTTGCTGACATTGATGGAAGATGAATACAGAAGAGGAGAGAGTGCCAGGGACTGGGATATAGTTGAAACTTCCCCAGAGGACTCACCAGGGGGAGGGGGAGGAAGAGGGTGGGGTTTCTCTCTAGGGAAACTGTATGAGCAAAGGCCTGATGGCAGGGTCGTGTGGGGCTCCATCTGTACCATGTGCCTGGGAACAGTGGGCAGCTCTGGCCCATGTGCAGGAAGGGAGGCAGAGCCCTGGGTGGGCAGTAGAAGGACTGGTGATGGGTATGTATGGGGCACCAAACCCCACCCAAGGGTGGTTGGAAACCAAAGGCCCGCGTGTGAAGCCAGGTCAGGGCCTTGAGGGGGCAGACAGATTTCAGCCGTGGGCACGTACTGCTGAGATTTTACCAGACAACCCTCTGCATCAGGCTGTGAGCCAGTGAGTTTCCCGTGCCCTGAGCAAGCCTGGGATGCACTGTGATTCCCTGTGCAGGTGATTCTGGGAGCCCCTCTGCATCCAGCACTGCTTACTGGGCTTTTGGTCTGGGGTTCCTGAAAGGCTCCTCTCGGCCTCTGCTGGACCAGTCAGGAGGGTTCCAGGAGTGGTAGTGGGCAAGTGTGGCTGGAACAGAAGTTTCATGTAGGACAGAGAGCCTCTTGAATGTTGGCAAAATGTTATGCATATGTGATGTGTGTTTTTACGGGGAAGAGTCTGAAACTTCCAATCAGATTCTCAAAATGGTCTTTTACCCCTGCAAAGGGTTGAGGTTTAGAACAACAATAAGCTCTGTGAGAGCAAGGCCCCATCTGCCTTGGTCTCCATCTCATTCCCAGGGCCTGGCTTAGCACCTGACACCTACGAGGTGCTGGTCTCAGTCCATTTGGGCTGCTATAACAAATACCACAGACTGGGTGGCTTATAAACAGCAGACATTTATTTCTCACAGTTCTGGAGGCTGGAAGTCCAAGATAAGGCACCAGCAGATTTGGTATAACCGTCCTTTCACTATAACCTCACATGGCAGAAGGAGCAAGGGAACTCTCTGGGGTCTCTTTGATAAGGTCACTAATCCCATCACGAGGGCTCCACCCTCATGACCTGATCACCTCCAAAGGCCCCACCTCCTAATACCGTCACATTGGGGGTTAGGATTTCAACACATCAATTTGTGGGACACGAACATTCAGTTTATGACAGTGTGTAAGAAATAGTTGTTGGATGATTAGATGATTAAAAAGAGTAATGGTTCATGGATGGGGAAAGCTTTGAATGCAGATATTCACAGCCCTGTGGAAAATTTCTGGTTCAGTTTACTTCGTAAACATCTCTTTAGCTCCAACCGCGTCAGGTGTCGTGGTGCTCTTACTGCCACTGCCACCCCTGCCCCTGCTCTTTCTTCCACTCCACCAGCCCCGTTTATTGGGCGCAGGTGTTGTGCCAGGCACCGTGCTAAGCCCTTCACAAACATGGTCTCATTGAGTCCTTCCAACAGTCCAGTGAAGTAGACATCGCTACCCTTCTTTACTGATGAAGCTCCCAGAACAGTTAAGTCACTTACCCAAGATCACACAGCTAGTGAAGGAAAAAGCTCTAATTTCAACCCAAGTCTGCCTGACTCATCTAACCTTGTCCCCGTTTCCGCAGATTGGCTCAGTTCTCTTTGGCTGAGAGATGCCATGGAGCAGTGTACACAGACTGCCCAGCCCAAAGCCTGTGTCAGCTAGGAAAGGAACACGATGGCCCTGAGTCCCAGATGAGGTCGGGAAAGTTGTTGGGGCAGGTGTGGTGAGCCTGGAGGGTGATCCTGAGGATGCTCTCCCCAGTTAGGCCTTTCTCGAAGTCCATTTTCTTGTCTCTGATCAGCTGGCTGCTTGGAGGCTGGCAGGCCCTCCTGCTAGACACGATCAGGGGCTCAGGCACTTGGAGCTGTCAACGAGAAATATTGGAATCATTTGAACAGGTAATCACAGGATGTTGTGAGCTTGTTTAGTGCAAGGAAAGCTCATTGGTGCAAAAATCCGCTCCTGGATAATCAATGGGCGTTGCACCTAAGGGATTTCCTGTAGGGTGGTCACAAAGGAGGCATCCCTGGAACCCTGGTAGTGGGACGAAGGCCTGGGCTGGAAGGAGACCAGCAGGAATGGTGGCCATGGTGTCCTGGGGACAAATGAGAGGTTATAGGAGTTGGGGTTAGCATGCCTTTGCCTCCGACTGGGACTTTGAAGACTGGGTTCTACTCCCATCTTGATCATGTACTAACTATGTAACCTTGGCCAAGTCATTGTTTTTCTTTGGGCCTCAGTTTCCCCCTCTCTGAAGCGAAGGGCTTGATTGCATGATTTTGGTCAGTTCTGACACACTGCAGTTCTGCCATCCCTAGAGGCTTCTCAGCTGGAGCGACAGGACAAAGAGTCTTTGCAGCAGTTAACATGGGCATGGGGGATAGCTGTGTTCATCTTCATGTGTGTCTTTTATTATTATTATTATTAACTATAACAACAGATATGCAAAAACTAGCATTCCTTGAGGATGTAGTATGTGTTAGACTCCATGGCAAGTGCATTATTTCATTGAATCCTCACAACACTCCCATTTTGCAGACAGAACAAGAGGATTAGAGAGAGTGAGTGACTTCCCCCAGGCCACATAGCCTGTAGGAGGTAGAAGTGAATTGCCTGTCTGGGCTGTTTGATTCTAAAGCCCATGCCCTCAACCACTGGGCCAGAGTTTTTCAATCTTTCTTGACCATGACCCACAGCAAGAAATACATTTCAGAGCCCAACCCAGATCACCTACAGATATATGTATATCAAACTGAAATACTATGTGCCATGTGCTCTGACCGTTCCTATTTTCATTGCTTTTGTCTTTCTCTTTCTGGGTATGATGATTGTATTAGTTTCCTGTGGCTGCCATAACAGATGACCATAAACTGAGCAGCTTAAAACAGCAGAAGTTGATTCTATCACAGTTCTGGAGGCCGTAAGTCTGAAATCAGGGTGTTGACAGAGCCTTGCTCCTTCCAGAGGCTCTAGGGAAGAATCCTTCTGTGCCTTTTCCAGTTTCTGTTGGCTTCAGACCATCCTTGGCCTGTGGCCATATCACTCCAGGCTCATGGTCACGTTGCCCCCTTCTCTCCTCTGTGTGTCTATCTTTTTATTTATTTATTTATTGCTCAGAAAGATTCACCCTGAGCTGACATCTGTTGCTAGTCATCTTCCTCTATTTTGTGTGTGGGTTGCGGCCATGCTACAGCATGGCCGCTGACGAGTGGTGTAGGTCCGTGCCTGGGAACTGAACCCAGGCCACTGAAGGAGAGCGTGCCAAACTTAACTACTAGGCCATGGGGCTGGCCACTCTGTGTGTCTATCTAGTGGGGACACATGTGATTACCCAGGGCCCACCTGACAGTCCAAGATAAGCTCCTCCTCTCAAAGCCTTTAACTTAATCATGTCTTTTGCCATATTAGCTAATATTCACAGGTTCTGAAGACCTGTATCTTGGGGGACCACCTTTTAACCCACTGCAATTATGGACTCATGAAATTTTACGTTTTCAGTGTATTCCCATCAGTTATCTTCACTGTTCTTTTTAAAGCTGAAATTGTCCCATTGTTGGCTGGTGGGAGCCCCTTCAAGTCAGCCCCTTGCTCATTAGACATGACCCCATTAGTCTAGGACCAAGTCCTTGCTCTGTGGCACAAGGTGTCACAGGCTCACCTTGTATATTCCTTGCCCCTGACTTGGAATTTCTCCAAGTTGCCCTGATTTCTTTCAGTTGTGAATGGTATTTCACTCTGATATTGTCCACTGTATTCTATTTCTTTAAACAAAGTACTGATTGCGTCTGCCAAATTGGTTTCAGGGACCTACTTACGGATTGGAACCCACAGTTTGAAAACCACTGTGCTGGGCTCTTCTGCCTTCCTTACCCTCCTCACAAATTTGGGGACTTCCTTCCTATCTGAATGTGAAATACCCCAAAGGCAGGGCCACATCTCCATCCACTGGCTCTCCCATGTCCCAGGACAGGGTCTGCATGCAGAAGGCTGCACTTCCCGGCCCCCACCCCACCCTGGTGCCCTGCCTTCTTTCTGTCCCTTTCCTCCCCTGTGGTCCCCTCCTCTCCTCGCCTCTCCCTGCTCTGCCCCTCTACATCACTGTCGGGCCTCCGCTTTGCCATTCCAAGAGGCTAATGTGAAAATTGCTCACAGATGGCACAAACAATATGGAAAAGAGCCTCTCTCTTCATTAGAGCAACACAAGATAGTGTTTTTAAATGATTAAATTGTTATCGCAATAATTGTGCCGAAATCCAAACATCTTCTCAGTGTGCTGCTTCAGCCTTGCATCAGGGCTCCTGGAGCCCCCTTGGAGGTTCTTAGGATGCAACACCAACAGAGAGGGCAAGTGCTGGCTGCCCAGTTCTGTCTGTGGCCTTCAACGTGGGGACGGAAATATGGGACAGGAAACCTGGGGCAGTGTGGTTGCCTCCATTGCAGCCCCTCACCTGTGACCAGGTGCGAAGGCTGGGCCCCAGGCCGGGCTCTATCAGACTTTGTCTCTGGTGGCTGCCCCATCCCCCTCAGTCTTCTCCTTGTCCCACACCCAGGCTCTGCAGGTGCTCCTGGAGGGCTTGGCCTGTCCACCTCTCTGTGCTGGCCACCTCGGCTTCCAGAATCCTTGTTCTCTCGTCAGCCTCCCTGGAACCAGCTGACACAGAGAGAGGACAGCAAACTGGGTGAAGTCCTTCCCAGGACATCATCCCAGACTGCCAGACACTGGCTCTCTCACCCTCCCCAGAGTGTGGCACTTCTGGAGTGCCTTGGGAATTCCTCTCAGCTCAGTCCTTCCCTCTTATCCATTAGTGCAGATCCTCATTTCTTCCTTCCAGAACTATGACACAGCTCCCTCCTCACCTCCTACCCTCCAGCCTCTCTCCCCACCTGCTGCCCCAGAAAGAAAACTCGGAAAGCCACACCGAAATAAAGACAACTTTATGTATCTGGTTATCTGGCGGCGAGGGCAGTGGTGGGGATCGAAGACAGACCTAGAAAAGATGAAATGCACCCAGTATTAAAATGAAGGACTAGCAATCATGCAACTACGTGCTAAACAATATTTAAAAATAGATTGTAATTTCATAGTGTGGTCAGCCCAGGCAGTTGGGAAAGAGGGACATGGAGAGGAAAGGTAACAAAGAAGGGAATGGCAAAGGAGCAGCTGGCTAGGGAAGGAGAGACAGAGGAAAGAGCAGAGGGAGGGAAAGAAGAGCCAGGGAGGCTGAGGGAGAAAGGGCCCCGAGGTGCAGAAGCAATGGGCAAATTACTAACAGACTGGGTGCTTCCTTTTAGTGTAGGA
This sequence comes from Ceratotherium simum simum, assembly GCF_057802395.1. Taxonomy (NCBI): domain Eukaryota; kingdom Metazoa; phylum Chordata; class Mammalia; order Perissodactyla; family Rhinocerotidae; genus Ceratotherium; species Ceratotherium simum. Next base: position 70,893,350 of record NC_141906.1, read on the forward strand.
ATTCAGTGTGCTGCCTCTTATTAACATTGGGAATGCTGATTGTCAGCTCTTCATCTCCTCTTTCTCTTTAGATCTTTCTGTCTCCCCTTTTAATAGGGACAGCTCCATCTGTCCAGGAGAGGAAACATGTTGGTCGGGGTTCCAGTGGACAGAAGTCCTGTCTGGCTTGTGTATTCTGTTCTTCTCTTCCCCAGTTCCAGACAGGGTGCCAGGGAATGGTAGAAACTGTGTTTGTTGGGAGGGTGGGCGGATGGTTGGGTGAATCAGCACTTCCAGGTGGAAGCCATGTGTTGGAGGAACGAGTCCTCAGTGGGTGGAGATAGTGGCATATGGGGGCGTGCGGAGGTGTCGATGATGGCCACCCCCCGCCCCACCCTCAGCTCTGATGGATGGAGACTGCCCAATCCCTCTTCCGCTTGGCTTCTACCTCTGATTAAGGGCCCTGATACAATATTTGGAGAAATATAAAAGGCCAAGTTCGTCTGCCGAGATAGAATTACATTAAGGAGGATGAAATTAAAGGCTTTTCATGGAAAGAGATCTCCAGGATGATTTGATGAAGACTTTAATTATCTCAAAGTGTCCCCAAAAAAAGATGCATTAAAAAAGAATTCATTTGGGGAATCACATAAAAATATTATGTATGTGTATTTCTTTGAGTCTTTACAGCTGCTATTGATCTAGAGGGCTGCTGGCAGCCCACGAAACGGGGGCTTCAATTCCCTGCCCCCTGCCCTGTGTGCTGGTAACAGATGAGGCAAGACTCTGCCACCAGGGGAATGAAGACCCGGGAATGGAAAATGGGTTTAAGTTATCTCAGTTAGACACCAGGAAGAACTTAAACATTTTACCTGCTGCAATTGATTTGGCACAGACGCTTTCTTGGAAGGAAGCTGAGTCTCCTCTGCCGTTGGAAGAGAGAGAGGCGTCTTTTCTGTGCACAGGGAGGCAAGCTGCTCAAGAGGTGTGCCATCTCCAGGCTGCAAAGGGTGGTGGTTCTCACACCCTTTATCCTGTAGCCTTGCCATCTTCCCCCTGCCAGACCAACACTACTTCTAGGTGCGCTCAGTTCTCAAGCCCACCTTGATCCAGGCTTTTCCCAGGGACCGCTAGGCCCCTAGAGACCCCCAGAATTCACTCAGTCCATCCCTCTGTCTGAAGTCACATTTGGATCAAGTCTCAAGGACTCCAAAGCTGCTGTCCATTCACTGCTCTGGACCCACACCGTCTAGAAACCCTCTTGCTTTTCCATTCCTGCTTGTTCAGGGCTCATCAGAAGGGTGGTAGAGTAACATAGCCAGAACTTTGTGGGGCAAAACAGACTAGAACGTTTGCCTTATGGTCTCCTGTGAAGAAGCGTCTGCCTGATGTGACTGACAGAGAGCCGAGCCTCGCAGTGGTAAACACTGAGGGTCAGCACACCAGTTCCTGACGTGCCAGCTGACACCTGGAGGCTCGAGGGTCTCTCCCACTGCCCGAGGCCTTGGGCACGCCAGTCAGTGGCACCTGGGAGAAGGCCTGGTGGATCTTGTCTTGGGAGCCCCCAGGCCGATACTAGGGGTGCCCCTGGGGTTGTATGGGTCAGTGTCCGTCTCTATCAGTAGTCCACTTTATTTAGTGTTGAATTCCCAGGGATAGCACCCAGTAGGTATTTCACTAATGTTCACTGGTAATTGGTTGATGAATGAACATTATGGACCCCAAGTTAAGCCACTTCTTTATTCATAAGAAACTACAACACTTACCATTTACTCACAAAACTGACTTTAGATGGGAGCCGTCACTCTGGTCTTCCCTGAAGGTGAAGCTGCACAGCATGGGGCGGGGAGAGCACCAGACGGGGAGTCATAAACCTGGGTTCTAGTGCCGGCTCTGCCTGGTGCTGTCTCCATGAACGTGGGCACTTCACCTGTTTCCATGTGCCTTTCTGTAGTGGGACGGGCAGGGCTCTGCTAGTTCCTTCCAGTTCTGGAGGAGCTCTCCTTCTCTCATCCCCTTCCCTACTCAACCCTGTGCCTCCCGGAACACCCCAGGCCGGGATGTGGAATGAGACCTGCAGGATGAGCCGCACCGAGCCTCCTCCCCCCGTCCCCACCTCCTGCTTGCTTTGTGTAACAGGCCTTGTCCCTCCTTTAGTGATCCTCTGCACACAGCTATGTGGCAGCTCCTGAAGACTGAGTCACCTCCTGGGGAGAGAGGCCGCCTGTCCTGAGGGGCAGGCACTGCTGGAGCAAAGCTGTCAGCATGGCTGTAGTCTGTCGCCTTGGCCATGGAGCCACAGGTAGCACGAGCTTGTGGCTTTGGGGCACCTGCTGGGGCTGTGCACGAGGGCCTGGCTCAGTCTTGGCTGGAGCAGCTGAGCCAGACAAGCAGAGAAGGGCCCTCAAGAGCCGCCACCATTTGGCTGCATGCTCCCCAAATCCAGCATGAAATCATTCTTCAGGTAATAACATGTTCCCTGAAGAATAAATGTCGAGGCACACTCTAGAGAAAACTCCTGAGCTCATGTCAGGGTCCTGCCAACACTTGGCTGTGCCCCTTAATTGCCCTGAGCCTCAGTCTCCTTATCTGTAAAGTGGGCCTGAGAATGCTCATGGTGGAGATGGTAAGAGGCCAAGGTGGTGAAAGTGCTTTGAAAAGTGCAAAGGGCTATATCAGTATTCAGCCTCAGGGGAGAGGAGGCAGTGTGTGACAGGGGTGCTGACGGAACGCTGAGGAGGAGGGCATGGTCCATGGAGCGGTGGCTCAAATGTGATGAGATGCTCAGAGGCTTGGCAAGCTGGGAAGTGGAGGCAGGTTGAGTCGGTCCTCATCATCGGCCCTTCGTCTGACATCTCTGGCCCAGGCCATGGATTTGAGTGCTGTCTTCTTCCCTGCTTGGAGGAGTCATTGATTTTGCCCCAGAAATATATCTTCAGCCCATGGCACCGGGAGACCCCAGCCACCCCCGACACCACTAACTGCCTCTCAGCCGCCCTTTCCCTTGGTGGAAGTAAGGAGTCTGACTCTTGACAATCTGTTTGTTCGGCGTTCCCTGGGCCTCTCGGACCACCACATGCCCTCTGAGTAGGAGCACCCCTTGGAGGTTGTAGGTTCCCCGAAGCCAGGAACTGTGCTCCGAGGGTCCCCTGACAGCGCGGGTCTGGGCAGAGAGGGGCTTGTGGAGGTGAAAGCCCACGCTGATATAAAGCCGTCAGCTGTATCCCTGGGGTTCTGATCCGTTTCACGGAGGAATGGAGGAGGAGAGTGGAGCTCAGCTTCAAAGAGGCCTGAGGAAGGCTGTTCCCTGGGACCTGGGGTCCTGAGGCCTTGGCAGTCTCATCAGCTCTCGGAGTTGAAGACTTCTCCAGAGAGGGTGAGAAACCCAGGGTCAGTTCTCTCTGTTTTTTTCTGTACCATGAAAAATAAATGTGAAGTAAAGAGGGTTTCAGAGAAAGATCCATCCTTCTTCCCTCCCTCCCTTCTTTCCTTTCTTAAATATTTATTGTGCAAGCCGTGTATGCTGTATGCTGGGCTAGGACACTGAGTGTGAAGAACGTATCTCCTGCCCTCTTAGGAACTCACACTCTAGTCAGGAAGATGAATAACCACTGAACAAGGCAGTAAAAGCAACCATGCAGGCACTGATGGGAGTGGCGTAGCCATTCCGACTTGGTGGAGCTTGGTAAAGGCTGGTGGAGTCCAGGAGGGCAACATGGAGGAGGTGGCCCAGAGCTGGGCCTGGGAGGAGAAGGAGGATTTGGAGAGATGGGGCAGGTGAAGGGAAGCACATGGTGAGAACAAAACTGGTGCAGGGCAGTGGTTGATGATCTGAGTTTGAATCCTGTCTATACCACTGAGTATCCATGCAGCCTTGGTTGGACAAGTCACCTTCCTATCTGAGCTTTATTTGAAAAATGGGGACAATAACAGTAGCTACTTCATAAGGTATCTGAGGATTAAATGAGATAAAATAAAAACCACATAGGGCCGAGCTTGCTGCAGAGCACAGATGCCTTCACAAAATGGTAGCCCCTGTTTGTCCACTACTGCTCATGCTGCTCCCTGACCTCTGCCTTCCAGCTGCTGCTCCTCTGTCACCCTCGTGCCCTCCAGGCCTCCCTGAATCGTCTCTCCAGGCCACAGGTGCACCTGGTTGTGTAGTCAGGCCTCTGGCCAATCCCCTGTCTCAAGCAGGTGTGAACTAAACCCTGCTTCCCTCCTGCTCTGCTCCAACTGTCCCCCGAGGCAGGTTCCCCTGCCAGGCCTCTGCTGTTTGTATTGACAGCTCCAGCCACCTTTTCCTCCCAGTGTCCTTCCATGCTGGGCGGCTGGGGAGCTGGCCTTTTGCTGGGAGAGGAGGATGCCATGCCCTCAGAGGCAGCGCCCGCCCATCCCCTCCAGGGCCTGACATTTTGTCTGCACCAGGCCAGAGGCCTCTGTGCTAATTGAGCCTGTCCTGGCTGTCCTAGTGTTAATCCAATATCACCGAGCCCGCAGTTGGACCGGCAAAGCTGCAGTGCAGAGTGCCGAGCCAGGGGAAGAAAGGCGCCTGGCGACTGTGCTCGTGGCAGGGCCACCGTGGGCCCAGAGCAGGGAGTGGACCTTCCCAGCCCGGGTCTAGGAGCCCCACTGAGCCCTTTCTGCAGCTGAAGTGGCTGGGAGGGTTTTCTCTCTCCCTGCAGAGTGATCCCTCTTGGCCTCTCCCCCGTCAGCCCATGGGGTGAGCAGAAGGCCCTCCAGCCCAGGTGCAGGAGCTGAGCCCTCGGGAGTCGACAAGTCAGGCCTCCAGTGGCTTGCTCTTTAGCTCAGACAAAAGACCGCCTGACCGCTTTGTGGTGTCATCCTGAGCGTGTTTCTGAAACAAATCGAAACATGCTTGAAGAACAGTGAATCAGAATCTCTTTGGGTTGCGCGTGCTCCTGGCAGCCCGCTGGGAGGAGGCGGCAGTCCAGGCTTTGAAGCGATACTTCTGCTGGTGGTTCTGAGCTAGCAGGCGTCTCCAGCCTTCCCTGTGCTGCAAGGAAAATGTGACATCCGGCTCCTGACAAGCTGGCTCCTGACTCCTCTTCCAAGGGCATTGGGCTGGGCTCTGGGTGGCTGGGACCCTGTCTCAGGAGCTTCAGGTAAGGGAGAAACTCTCTTGGGAGAGAGGTTCTGATACAGTCCGTGTGTTCATATTGTTTTGAGCAAAAATGAGCTAATGATTTAAATAGCTTTGCCTCCTTTAAGATTACTCCAGCTGCATTTGTGCCCACCACTGGCTACTGAGGAAGGGCAGTACGGTATACTGACCAGGGTTCTGGAGTCCTGGCTGTGGGATCTTGGGCAAGGGCCCTCCTCTCACTGGACCTATTTCTTCTCTGTGAAATGAGAAAGTGTGCCCAGCTGACCTCGGAGCTTTTGGAGAAGCACTCTGGTTGAGCAGATAAGAACGTGCATGGGCTATAGCTTTGGGCAGTCCTGGGCCTGGGTCCCAGCTTTGTCGTTTATGAGCTAGTAATCTCTCTCAGCATCAGTTCTCCTGTATGCAGAATGGGAATAATCACAGCCTCAGCCTCTCAGAGGTTTTGTGAGAAGTAATAGAGATGCACATAAAGCACATAGTACAGTGTTCAGCTCATAGATAGCACCCAGAACATGTCACTTGTCATGTGTGCTTTTATTGTCATTGTCATCGTCCTTTCAGTTCTGACAATGTTGGTGATGTGGCTGGTGGGGGTTCCAGAGCACTCCTCAAACTTGAATCTGTGTGTGAATCACTTGGAGACCTTGTCAGAAGGTAGGAGTCTGAGGCGGGGCAGAGGTTCTGCATTTCTCACAAGCTCCCTGGTGATGCCGCTGCGCTGTCCACGGGCCATGCTCTGAGTAGCCAGGCTGCGGATGCGACCCCTCAGGCATCCATGCACAGCGTGCGTGGATGTGCCATCCAGGGCCAGGCCTCCGAGTCTGATGGGAGCCTCTGAGGGTGCAAGAGGAGATGTGATGAGCCTGGTAAGTTCAGCAGCCTCATGGCCAGAGAAGAGAGAGAGGGCAGAGGCCTCTGGCGGCCATGAGGTCAGGAGAGATCTTCCTGGCTGATGTCATGAAGGAGAGTTTGAAGATGATTCTTTCCTTGAACTCCTAATTTTCTCATAATTTAGGGCCGATTGTTATGATTGCCTTGCGAGTCTTGGGCTTGTCTCTCCAATTATGCTGAAAGCTCTTGTCTTCCTCTTTATCCCCGAGCTCCTAGGAGAGAGCTGAGCTTGTAGGAGGCAGGCGGACACATCTGCCCGGAGTCCTGGCCTTGGAGGTTGCAGGGGTGTGGGGATGAGGACATGCGCTTTGAAATCAGGCGGCCCCCAGTTGCAGTCTAGCACAATCAGGTCGTGCAGCAGGCGGGCCATGCTCCTTAACCTCCCCAAACTTCCTCATCTGGAAAAACAGGAATGGCAGAACCCACCTCAGAGATTTATCAGGATTAATTGAGATAAAGTATGTAAAGGACCAGCTCATAGTGGGGCTTCAATGCCTCATTGCTCCCTTCCCCTTCTCCTCATCTCCTTTCTTTATCTTCACCCATATCCTCAAGCTGTAGCACCCCCTCTTGGATCCTGAAACCACTTAGAACTCCAAGCTCATCTCCTAGGGCTTCACTATGCCGGCCACTCCTACCTCCAGGTCAGCTCCAGGCTGGGAAAAATAAAGGTCTAAAACTTGTCCCACTTTTCCCCAGCCCACTGCTCCCTCTTCTGCCTGCCCCCGGTTTATTTTGCTGAAAACTTTGCTCTTTCGGGAATGGTGCTCAAGTCACACTGCCCAGTGGGCCCTGGGGGTGGGGTGGAGAAGCACCAACTGAACTGATGGTTCTAGACTCCCAGAGTCCCCTGCAGCCCCCTGCACTACCACCGGCAGCCCCCAGAGGCCTCTGTGTGTTCACAGTGAGCAAGCCTTTCTCCAAGGAACCTGGGCACGTTCATTCTGTGTGCTTAGAAGAGGGGGCCTGGAGTGCGCTTGATTATCTGCCAGTATTGCTGCCGAGGGACACCTGGGTCGGGGAAGGTGGTGCTCATGCCTTGTGAACTGCTCACATCTGTAACCCACTTGGAGTTCACACATGGTTTCCTTCACCCTCACACATAACCTGTAAGGCAGGCTGGCCATACCGTCATCCTCATTTTACAGATGAGATGACTTAGAAGTCACCTGGCTCACCTGAGGACACAATCAGATGGTGGCGCCTCCGTCATCTGGCTCTAAGTTCAGTGCCCTTTGCCTTGGGCGACAGCTGCTCACAGGGCCACCAGCACAATGTGGAGGATTGGAGTCAACCAAGAGCATTGTCTGTTCGGTGACAATGTTTTCAGAGTCTTCTTGGCCTGGAGCTTCATTTAAGATGAAATGTCTTGAGCAAGGTAATTATCATTATCGGCGTATTTAAAGTGCTTAAATATTTGAAGCCATGTCAAGTTTTTACAGCTCTCTAAATCAGAGACACAGTTACTCCAAGGGCCAGGCCTCATAGGAATCCTAGCCCTTCTCGATAAGGAGCAGAGAGGACTGTTTCCTGTGATAAAAAGGGCTCCCTGCAGACAGCGATCCCTCTGTCTGGAATGGCCCCAGCTCCTTTCTCTACACGTGAGCATATGTGTGTGCGTGCATGCATCTATCTTAAAATCCTTTGGCTTAGAAGTTTCCAGCACATTATGCTGCGTCTGAAGTTAGGCTGCTACACCTGCCGTTGATGGTGTTCGATTAGGGACCTGAGAAGCTTTGAATTTTTATTGTTTATTAATAAAGATAAATTCTCAGTGTTAAAACGGTACTGATTTGGCTTTTTCAAGGAAGAAGGAAATGAAAATGATACATTCCCTAAGTCAAAGGGGATGGGCTGTGTCAGCATTTTTAGACAGCCCCTAAGTGGTGGGGGTGCTGGGAGAGGATATGTGAGCCTCTCTCTTCTCTCTGCTGCCTTGGTGTTTGCTGGGGGGACCGAGCAGAGGCAGAAAGCAAGCATAGCTGGGCATGGAGATTTTTTGACAGAAGGGCCCCACTTGCAGAACATCTACCCATGAGATGTGCAAAAAGACCCCTGCAAACCTCTTTGCTTATGAACTGAATATCTCTGAGCATGTGGAGGTTGGGGAGGGATAGCATAGTGGTTAGCAGTGCAGACCGTGGAGGCGCCCAAACATAGGTTCAAATCCTGGTGCTTCCACCTGCAAGCTGTGTAACGTTAGGACAGCAGTTGCACCATTCTGAACCCTGTCTCTAAAATGGGGCTCTTTAGACCTACCTTTCCATGTGTGCGCCGATTAAGAGTGATAATGTATGTAAAGTCCTTGGCCTGGTGCCTGACGTGTTGTTAGCCACCTAATAAATGGCAAGAGGTAGACTCTGGTGCCCTGTGTTTGATGGCACTCTCTCTTTGTCACTCTAAGGTTGCTAGACTATTAGTCATTGAACATGACAAGTAAGGGCCACGCCTGAGGTCCCACAGCTCGTGGAAGGTGGAGCTGGGATTCAGACCAAAGCCCCTCCTCCCCACCATTTGCTGCTGCTTCCCTGTTGCAGCGGAAGCAGCCTGGAAAGGCCCCCACCGCTAATGCAGAGTCCCCTCCTCCCCCAAGGGTCCTGCCCTGGTTAGCCAGCTGCAGGGCCTGTGTGCAGGGCCCTGCCCTGGCCTTTCTGGAAAGAGCCCTCCCAGACACGGGAGTCTCCCAGCCTGCCAGCCTGCCTTCTCCCAGAGGCACTTCAGAGAGAGTCTCTGTTCCCCTGGGGACCCCTTCAGGGTTGAGTCTGTCAGACGGGGGACCTGTTGCTATGTCTGGAAAACCCACTGATCCAGAGAGAGTGTGTTTGGGAAGTGAAAAGAGACAGGGAGCAGAGTCAGGTGACAGTGAGAGTTTCATCTCCGAGCTCTCATGAGACCCTTGCAGGCAGAAGGGTGATTCCGCCCTGCTGGGGGTTTCTCTCTCCCTCCTCCCTGCCAATCTCCCTGCCCAGCTCACGGAGCCACCAAGCGCACGACCAGCCCGCTTGCTGGAGCAGCTGGCTGGGCTGAGCGGCCGTTCATCTCTTGCTGCCTGGGGAAGGGAGATGCAGTGTCCCCCCGTGCTCAGTTGAGCTCAGCCTTGACAGCCGAGGAGCAAAGCCTGGGAGAAAATGGACCAGTAAGACCAGGGGCTCTGGAGCAGCCAAGGGTTTGTTTCCTGTCCTCTTACCCCCTTTCAGGACTGAGAAGATGGGAAGGCAGCCCAGGGCGGCCCAGTGTGGCCAGGTATCCCTGCGGGTGTCTCATGTCATGGTCCCCACGAGGTGTCTGGTTCCTGCTCTGCCTGCCTTGATTTTTTCTCAGAGATCATCTGGCTGTGGGGTTACAGACCTAGCAATTCCCCACCTCCTCAGAAGGGGGGAGAATATTTGAATAATTCTTGGAAACACGGTAGAGCTGCTCAAAGTCCACTAAATCTGCATTGTAAATTGAGAGCGTTGGTCAAGTCTGTTTGTTCTTTGGTGGTGTATGATTGCAGATTCCCTGGCAAGCCTTGCTTGGGCGCACACACATTATTCACCAACTCTCCTCTGCCCAGAGCATTTGTACAATTCTGCCGTTCACTCCCCACTTACCTTGGGGCTGACCCCAAGGTCCCCACTATGGGGGCCCATTGCTCATTCTCTAGGAAGAAGCAAGAAGCCCAGCATGTGGCAGGGCCTCCGGGTTATGCAGTAGCATGGGGGGCACTGAAGGGTGTTAGGGCGGTGCCCGCCACCCACCACTTACCTCTCGCACTGCCTGGTAATAGTTACTATATGGAGTTAAAGCAATTCCACTTTATTAAAAAGGAAGTAATACTGTTGAACTGCTATTGGTCCTGGACAATTCAGTGTGAATTAATTAATTCGATGCTTTCCTGTGTGAGCACAGAGTGAGAGGGGTATGATGAAGGTTGGAAAGGGCATATGGTCACTGGTGCTGATGGAGAGAGAGCGAAGGAGGGGAGCCAATGGCGTCGAAGACATGTGGGACCCCTGCCTGGCCAGTTGTCTCTTATTTGTCTCAAAAAAATTTTAATGTCAACTTTTTCATGGAAGTCTATCAAACGTACCAAAAAGTGCACAAATCATCAGTGTACAGCTTTGAATTTTTATAAAGTGAACACACCTTTA